>NC_134276.1:159678315-159983049 GCF_949628215.1 Phalacrocorax aristotelis | reverse complement strand
TCAGGCCTCTGCAGCACTCTTTTTAAAGATATGGATGGCAATTTACCCACAGCAATGGTGTTCATTAGGCCTGGTGTCCTACCTGAGGTTCACCTTGGGGAAATTATGTTCTGGATAGTCAGAATACCCTCCCTCTTCTTTAACAAATGGATGCAGTATTGTTATGTTGTTATTACATACTGATTTATAAAGCACCTTTCACATACATCACAGTGCTGTATGATCTAATTACAAAACACCTGAGACTGAATAAGAAGTATCAGGGCAAGAAAATTGCTTGAAGCCTGACCTTTAATGCACTGCAAGAATCAGAGGTTTAGAGCAAGTGGGAGACCCGAGATGAAGAAATCCATCAATCCTGACTGTATATAGGAGCAAGAGCCTAGGTACTAGCAAAACTGTACAATTAGGAAGTGGCCAGGTGGAAGAATTATGAAAATAATGGACAAGCCTTCATTAATCACTGCCTTCTCCATACCTCAAAGCCCATAGGAGTCAAGGGGAGCGGTGCTCTTGACTTTGCTGGGCCCTCTGATATCCCCAGGCTGAATAGTAGGGGTTGCTGGTACCAAAGTCCTGCTGTGTCACATCCCAAATTCAGTGTGGGTGCAATGACTGCTATCCATATACCTTTGCAAGCAGTTTGATAAAAAATATAAAATATAGTGAAAGTACTTTTTTTTTTAATTCTGGCTGGATTTTTTTTTTTTCTTAATTCTGAATATTACAATTCTCTTTCTTGAACTCATCCTCTCAATCTTTATAATTAAACCTCATTTAAATATTTTGGTCACTTTCATGAACTAATTATAGTGACTTATGGTTGAGAAGGGACTTTCATCTTAACCCTCTATTTGCAGGTGCTTAGAAATTTTTTAAAATAATATCCTTTAGGCTTAAAACTTATGTTTGCAGAGACTAAGGCTGACCTGGGGATGGAAACTATTGTGTATGACTCCTTTCCCCTCCCTTTTTCTGACATGCAAGAAGATATGAAATGGTAATTTTCCTCCTGCTTCTTTCTTCATTACTTTCACAATTATTGGGACTATATCACATTATTTCTACCGGTTTTTAGGGAAGGCTTCTCAGAAAACTGAAGAGGTGAGGAGGAACGTATCCCATCACTAATAAATGTGCTGTGCTTTTTTCCTTTTTAATTAATATTGTTTTTTCCTCAGAGTTTGAGGCGTTTAAAAAATTACAAACCTATAACAAAACAAAAAGAAAGTTTTACGCAGAATGACTGGAAGGGTTCCCTACACCACCACCACAACAGTGTCATCATTCTGGGCTTGAACCAAAGACTGTTAATCCTCTGGACTTCTTTTCAGTTAATTTCAACAAACATCAGATCCTACATCATTAATATACTGCTTACCCTGAATTCTCTGTCAACAGAAAGAAGTGAAATCATCTTTCTTTGTAGGTCACAGTAAAGGTTCAAAGTCATGTCTGTATTAGTTCTCCACTCTTTAGAGCAGTATCCAGCAAAAGCTAAGAGCTTCAGGATGGATACTTCTAAGTATAAAGACCAAATTAAGTCCTATTTCTCCAAGGATTTGCTGGCATCCCATCTTTTCTTTGAGAACTGATAGTGTCCAGCATAAGGACCTAGCTCACTGACTTTATATTACTGCATCTAGAAAATGGCTCAATACATCTGGAGGATGAAATCTGCTAGAAAACTAATGGGGATGCACATAGTTTCCATTCCAAGAGCGGTCAGAAAATGCCTTTTAGGTCAGTGAAACAAAACTACAGCCTATGTTCAAGCCCTTTGAACAACCTCTGCTCAGACCCAGTGCTGCAGCCTCAGTCCAGGTTACCCCAGATGTCCCATCCATTTCCATCACTCCCCAGGAAGAGTGGCTTTCTGAACAACAGGTGATCTATTGCGGTGCCTTTTTCCTGGCCCCCAAACTTTATAGCATCTCAACCAAACTGAGGAACTTCCTTGGGTATCTGCCTTTGTTGCTTGAGCTGCCTGACCTGTCCTTACATATCCCTTTTAATTAAATAACATTTGGCTTGGTTTAGTATAGATAATAAAAGATGAAGAGGGTTGTGCAAGGTATCTTTACCTTTCCAGGCTGATTTGGGGTTGCTGCAAACCCAATCTGTATGTCTAAAAACCACTTCTGTTCGGGTGCTGGCGGGGAAAAGTCGTCTTTGTCTTTCCTAGCATTCTCCTCTAGGGAAAATTAAAGGTATCTAGGGTTTTATTTCTTCTCCCTCTGCCATCCCATCTTTAACTTTCTGGCTTCTTTAACTTCCAATCTCCTTTAAATTGCATTAAAGGAATAGGAGAAACCATTGCTTTTCTCTCTTCATCTTGGAGCTAAAAGTTTTCTCTTTTCTTCACAGTGCTTGTTAAATGCGATAGGCAGAGTGAAAGCTTCATAAATCATAAACAAGCAGAGGACCTAAATAAAAGTCACTACAAACTGAGGAAAAGAGAGGCCCCAGCATGCACATTAAGGCTAGCCTGAAGCAGTGCTTATTTTAAACTATGCTAGCAAGAGGGAGAGGGCATGCCTGTCTTGTGTCTAACCCAGGAACCAAAACAAAAGCCAGTGGGCCATGAAAACCAGTTAAGAAATAGCTGTGCAGTGTTATGGCCACAGATAGATGCAGATTTCCACTCTCCAGTTTTGCCCATCCCTCTACAATTACCACCTGCTTTTCTCCCTCTGCCTCCTTATAGCATGGAAAGGCTCCTCCATTTTTCATTAAGGGGTACCTTACTCTGGGCTCTGCCAAGTGCAGTGGCAGCAACCTCCAGAGAACTCCAGGAGTGAGAAATACTGGACTGTGATGCTAGCGGGTCCGCCTGTGCTCATAGTTAGGGTAAAGATGTTGGGATTCTGGCAGGGACGTTCATTCCAGAACATACTTCTTTTCCTCATGCCTGCTTACAAAGCTATGAGAGGTATAAGCAGGTGATATAGCAGAAAAAATTGCAGAAGCATCCCACGTTCCCTCAAAGGAAAGCATTTGTTGGTGATAAGGAAGCAGAGCAAGTTAATGCAGGCATCAGAAAATCAGCTCCCATCCACCCTACTGGTGGGGCCGAGCCTTCCCATGGTCAACCTCTACTCTGAAGGAGACAAACTGGGCTCTGCAACTCCATCTCCCAGAGTGAGTCTGCATAATGAAGGGAAGAGCCAGCCCCTGCCCACCGCAGCTCAGGTTGGGCTGACACATCTTCTCAGTCAAGAATGTGTGTAATCAGCAGGTTGGTGTCCTCATCTCTACCTTAAGAATGCAGGTGCTGCTGACCATGTTTTCCTGAAGACTTCTCTTTGTAAGAAACTCTGTCTTGACATCAGTGGAGCACATTTCTTCCCTGATACAGAAAGATTCAATCCAGGTTTGCGCTCCTAATGCTGTGTTCCTTCTCCTTGCTCTGAAGTGTTACTTTATCCTTTCATTCATGGTGCTCTTGAAGGCGTGGCTTTCCAGCCTTGGGTCTGGAAAATACTTATTCAGGGACTGGTACTAGAGCAGTCTTGCAAATAATACAAAGTACTGTCCACTTGTTCCAACTTCTTTTCCTCATAATCAGCCTTTAAATCTATGACAGGATTTTTCATGGTGTGGTTATCAAGCTTCTTGAATTACCCTCCTGTGAGCAGTTTTATCATTTTGGGGGGGAATGGTTTATATCTTTCTATCAATCCACCATTATCCATTATATTGGTCATTCTTATACAGTATTCTAGTAAGTTAAACAGATGGGGTATATGTTGACAGAATCATACTGCTTCGTTCCTACTGTTCTCATCTAGGCATATTTATATTTCTAGCTTCAATAATTAAACTATGATCTACTGCACTAAGGCACATCTGCCTAAAATTTCTTGGATTCCATTGAGTTGTTTTTAAGAAGACAAAACCAAAATTTCAGAACATATATCTGTTGATTTTCCTGGAGTTCAGGAAGGTAGTTGTTTTAAAGAAATTATATTCTTCATTAGCACACAAATCAACACCATTTTGTGTTTCTTCATCACTGTTTGAAACATATTCTACTAAGTTTAGTACAGTTTAAAATCTTGGGTTAACCAGTAGAGAATGTTTGGGTATTTTTAACGTTCCTCTTCCTGATAGCTTTTAATGCTGGTGCTTTGCTTTTACCACATAAAAGGATGGACCACAGGGCAGCTGTCTTTTCCTATCACATCCTGAGGCAACCATGGGAAAAGAAACATTTAGTCCTTTGCAGTCAGTTTCCCTTTGCCTTCTCTTTTCATCCTTTTGCAATTTTAACAAACCCGCTTTCTCCCCCACGGGCTGCCTATTTTAGATACACTCTGGAAATTGTGTGTCTCAATTTTGCTTCTAGAAATCTTGACTTGACAAATGCTGCTCCTTCCTGGTATCCAATACAACCTTTAATAACTGACGAGAAGGGTTAACCTTTGGTCTGGGGAGTACAAAGTTATAAATCGGTTGCTGTTCCAAAGGGCTGAGTTTGCATCAGGTGTTTCACTTTTTTCCTTAAAAAAAACAAAACACCAAACCAAACCAGAACAGATAATTTAATACAGCTGTGGCTGGAAGGAAACAAGACATTTTTAAAGCATTAAAAAGGAAGCATGCTAGGAACAAACTCTGTTTGTGTTCTGAGGCTAAAACATGACAGTTCTGAAACAAAAGATTTAGTGAATCAGGTTTGATGCCTTAAAATAATGAGAGGGTAGGAACTTACAGGGGAGGAGGGGGAACAGAGTTAGAGTATGTGGCCTCATTTAGAGAAAACATAAATGTGCACGGAGCAGAAAGGAATTGAACAGTTAAGCTTTAGTTTATTTTCATGGAGGAAAAAGCTCTGTAATGTTAAACATTTATCAGGAAGGCTCTTATTGATGTGGTTGTGCTAAGCCCAGAAGCAGCTTGGGTTCAGAGGTTGCTGAATTGCTCCCCATAGGAAGAGAGGGCACAGCCTCCCTGGGAATGGCAGGAGGGACAGCAGCACAGGGAGGAGGAAGAGGAGGAGGAGGAGGGCTGTGTGCTCAGTGCCAGCAGACAGAGGCTGTAGTTGGGGCTCAGAATGGGCACAAGATCACTGCGCTAAATCCACTTATATGTCTCGGGTCATACAATGCAGCCAGGCTAGGCAAAGGCTCTGCCCCAGCCTTTAGACTATACAGCCCCTTCTATTTGAAATGCTTTGGTAAATGCCCATAGCCAAGTCAGTTGTGTGCCCAGCTTCCTGAAGAGCCCAGCCAGCAAACTGAGGAAGAAAAGCAGACATGTCATTGTATGAGGGAACCTACATCCCACCTGAGTTTTCCTGGAAATGAAATAAAACTTGAGATTTTTTTTTTTTTTGAGAGAGAGAATTTTGGATTATTCTTTTTCCATTTCTGAACACTTTGCATTGATCTGTAGTCTCCATAAGAGAGAATGTACTGATGGCTCTTCACAGAATTTAAGTGATATATATTCACTTTCTTTGTTTAGCACTGATAATCTTGACCCATGCCTCCTTTGCTGCTGTCGTATGAACGTGAGCACCTCTTTGTCTTTACTCGCAGGGATATTTGGGGAGCTGAGAGGAGGTAAATGGTTTGCCAAGGCTGTTGTTCAGAAAACCCAGTTCAGCTGTGACATATTCCACATCTTTCATAAGGCCACAAAATACCTGTGGCTTGGTAGGAGAGTGAAATTGCTGAAAGGAATGGTGGATAAGCACTGACAGACTCTGGTTTTCTAGAAGCAGAGAGTCATTCAACCATGTATAATGACCACAGCACAGATGACAAGATAAACACAGTATATGAGATAGAAATAGACACACAACATTTAAAAACATAATCCTGACAATGCTAGCTGCTACATTCATTCATTGAACAGTGACAAAAATGCTATTTAAGGAGGGTAGAAAGCAAACTGGAGTTAAACGGACATATACAACTGCCTCATGCATCCATATACAATTGTACATGCTGCTACATTATTGCTACATATGTTATTCACTACCTTACTCTTGTTCAGATAAAAGTATGCTTTGCATATACACACACACACATTCTCCCATAGAAACTAATTAAACACTGTAATCATAGAATTATAGAACTGTTTAGGTTGGAAAAGACCTTCAAGATCATCAAGTCCAATCATTAACCTAGCACCGCCAAGTCCACCACTAAACCATGTCCCTAAGCACCACACCTACACATCTTTTAAATACCTCCAGGGATGCGGACTCAACCACTTTACTGGGCAGCCTGTTCCAATGCTTGACAACTCTTTCAGTAAAGAAATTTTTCCTACTATCCAACCTAAGCCTCCCCTGGTGCAACATGAGGATATTTCCTTTTGTCCTATTGCTTGTTACTTAGGAAAAGAGACCAACACCCACCTCGCTAGAACACTCTTTGAGGTAGTTGCAGAGAGTGATAAGGTCTCCCCTCAGCCTTCTTTTCTCCAGACTAAACAACCACAGTTCCCTCAGCCGCTCCTCATAAAACTTGTGTTCTAGACCCTTCACCAGCTTCATTGCCCTTCTTTCGACACGCTCCAGCACTTCAATGTCTTTCTTGTAGTGAGGGGCCCAAAACTGAACAAAATATTCCAGGTGTGGCCTCACCGGTGCTGAGTAGAGAGGGACAATCTACTGCTGCTGGCCACACTATTTCTGATACAAGCCAGGATGCTGTTGGCTGCCTTGGCCACCTGGCCACACTACTGGCTCATGTTCAGCTGGCTGTCAACCAATACCTCCAGGTCCTTTTCTGCCAGGTAGCTTTCCACCCACTCTTCACCAAGCCTGTAACGTTGCATGGGGTTGTTGTGACCCACATCCAGGACCTGGCACTTAGCTTTGTTGAATTTCATACAGCTGGCCTCAGCCCATCAATCCAGACCAGATCCCTCTGCAGAACCTTCCTACCTTCAGGCAAATCAATACTCCAGCCCAATTTGGTATTATCTGCAGGCTTACCGAGGGTGCACTCAATCCCCTTATCCAGACCATTGATAAAGATATTAAACAGAACTGGCCCCAATACTGAGCCCTGGGGAACACCACTTGTGTCTGGCCGCCAACTGGGTTTAAATCCATTCACCAAAACTCTTCAGGCCTGGCCATCCAGCCAGAAACATCGCAGCACACTTTTATGTTCAGCACACATAGGCTATAATCTTGACATTTCTGGGTGAAGTTCAGGCAGTGGGAACTGAACTCACAAGGGTAAACTACATAAATACCTCGGGCAGTTTAATGCAAATTACATTCCTAGATCCAGGAGTGATACAACTAAACCAGCGAAGTCCTGTGATAGGATATACTTCAGGCAAACTTTTTACTATCTACTGTCAAGTCAATGTTCACTGAGTGTATGAAAAATATCCTGGAAGCGTGGTATTCCATACTCTTTTGGATGGAAGTAGCCGATTTCTTGTTTCCATATGAACATTGTATATTTCTCACCCTTGGTACAATCATGCAACTCATATTCTGTCTCTGAAACATAATTTTCATTACTTCAGAAGGATGATGCCAAGAGAGTCTATACTAAGGGTATCCCTTAGGATCCTTTCCAAAAAACATATGCCAGACCTTCCATTTAGTATCCTAGGCCAAAAATACTTACAACTCTTAAGTTTCCTTTATATGCTAGATACATAAGTGATCTGATGATGACAAAAAGATGGCTTCTATCAACTAGCTATATCGAATAGATCTGTTCTTCTGGTCTATTTTTGGAGCAGCTTTGTCCAGAATGGGATGGCTAATTTGGTTTTCCACTGTTGGTACTTCAGTGATGACAACATAACAGAGGATAGTTTGGGTATCTAAGTATTCATCACAGCCTGCTCCAGTGGTCAGACGGTAGTCCTCTGAGGAGAAAAGCAGCTCCAGACACACTCTGGAGAAGAAGGTGGGGAAAAAAAGAACCCAAACCAAAACCCAGCAGCATTTCTCCATCTGATAGCAAGGGATGAACTTAAATGCCAGGCAATCTGAATATAGCTCAAAGTTTACTAGAGAGCTGAAAGACTCAGCTTGCTTATTATCCAAAGCTGCTAAACCCTACGCAGTCAGTGGATTGCAGCTGGGATTGTACTCCTTTTGACACCTCCACTAGGCACCTATAGCCCTTTGCTATATGTATTATGGCAGTATATTACCACATCAAAAAAACTGTTACAGCTCAACTGGAAGCTATTTGCCTTAATTACATTTACTTTGCTACAGGAAAGACAAGGTAAAATCCTATCTGTGGCCTGTGTGATGGTGGTAGGTTAAACAAGATGATTCTCCATATTGGTTCATCTGGCAGGCTTCTCTTAAAAGAACACTTGCCCTACCAAATCCAGGATACAAGGATCTTTGGATACTATCCATGTCTGAACATAGAAGTCCTGGTCCGACAGTGACAGCTCTGTCTGCCTAACAGGAGAATACACTAACACATACAATATACACACAAGATGTTTGTTGGGTACCATTTTGTCTTGGCCGGATATAAGCTTCCAAGAAAAAATGGCATTCTGCCTGTTTCCTTGGACTAACATTCCAAGGAAAAGATGCCCTGAGCATCATAACAAGCCATTCCCCTCGTACTGTTGCTGTTCACAATCTCTACAACCATATGGTGAGGAGGTTGTTTCTTTCACTGTTGTCTGTTTGTTCTAGCACATAAAGAGTTGCCTTTTCATAGGACCATAGGATAATTCAGGTTGGAAGACACCTCAGGTGGTTTCTAGTCCAACCTTCTGCTCAAAGCATGATCAGCTCTAAGGCCAAACCAGAAAATAGGTACAGTCTCATGGCTGTACCCATTTAGGCCTTCAAAACCTCCAAGGGTGGGGAACTGGATGCACGGGCCCTCTGGATAGCCTGTTCCACTGCTTGACTGTCCTCAGTGTGAGAAGTTTTTCCTTATATCTGATCTGAACCTTTCTTGTTTCAGGCCATGTCCACTGTGTCTCCTCCTTCCATGCACCACCAGGAAGAGCCTGGTTCTCTCTTCTCGATATGTAGGAATACTGTTAAAGATGACTTGGCTATATTTTATTTTCATGGTGGATATAAATAAGCAGAGAATGAAGCTGAGCTGTGGAAAATACAATAAAAGAAATGGTGCTTTTTGTAACAATTGCAGATGATGTTTGTAGCTGTGAGCATAAGAACACTTTCAGCTGTTGTTTCTTAGGAAAACAATATGTGCTTATATTGCCCATCAAAAACATGACATGAGTTTTGTACAATGCAAGAGGGATGATGTAGTCATGTATTCCAGTGCATAAAGACAATACATACTATATATAAAGACAATGCTACTGCATTACTGCAATAGTATCAATCAAGAATAAATCACAGCACACTTTACTCTGTCTTTTTTAAAGAAAATGTGGGTACTTCAAACTTTTTGGTTGCTTCAAAAGCTGTCCTGCCAAGGACAGTTGTGTTCAGTGTTAATCTAATGAAAAGCAGAGGTGGATGTCCCATCATTTGTGTCATTATTCTGAGTACAGGAAGTATACACAGTATTTTGTAAGATGCCCTGGACAGAGAATGCATTGTAATCTAGCTCTGACACATACTGCAATTTAGTACTACTTCAAAAGCAAAATGGCCCTGAGTCTTCCTAGCCAAGGGCATTGCTCTTGTAGCTTTTTCATTGCTCCTGAATGAAGTACAACTCTGAGAGAAATACTTAGACCCATTCAGTGGAGAAAGGTTTATTGCCTCTGAGAAGTGATTCAGAGGATCTGAATCTGACACTGAGAGGGGAGCAGCCTAATGGCAGTCAAACACAGCACTAGTTGCAGGACCTGGGTGAACATATTAGGGCATCAGCATGCAGCCCTCAATCTATATTTGTCTACCCAAATGACCGGCTTACGGACTCAATTATTTTCTGTATGAACAATATTTATGTTCATAAAAGAAAAAGGAGTCCCGAGGCAAAGTGCATATCTTCATCACAGAGAGTTTTTGCCATCTAGAAGGCAAATAAGGGGTAAACATGGTGTCTTTTGGATCTGTGCTTGACAGACAAGTTCCTTGTCCTCTAATTGCTGTTTGCAGCAATACAGACACCTGAGGCAGCTGTGGAAAATCACAAGGCTGAGAAAGGCTTTTATGTTGTACAAGGGCATTCAGAGAAGCATTCAGCTTGTGTTTTTAGGGGCAAAGTCTAAAATAAATAAGAAGATTATTTTGAACACATTAATGTGGGCAGTGTGAGTCCAAAGAGGAGCTGTAATTTCCAGTCTGCCTGTGACTGACAGCTCTGGTGAGGGCCAGATGCACAGTCCAGGCAAGTGTCCTCCATGCAGTGATGTGATACTGTATTTTCAGCATCCATGACAAAGGCAATGTATGTTTGCTCTACTTTCTCTTTAAACCAGCCTGAACAACTGATGTGGCAGCTTGTGTCAAGAAAATAAATTTCTTTACTTAGTTCAGCTTTAGGTTTTTTTCACTTTCTCCAGGTACCAGGTTAAGGGTGAGACAAATGAGATTCAAATCCTTGCTCTAGGTAATGCTGTGCCAAACCTCTAAGCTGCTCTATGCCTCACTTTCTCAATCTGTAAAATGGGGAAAGTCATGTGAATAAAATCTATGATGGAGGCAAGTTTTACTCTTCAGTTTTGCAGACCATTATGACATTCTCATTTTTTTCCTTCAGATGGCACTCAGGTTTGAACAGTAACAGAGCTGTTCAGTGCCTTCACTGAGCTGCATGGATGAAAGGCTGCTGACTTATTGATCCTTTGTCTGGCACATCCCTAGGAAGCTCCCAGGACTGCTTAGAGAAGAAAGATAGGTGTTTTCTATTTTCACTTTCCATTCCTCAGAGGACTGGTCTGGGCCTCATCAAGTGTAAAAGCAGACTCCAAGCTGAGCCAGGTGAGTAGCTCCTCATATAACTGCTCAGAGTAGCAGGTTGTCTGAGACTGTGGGTCAGAGGTCTGGAGACCACGGGCTGGGGTCTTCAGGAGATTTAGGTATATCATTCCCATTAATTTCAACAGAAGATGTAGAGAGAGAATACCTGTTACTTGGGAAGAAGAGCTGCACAAAATATAGAATAACAGCTTGGAAAAGACTTCTGAAGGTCTCGAGTCCAAAACCCTGCTCAATGTGAAGCAAACTTACAGCTAGATCAGATTGCTCAATGTCTTGTCTGGCCAAATTTTGCAAATTTCCTAGGATGGAGATTGCACAACATCTCTAGGAAACCTGTTCTGATGCTTAACCACCTTAATAGTTAACTCTTATCCCTCCTTATATCTACTTGCACACTTTCTTTGTTGGTATCAGGTGGCATATTCAGAGTGACAGGACTGCCAGTTATGTTTGAACATCAGGGCTTAAGAAGTGTTTTTATCCTCCCCAGATGTTTGTGCACTCCCAGGCTGCGTCCTGTCACTGGGAATTTACATGTGTACAGGACACAAGTGTGTTACATTGAGCTAAAGCTGATCAGGCACCAGAACTCCAGATTCATCATGGCTGTCAGTGAGGTGCTCTGTAGCTAGTAGTGGACACTGTGTCTTGTATGAAAAAAAGAAAAGATTGTGATGAGTTACCTTGGCTTGTAACAAGCCCTCTCTGAATGTGGCTGTTTTCCATGAAGCTCCTGTGTCACTCTGGGTCATATTCCTGACCTGCCTCCTCTTGCTCTGGCAGAGAAATGGGGTTGCCCCTCTCCTTTCCCCTCTGCTTCTCTTTCCAACCTTCTTGACACAAACAATTTTTTACAAATATTTGATTTCTGATATTTTTCTTCAAGGTTTTCAAACCATCATTTGAAACACTGGAAATCCATTCAGTTTTCAATGCCAGAAATTTTCAAGTTTCTAGTTTGGTAACTTGCAAACAGATGTTGAGGAAGGAAAAAGAAGGGAACAATGGAGCAGAGAAGTCATACTGTAACGTTCCTGAACATCCATAGAGAGAAAAGTTAGGCCAGGCTCATTCCAGTCCAGCTGTGAGGGAACGAGCAGATACTCTGACAGGAAAATTGAAAATACCTCATACTCATGTGATTGTTTATACACATTCTGCACCCACCCTTCAACAGCTTGCAATCTGCTGAAGGTTTCAGCTGATTCCCTAATCAACTGTGTTAGCTTTAGCTTTGCATATATCATTTTCCTCCACGACCAAGGCCCAGATTTTTGAAACCCGCTCTATTCCCTTTAATAAAAAGGGAAAATGACATTGCAAAGATAAATGGGCTTGTGTATGCAGAGCTTTTGCTCTTAAGGGTTAAACCAAGGGCTTAATCCTATGACAGTCAGAAACTTGGGGTCAAAGAAACAATAAAATTAGGAAAACCACATGTGTATGGTAAGAGAATATATTAAAATACATGCCACTTGGACTTAATCAGGAAATCTTTTTTAAACAGGGCATCTCTCAGAGCAAACCTAATTTAATAGTGATAGCTTTGGCTTGGTGGGAATGGTAATTCCATTTATTTGGGATGCCTCCAGGTGATGCAACGGTGCGTGTGTGTGTGTCACAACTGCAAGCTGATTCTGACTGTTTATGTACCCAGTAGCAGCCTTCAGTCTCAGTCTAGCTGTCAAGCACCAAGGCAGCCCAAGAAAAAGGGTTTGAAAGTCCTTCACTGCAGCTTGAATTTGGCAGAAACCATAATCTATTCATTCCATGCCAGCAATGCTAGCCTGTCTCTTGGCTTCTGCCTCCATATCTGCCCCCTCAGGAGGGGTCTATTCTGGTCCACCTTCACAGCATCCTCCCCTCACTTCCCAGGACACATCCCATGCATGTAAGCTTGCTGTACAGCTTCCTAAAGAGTGACATGAATATTGTAATGGCACCTGGTGTCAGATGGAAATTCAGGCTCATCAGGATGAAGGCCATCCACAGGGGTGTCCCAGAGAAGTGACTTCTAAAGCAGGTTGCCAGCAGTCTCCCTTTTAGCAATAGAGACTTTAACCTCCATAGCTCTTTTGGAGCTATTGCTGCTGAATTAACAGTGTCTGTGTTTGTCTGTGCAGTCTCTGTAGCACCAGCATCCAGCTTATTACTGAAAAGCTCTTTGGAATACCTTGAATAGCAAAGTGTCCAGGAAAGCCAAATTTCAATCTTTTAAAACTCCTTTCTCAGTCCCAGTGGGGTGTGATTGTGAGAAAAATTGGCCATTTCAGTTCCCTCTGTAGGACTCACTACACCCACAAAGCATAATACTTAGATCTTGTCTGCACATAAAAGTGGCATTGATTTAAATAATCAGGTTTAAAATGAGTTTAACTGAACTGGTGCAACCTTTTACGTGGACTTTAAGTCAATTTACAAGAGCCTTTTATCCTTATTGCTCAAGGGTAGAGTCAGATAATCATAAATGATTGAGTTAAAGTGTGTCAAGAAGTTATTGTCTCTTTAGACGAAGGCTACTGTCCTCTCTGTTGGAAATTTCATACCCCACATCCCACCACCTCAGCTGGAATTTAGCCTCTCACCCCATCACACCCCATGACTTTACAAGTGTTCTCAGTTCACTGCATTGTAATTAAAAAAGCAAATGTGATGCAATTCCACCACTGAATCTATGGCTTGCTGGCCTCCACAGTGAAGACGCATCAAAAAGAGCAGGGGGAAGTGTATCAGTCTAGGAAGCTTGGAGTGCAGCAGTAGGAAGAAGGACCTTAAAAAACTGATAAAATGGAGCAAATTCTCTACTCATGTAAAGAATTGCAGTTATCTTGATTACAATGAACTTTAACCCATTTTTATCAGTAGAGAATTTGGTATTGAAACCTTCAACATAACAGGCATCGAGTACATGGAGGGGAGGAAACCAAGAGAAAAACATGCACATCCCAAAGTGCATGTGTACATACTGTGGCCATTTTCTTTCCCAAAGACACGGGGTGCCTTTTAAAAGGGGACATAATGCTTATACCCTTGAATTATGGCTGAAAATATCACTGCATACGGTGCAGAACTTCTGCAAAGAGGAAGGAAACACAGGTAGAAGAGTACTATGACTAGAGACATATGCAGTTGAATAAGGGAAGAATTTTAACAACATCATGAAAACCGGTAAGAGTGGTTAAAAAGAATCCCACCTCAAGTGAGAAGGATGCTAATATTTCAGTTTTCCACATGATCAGTTGGATGAGTGAACTGCTCTCTCCTGAACATTTCAAAATACTACATTTTTAAATAGATGTGTTAATTTTTCTCATTTTTAAACTAGAATTTACTTTCTATTCTAAAAAAGAAAGGTCATCCTGACTTCTCAAATAAAACATTTTAATTGAAAAGAAGCCAACATGTAGCATCAAAGGAAAATGCCAGAGGAGCTAGCCCTTTTCTGCAAAAAGCTTCATTTCGATCAATCAGCATCTTCTGACAACAAGTATTTAGTCGAAAAATTCCTGTTCTGCTCCAGGCCTGAATACTGGTTCTTTAATGCAGGTTCTTCAAAGCCAGTACAGTAGATCATATCCAGCTTGCTGGATGTATTTGGCTGATGGCTAATTGTGTGCTCCTGTAATAAGTAACATAAAAAGGGTGGTTTGCACAGCCTACCACATGGTTGGACATGCACCTGAAATATAAGAGGAGATATCATTTTAGTCACATGAAGAATACAGAAGTGGTTACAAGAAGGAAAAAAAATAGGACAAAGTGGTTCTACAAGCCTCCTCTACCAGCTAGGGGGCACCTCTGCTTTAAGCTTTCAGAGAGTACCTTCACAGGTTGAGAACCCATAACCCGGCAAATATGCATATATATATATGCGCAGATATATATACACGCACATGCATATGTATGTATGCATTCATATGGGTATATATGGATGGACTGGTAGTACATCCATGATGAGTAGTAGTATGGAACTACTCATAGTAGTATGTGTAGTATGAGTATGAGTATGAGTAGTATGAGTAGTATGGAACTACCATCATTTTTTCTTTAATTTACCAGAACAAAAAGAACACCTGCATTCCCACCCTACGTTAGGAGACACCAGAAATTCTAAAGGCTGTCTCTCCCAGCCCTTAAAGAAGAACCTGCTAACACTGAAGAACTTCTCAGAGGATGTGATCTCCCCTACAGTCAACAGCTCTGTCAGAGCAATATTTCATTGCTATATTATTATGCACGGAAGTGCACACTCAAGCCATTTCTGTTTACTCAGAATAGTGTTTACTGAAATATATTCTGCAGTTTACTGTTCCTTATGGAAGATAATATTGTATATACAAAAGCAAATTGAATATATGTAGTGCAGTAATTGCCATCATGCCCAACAAGCTGATGTGTTTGAATATTCAAGACAGATAAGGTTTCTCTAAGGGTTACCCCTCAGCGCATTCACCAAATTTAATTTTGTATTGTTATTTACAATTTATTCTAGCATATTACTCGAAAAAAATTTGCGGTGAATACTTTATTTGAGAAAGCGCTGCACGTGCTTCCCATGGTCTCCACCCTTGGGACCTTTGGAAAGCAGTTTAATTTTTCCTCCATGCAGTAATGGGCTCTGTCACTGAAGAGCAATCCAGGGCCATTATTCTAGAATGGAGGTTGGGGGAAGCTGAATGCTGACTATGCAAGCCAGCACCCCTCATGTACTTTAAATAGTCTGACTTACATGTTCAGTATTTGGTAACACAATTGGATGCTAAAAAACTGACCTAGTTATCAGATATTGTTGGGAAGGTGTTTGAAGACCAGTCAGAATTTAAATAAAGACATGAAGGAGTAACTACAAGAAAGGAAATGTTTCGAAAAAAAGGAGGAGACAAGATTTCTCCTTTTGTGATTCATATGGGATTCTGATATAGCATGGCAGGAAGCAGAGACTGGAACAAAACATAATGAAAAAATTATAGGTAAGTTTGTCCAGGCAAGGATCATGTTCCAGGCCTGGTGTGAGAGCATTTTCTATCATGCACACATACAAATCCCCTGCAGCATCACTCACTGCTTCCCCATGGCCCTACACATACTCCTCCCTCAATACTGCTTACACTGTGTTGGCACTCCAGGTTCTGTTGCTTCTTCCTCTTCATGCAGCCTTCTCTGGCTTCTTATCCTGGAGCCCCATTTCACCAGAGGAATTAGCACTATGAACAAATACCTGTTAAATAATGACATCAATTAAATAACTTTTTTTCTTTATTTTCAGATCTGAAAGCTAGCTGATAATAGCACTGTAGATGTCAGTCCATGTAAAGGACAAAATTTAGCAACCCAACAGAAATAGTCCAAAATAATACAGTATACTCAGTATGTTCCCTTTCCTTCTGGAGAGAATAGAAGAGCAAATAATTGCAGATAACAGACATTGATCATGTCACCTGATGGGCCACCAGGAAGGATTTGTATATTACTGTTCAGAGGAATGTAAGGACTGTATGAACAGGAAAGCAAGGGGAAAATACCACTTGCCCAGTTTTCAAGTGTTTCTGTGTCCCAAGGGTTTTGATCCCACTGAACTGCACTGTTCTTGCACCACTGCTTCCTTATCAGGAAATCCTGCTTGAGGCTGCTCCACCTAGGATGTCAAGACAGCAAGTGAGCTTCTCTCTCCTGCCCTCCCTTCCTTTCCTGATTCAAGTAAATCTACTTTCATGTTCCCTCTGGTTCTGGTTGCTGGCTTTGAAACTCCCTTCTCTCTCTTCACAGAATCACACAGGATGGTAGGGGTTGGAAGGGACCTCTGGAGATCTTGTTCAACCCCCCTCATCTCGTCCAAACCCCCTTTCCACCTCCCTTCTCCTTCCTCCTGAGTCTTCCTGACAAGAAAAAAAGAAGAGAAGCAGGATTTTGCAGTAAACAGCAAAAGAATTTTGTGGCACTAATCAGCATTTGCAAATGAAGATTAACAAAAGTGCAAACAAGCCTATGTGATAACTCCACAGCCTGACCTAATCTTAATGAAATCTACAAGATCTATTTATATAAATAATAATGAATTTCCATGCTTTCAACATGGTGCAATTTGTGCATGTAGATTACAAGTGACACACACAATTGTTTTGCCTGCATAAGTTCCCCAACTTTAAAGAGCTTACTGACAGCTCCCTGCAATGTGAAGACATGCAGCTGACAGAGCTGTCTCAACTTTATTCAGCTCCAGCAGTAGCGCTTTCTTGCTTTTCTTTTAAAAATACATTCCATTTAATTCCTTGCTTCCCTGAGGACATCACGCAAGACTGAATGCTGAGAGGAGGGGCATCTCTGAAAGCTGGCCTGATGGCATGCAATGGAATAAGGACAGAGAGGGATAATGTTGTCTGAAGAGCTTTGGGATTCCCCACTGGGAAGTGTGACTAAGGCTCACAGTTTTTTGCATAACACCAACAAGGGCTGAGCACTGTGCACATATAAATACATATTTAACTTAAAAACATTCATATGGGACAATCTAGCAAAGCACTGAAACACCAGCCGCACACGAGGTAGAAGTACCACAGAGGAGGAGCTTGCAGGTGAATCAGGGGACATCAGCTCTAGGGCAGGTTCAGTTGCCTTGTGGACAAAACAGTTCCCATTGCATATTGTGGGAAACTTGCACACTACAGCTGGCTATCTACCCAAACCAATGCATCATAAGATAAATAGAGAACAAGGGTTTCAAACTGAGGACAAGGAAGTCTCTGAGGACCAGCATGTGTAAGTAACCGCACAATTCTTTGCATCACTCTTCCTCACAGTCCCTCCACAGCCATAAGACAGCCAGACTTCTGTGGGTACTTTATCTCCATTCCAAGTGTTGTGTTACAACCTCAACTGTAGTCTGCTTATCAGAGACTGGAGATATAGTGCTTAAAAGTGTTCTTTAAGAACTACAGAGTAAAAAAAAGCCCTTACCTTTTCCTCAGGCATTATCATAACTGACAGATACCAGCAAATTAAGTAGGAAAGAGAATGAGGTGTAAATAACGTTGCTGTAACCTTCCCCAGCGTTGCTTTTGGCTGCTGACACCTTAATATCTTATGAACTAGCAAACGGAGGTCAAGGGGAAGGAGAGGGTTGTAAGAATACCATGGAAGGCAATGATTTCACTGAAGACATTTTAGCATCTTGCCTGCTGTTCTGCCTGCTCATACATGGCAGACTTCTGCTAATTTGGTTTGACAATAAACTTTGAAAGCTGTCAAGTGCTGAAATATCTCTGTGTATCTGCATTCATGTTTGCTTATTGTAACCCGTCAGATAACTTTCCATCCCACAGGTTAAGAAGAAAAAAGTAGTGCTGGATAGTTTTCCACCAGGTATTGCCCTTGCATCATTCATGATGGGCTTTCATGGCAAATTAAATTTTGAAGAGTCACAAGTCATTTAACACTGCATTTGCCCATCTTTCATAGACAACCACTGCTTATTGCTGTGGGCTATCCATCTGTTTCTCTAGAGATCTGCCTGCCGTATATTTTTACCCTATCTACATCTGCAATATTTATGCTTACCATTTTTGTGCATTTGTTTATCTATTTCTATTCCCTCTGCCTTTTCTTGTGTATGTGTGTTTATGTAAGGAAGGAGCAGCATGTCGCCATCTGTCTTCATGAACAGCAAAACCAACAGTTACTTGAGGTTAGAAATGCCAGCACACATAAAGCCCCAGAAATCATAGGTACACACTAGTCATACAGCATATTTAAACACTCATTACAGAGACCAACTGTGGCACTCAAGGGGAACCAGGTGTCTGGGTGGCATTGTGTTCCCATGAAAACCTGTTGCAGGGTCCCTGACTCTTGCTCTGGAAACACCAGAGGCCTTAAAGCCTCTGTCAGTGAAGAGAAATGGGAGCACCTGCCTGCATTGCTCCATGGAAAGGTGGAAGCAAAAGAGGCAGTAGGGCAGGGCTACCACAGCACAGCAAGGTGTGGAGAAGACACTTGGCTTCAGGTCTTTTGTGAAGGATACTTCATATAACTTTTGCCTGTGGGAATTACAAAGCAAGCAAAAAAGCTAGTTTGGGTACTGACATGAGCTGCCCCTCAGTCAGTGCTAAGACTTCAAGTCAACAGGAGCAACAAAGCCACTGGCAGGGACTGAGCTGGTCACTAGCTGCAAGAAGGGGCTCTCTTTTCACCAGCTTTAACGAGCATTTCTATTTCACATTTATTTGTTGTGATGGCTTTAATCATGTGCTGGCTTTTCCAGACACAGTGGGGTTCTTGTTTCTGCCTGGAGGTGGATAGTACAAAATTGAGGGAAAGGAGAAAATATGAGATATTTATTCAAACATATCCCATAGCAGAAGATGAATTTTATGAGGGGTATTAGAAAGGATGAGGCCATGATCATCTGGAAGAGATAAACATAGTTGTTTGGTTGTATTGGCCTCCTTGAAGGAAAGCAGAGAAGGAGGCAAACTAGTGGGTAGCAGAAGAAAAGGCAGGATGCATTAGCTTTCATCTTGGTTTTTGGTTGCATCCTGGGGCAGTTTATATGAAGTTATTTAGACCTACAGATGGTACCCTCTACTCATCTGCTTCCTCAGACACTATGGTTTTCAAGCTATGGATCTGTGATCCCTAAATGAATATAATTAATGCTTTTGTACAGGGAATGTAAGTCTTGCTTATTCACCTAAAAATAGGCCAGACATCACAGACTCCACATTGAGAACTACTGTGCAAACACATACTTAGGTGTAATATTCACCATCACTAGTTTGTAGAAATAAATGTATGTTAACCCCCCTCCCTGACAGTTCTGCAGAGTGAAAAGAAAGCATTTAATTCTTGCTTCCAAGCTTTCAAGAAATGGAAAGTGGAGTTAGAAGACATAGTAAACAGCTGTTTCAGTGCAAACCCAGAAGAAATCTGTTACAGGAAAATTGCAGGTTACTGCCTAGGGCTCAAGAATCTGACATGTCAGTCTCCAGAAATAAAAACAGACTCCTGAGAATTCAAGTTTCCCTGAAACATATGTAGTGAGATTTTAGCTAGGATTACTAACATTTTTTTAAGCTTAATGTATAACGGAAATAGTCACTTGCCTTGTAAAGAGAATTTACACTAATTCTCTACCAGGTCACTTCTCACTAATTCACTACCATGGATGCCATTTTGTATCAGTCAACACTAAATGGAATAAAACTGTGTAGCATCAATGTAAAATTAGTGATTAACTGCTCCAAATAGCACTTGGAGTGCTATTGCTACTGCCAATTTTTGCACAGAGTATTGGCTGTCTTTTCTCTTAACAATTGGTGTGTAATTTGAGGCTTTCAAAACATACCTGCACACCGGCAGATTTGCAGAACCATTAAGTGGGAGAGAAAAGAATAACCTCACTTTCTTTCACTGAGGAGTAGAAAAAAATAACTCCCGTTTGGTTCATTTACTGGCAGTTTTCAACAGCTCCAGGTTGCTGCATGGAAGTATAAAAATGAGAAAGAGAAGGCTGATGATGTTTTGTCTTCTGTTCAAAACTCACATCAAATGAAAGGCTGGTGAAAACTTCTTTCTGTCTCCCACCCATTTAACTGAAGTTCATAAGGCTTGTTTATATTCTGGACTAGTCAAGAGTTTCTTGTAAAAATGCAAAGGAGAAAAAATCCTCACGTTTTTCTTAGCCGGGGTTGGGGGCGGAAAGTCAAAGGCCAAAGTAGTTTGGCACAAAAACAAACAATATGATTTGCTAATACTGTTTTTACCAAGTCACCTAAGAGTTAGTTTAGGTCCCTGATCTCTAGAGCTTCTGTGCAGCAAGTTCACTATTTGGATGAAAACTCTTAACATCCACTTACCTAGTGTCTGTAGTTGTGGAAGTGTGGGAGCTCTACTTCTTCTGCAAACTTCTTTTACGGTGGTGACAAGAGGAAGCCAACTACAAGATGAAGTAGCACAGCAGACTGCCAAGCAAAATATGACAGAAGTCAGGTTTAAAGGCATTCCATGCACACACCTGGCACACTCCCAGAAGCAGAAGTAGGCATTCTTTAATTGGAACTCCCATTTTTCTGCTGAAAAAAACCTTTCGAGATACAATTTCTGACCATCAGTTTCTGCTATTGAAAAGAGTCATCCTCCTCATATACAATGATCTATTAATATTTAAATTGATAGAAGGACAATATGCAATGTTAATGAGCTGGGGTATATGTAACAAGCTTGTATTTACTTTTGTAGGAGAGTGTACAGGATACAACTATGGAGACAAAAGCATTATTGTCTGAAGAGCCCTAGCTTTACGTTTTCACATTCTTCCTGTTTTTTTTGAGTGGGGAAGGAGTAAATTTTGCTTTAACACTGTCCTCAATCCCAGGTGTTTTTAAAGAGCTTATTTGTATAACATTTGCTCTGCAAACTTTCAATGTACACTCACAAATGTAAGCGAATAAGGTTTCCTGTTGTAATGTACTTATTTTTAATAAACATGGTATGAAATTCACACGTGCAGCCTGCAGCATAAAGCTCTGTAATTATCTGACAGCTACTTTTCGGATTTCATTTTTCTTCTTGCTAGAGCTGCAATTACAGTGAGTTTTTTAGCCCTGGGTGGCATCAACATCACAGAATCACAGAATCACAGAATCACAGAATCACAGAATCACAGGTTGGAAGGGACCTCAGGGATCATCAAGTCCAACCTTTCCAGGAAGAGCACAGTCTAGACAAGATGGCCCAGCATCCTGTCCAGATGACTCTTGAAGGTGTCCAGCGTGGCCGAGTCAGCCACTTCCCTGGGTAGATTATTCCAATGGTTGACTGTCCTCACTGTGAAAAATTTCCCTCTCGTGTCCAACCAGAATCTCCCGAAGAGCAACTTGTATCCATTCCCCCTTGTCCTCTCCATGTGACTCCTTGTAAAAAGGGAGTCTCCATCTTCTTTGTAGCTACCCCTTAAGTGCTGGTACATGGTGATGGCTACCCCTCTCAGCCTCCTTTTGTCAAGGCTGAACAATCCCAGTTCTCCCAGACTATCCTCATATGGCAGGCTTCCCAGTCCTCTGAGCATCTTGGTGGCCCTTCTCTGGACCCCTTCCAGCCTGTCTGCACTCTTTTTGTGTATGGCGGGGACCAGAACTGTACACAGTACTCCAGGTGTGGCCTGACAAGTGCTGAATAGACTGGGATAATGACGTCTTTCTCTCTGCTGGTGATGCCCTTTTTGATGCAACCCAGCATCCTGTTGACCTTCTTGGCTGCAGCAGCACACTGTTCGCTCATGTTGAGCTTCCTGTCCCTCAGGACCCCCGGGTCCCTTTCCACAGAGCTGCTCTCCAGCCAGGTGGATCCCAGTCTGTGCTGCACTCCCGGACTATGTTTTCCCGGGTGCATGACCTTATACTTCTCCTTGTTGAACTTCATAAGGTTCTTGTTGGCCCATTCTTCCAGCCTATCCAGATCTCCCTGCAGAGCGGCTCTCCCTCTGGAGTGTCTACTTCCCCACTCAATTTGGTGTCATCCGCAAACTTCATCAGGCTACACTTGATGCCGTTATCCAGATCGCTTATAAAGATATTGAATAACATTGGGCCCAGTATTGATCCCTGGGGGACTCCACTTGTGACAGGTTGCCACTTGGAAAAGGAGCTATTAACCACCACCCTTTGGGTGCAGCCTGTCAGCCAGTTCCCCACCCACTGCACAAACCACTTGTCTAGGCCGCAATGATTGATTTCTCCAGAAGGAGACTGTGGAGGACTGTATCAAAGGCCTTGGAGAAGTCCAGGTAGACAATGTCCACTGCCCGCCCCATGTCAGCCAGGCAAGTCACTTTGTCATAGAAGGCCACCAGGTTTGTCAAACACGATCTGCCTTTAGTGAAGCCATGTTGGCATTTCCCAATCGCATGCTTCATTTGACTTGTGATGGCCCCCAGGAGGATTCGTTCCATAACTTTCCCAGGGATTGAAGTAAGGCTGATGGGCCTATAGTTACCCGGATCCTCCCTTGAGCCTTTCTTGTAGATAGGGGTAACATTTGCCTTCCTCCAGTCCTCTGGGACACTCCCCATTCTTCATGACTTCTCAAAGATTATGGCGAGTGGCCTTGCGATGATGTCAACCAGCGCTCTCAACACCCTCAGGTGGATGGTGTCAGGGCCCATCAATTTGTAGGGGTCAAGCTGCTGTAGTAATTCATCTACTAACTCTTCCTTCCCTGATGGTGGGTCGGTGTTTGGATCAACCAGCTATTTCGTTTCCAAAGCCTGGGACCCAATAGTGTTGGTAAAGACAGAGGTGAAGAAAGTGTTGAGGTCCTCTGCTTTTTCAGCATCACTGGTGATTGACTCTCCTTTTCCGTTTAACAGTGGGCCTATGTTTTCCTTCTTTTTCTGCTTATGGTTGACATATCTGAAGAACTCTTTCTTGTTATTTTTGACATCTACAGCCAGTTTCAATTTGAGCTGGGCATTTGCTTTTCTAAAGGCATCTCTGCACACTCTGGCAATGCCCTTGTAGTTCTTGACGGATAATCCTCCACTTCTCCATCTCTGGTATGCTTCCCTTTTGGATTTGAGTAGACCCAGGAGGACATGGTTGAGCCAAGGAGGCCTCTTGCTCCACTTACTTCCCTTTCCTTTGTAGGGGATAAACTGGCTTTGTGTTTCCAATAGAGAGCACATGATGATGGTAGAAAATACATCATAAGGAAAACCACTTTTTCTTCACTCCTACATGTTTCTTGAGTGTTCCCATGATGATATGATGCTGGGAGACTAACAAGAATCAATGAGAAAATGATTGTGTGTCTCATCGTGTGGTGGTTTATGGAGCTAACAGAGGGGTTACAGAATTAGAAGTTCCATGCAAGGGTGCTGTGTGTGTGGGATGGTGATAGTAATATTAATACTTCCTATGTATTAAGACTTGGTGCTGGCATGTGACTAAAAGAACAGCTGGCTGCAAGGAGACTGAAGCTCCCTCTCCAACAGCAATACAGACTGCTGTTATCTGTTCTCCTAGCCTGTGACTTCAGAAGCCTACAGTATCAGTGACAAACCCAATAAGCTATTTCAGATCCCATCAGGCTGCTCTGCTATTTCCACTTTTCCAGGGGATAACTTCCAAGTTCACCAACCCTCTCCTCCTCTTTTTATGCAGAGTGGGAGGGATAAGGACCTTTTGAATAAATCATATTTGAAGTTTCTAGGCCAAACCATTCATAAGCTATTGCATGACAGTAGAGCAAGAATAATTTCAAATTGTTCCAGATATGATTTACACCAAATTTTTCAAACTCCATATTTTACAAGCTGCTTCTCTGCTTTTCCTATAGTGTACCCACAAATAAATTATCCCCCTGCTGCAGACTACACATGTGACAAACTTTTCAGAATATGAAGTTAGTAAGACAAACTACAAATTTTCAGATATTCCTCCAGTGAGTGCTATAAAGATACCTTCATCTTTTATCTCATTAATGGACTTTTAAATTAAAATGGCTCAGAATAAATAATTTCTGGCTACAGTCTTAATTATGCAGAGGTTACTTCTTGCCACTGATCAAAATCTTGACTGAAGCCCAAGTATTCACAATAGGTCATCATGGTCTGAATCAGTGGGTTGTCACAGGTAGGATGCTAAATTGTCCTTCCTTCATTACATTTAATGAAAATGTGTATGCCAAGGAAATGGTTTTGAATAGGGATGAACAATTAAGAGAACCAAATGTATATAGGGAAGGAGGGAGGGAAAAGTGTTCCTGCTGAATCTGTTGGATGTGTTTAGGCAAGCTTCTCATTTCAAAGCAAAATTCCTCTGTTGCCTTGTTTTCTAGATTGTAACCCCAGAGCAAAAGCAACCCTGCTGAGCTATGAACCTCCAGGGAGAAAAGGATAAGAAAGACATTTCCAAGAGAAAAACAGAAGTAGGAACAGGGAGAAAGATGCATGCAAAGGGTTGCAGGAAAAATATAGGAACAGTGAGACAAAGAATTAGAGGAGAGGAGCCAGCAAAGTATTATGAGGAAGGAAGATGGGGGGAAACAATGCTGAAGGGTCATAGAATGACTGCAGTTTCAGTTGCCTGAATTGGGAACTTCTTTATTTTATTCTTTTTCTTAATGTACACAGTTATGCATAGATTCAGCATGTCTGTGTGACTTTGAATTGTTTCCCCCCAGTGACTCTTGAACCTGCTGCCTGATTTCAATCCAATTTAATAGAAAGGGAAGAGATGTAGAAGGTAATTAAGCTCCTAATTTTTAATGCAAATATCTGGCTAGAAAGAAGAGACTTTGAGAGCCATAGAAGTGAAAAAAAGTACAAGAGGAGACCACCTTTTACTACAGACTAGAGAATCCATGCAGAATCCATCCTGGATCGATTCCCCAAACACAGGCAATACTTCAGTCAGAAGTTATATTCCCCTGGAAACTGCAGTTGAGCACAATACACAAATCCATAGAAATCTGGGCTTCATTGATTCTGGTGTTCAATTCTTCTTTGTTACTGTCAACGAAAGCTCAAGCAGCCTCACTGGGATTTTGGAATTATGTTAATAGAAGGGTTATGTTTTTCCAGTGTTGCAGGCCCTACAATTAGTGTGTAGCCCAGGGATTCTCCCTCAGACACAGAAATTCCTTCCTTACCTTTGAAAGTGATTACTACTGGCAATGCACAAAGAAGTTCCACATATCTGTGTTTAGGACTGCCAAAGCAAATATCTACTGAAAAATATAAAATGTGTAGGCAGTAAAATAACCCCTGAAGTAACTGACATTTAAATGGCTAGATATAAAGGAATATATAGCTTAACACAAACCAAAGTCAGGTCTTTCTCTTCATACCTGTACACATACACTCGCTTTTAATTCCAAATAAGTGACATTATACATTTGCAGTATTTGCAATAAAGCTTGTAAATTTCAGCCGACTGCTACCTGATCATAATATGACACAAACCTTGCACTAGGTTTTTTTTTTACATTGTTTGAAGAGATTTAAGCACTCTGGATGAGATTCTCAGGTAGTGAAAACCACTGATTCTCTTTTGATTTTCATTAACCAAGCCAATTAACATTAGCAAAGAAGCTGCCTCCTTTTGCTGGTTCTCCGTGTGCAGATGAGGGGTTTCATTATCCCTCATCACAGCTCCTAGTGTGGATACAGCCTATTAAATAATATTTAGTTCACACAAAACATCAAGAAGAAACCCACATATCCACCAGCTGCATTTCTTTCCCTCTGCCCTCTACCTAATTTTACTTTTCAAAAAGGAAATAACCTATCAAACCCTGAACAGAATTAGAGCTTTCTGCAAAGAAAACAGTGCAACAAGCATACTGTACAATTGCTAGATAATTCATATAAACTTTCAAGGCCAAAAAAGTATATTGGTCCTTTAGCTCCAAAAAACATAGTTCACCATTCTCTCCTTTCTCAATTTACAATGCTCTTAATCCATATTTTTCCTCTATGGGTTTCAAAATATGCTTGTAATTACTACTCAATTCCCTTTCCTATTTCTAGTATATTGTGTCTAGGGTCTCAAAGACATAAGGGAGTTAGATGCATGACTCTATTAGGCTGCTTTGAAACTTCAGCTTGTAGCACTAAGAGATTATTTATTATGCACTGTGTACATTCATCCTGTACAGGCTCATAAACCACGTTGTTAAACACAAACTTCCATACAGGAGCTCTCCCTAGATTATATCATCTACACATTTCATAGTACAAATGGATTGATCACTCTGATCCTAATAGCTAAAATGTTCTTCTGCTTCACCACATAATACTGGTACAAGATCTTACTGTCCTCTGGCATAACCAAAATAATCCTGGGATTGTAGTCTGTTTGGAGCCCTTTACAGCAAGTTTGATAAAACTGTATTTAAAAGTGCGATGTAAATCCAATGGTGTATTTCTATCAGAAACAAAGAGCAGAAGGAAGCTTATAAAAGAGAAATAAATTAAGAAACCATGGTGGTGAATGACTGAATGACAGAGGGTTATGTAGTGATGGGGAACACGTTGGCAGACTGTTAACTATTCATCTTCAGCCATTCCAACTTTTTTGAGCTGTAGAACTTTTGTAAAGAAAGTAGAATAATGATTTTCTGATCATTAGCTGGACGGTAGCAAAATGAATTTCAGCCGTAACTCTCTTCTAACGAAGCTTTTTGTTTGGGAATAATGCAAATTATCCTCATTACAATCAGATGGGATGGTTGTTAATAACTTTGCATAATTAGAAGCTATTTTCCTTAAATACAGTTTATGCATGAACTTTCCAAGGAGATCTATCTACTGGGGTAAGACTGAGTCATTTTCATCTGGAGGGACACACTGAAGGTTACACAAGTCGACATTTAAAATTAGTTTTAAAGATGAACCAACTCACACCCTACATATGGTAAGAATTCTGGTCCCAATCCTGGTGTGTGCTAAGGGTGCTTTGCTAAGTTCAAGTGCATAATGATCCCAAGGACAAGCATGCCTAAATGAATTTCAAGGCCATGAATGTTCAGCACCTAGCAGGTTTTATGCCCCTTCACTGCAATACCAAAGTGCTTCCTATGCAAATGGGTTTGTATAACGAAGTGTCAGACAGAGGCATTTTCTTACTTTGCAGATAAGCCCCCTTTGCCTTCAGAATAAATCACTTTTAGACCTAACTATAAAGAATAAGCACTTATTGATAAGTGAGTACCTTAAGAGCTTTGATCTGACCTTGGCTAAAATATTCCTGTGCCATGTGTCATGTCCACTCTAGTCCCAGCAAATCCAGTGACACTAAAATGTTTTTAAGGACTTGTCAATAACTTACTGCCCCTATTCTGCATTCAAGCAAGATGTAGGACCAGAATTTGCACGTGTCTATTCTCTGCCTCTCTTGGCTATGACTAGTCACTATGACTTATAGGCAGAAGAGAACAGTTCTGCCTGAAGCCACAGAAATACCAAGACCTAGGGAGAAGGTCTGCACCCAAGCAGGTATATCAACTTCAGTGATGATTCTAAACACAAGAGAGGAGGGAAACAAAGCGCATGGATTGAAACGAGGGATGTGAGTTTAGTATAAAACAACAAATAGCTTAGCACAGGCTAAATGGAAAGGAAAACTTTTAAGA
The DNA here is from genome assembly GCF_949628215.1 of Phalacrocorax aristotelis. Classification (NCBI taxonomy): domain Eukaryota; kingdom Metazoa; phylum Chordata; class Aves; order Suliformes; family Phalacrocoracidae; genus Phalacrocorax; species Phalacrocorax aristotelis. The sequence goes on along the minus strand of NC_134276.1, from coordinate 159,955,049 downwards.
AGAATGCATGCTCTGAGTAGAAAGCCAAGCAGTGACAACAGACAAGGCTGGGGAGAAATTCCTTATTGCCCATACTACCGGTCTTAAATTCTGAAATCAACATTTCTTAGCCATACTAGTGAGTCCTTTCACGGCCAGGACTAACAAGATAAGTGTGTTTCTCATTGGTTTTGCATTTGTTCTGTGTTTTTTGTTATTTTTATTTTCTCATACAAAGGGCTTCAGCTTTCCATCAGACTGTGGTTATTGCTATTTTTTAGATCTGTGCACAGCTTGTGCCTGAGTATTTTTAAGGACAAAAGAATGTCTACCATAAGGCAGGAAGATAAAACAAAATGGTGTTCACTGGTCTATAAAATAACAGAAAAGGCTTGAAACAGGGCTTGAGATCTCATGTGAAAGCAGTGACTTAAACTGTGAACCCTGCAATGAAATGTGGTCTTGATAAGGGTGGCTAATACAATATATGGCTGTAAAAGAGGGACAGTCTGCCTGCCTCCCACAGAGTGCCTCAGGTGGGTGAACAAGCTGCTGCAGACAAGTACCAAATGTTATTTGAAATGTGACAATTGACCATTTCTGGGAAATAAAATGTCCCAACTGAGCCCCAGAGGAAGATGTTTCCCTTTGTAGTGGACCAAGAACAGGCAGAGAAGCTTAGCTGAGGCACAGTAATTCTTTGCACTCCATGATGAGCCCTGCCAAGAGAAAAATATTGCTCTTCCTTTTCCTTTTGTGCTGTTTTTACTTTCTCAAGAGTTGAAAATGATAAGAACAACAGGGAAATAATAGCAATTAAAAAGGTCATACTAATTCAGGAACGCAGAGGAAGAGGAATATCAATTCAGGGAAAATTATCTGAAGGGGTGTTGGTGACTCCTGTGAGATCCTGAAATAGCACCTACCTCAAGAACGGATTGGCTGCAGACCTAGGGGCAGCTTTCAAGACACTGTTTTCCCAGTAATTTTCTTGAGTTCACTGATGCCCCTAGATTTGGCAGCATAATGCCAAGTAGAATATGTGCTGCTTTCATTTCAGGGAACAAGAAATTTTGCCACTGCCTAGCCGCTGCTCAAGGGAGATGGACTTTGTCACTGGCAATTTCCCCGCAAGGGTCTTAGGAAGAGGACTGTGATGTGGGGATTTCTGCCACAGGGATGATGCCATGTCCCATCCCTTCCTCTGCAGGGATGCTGGTGAGGATGAGACATTTCTTGGGAGCAAGAGCCTCTAATGATATGACAGGGCCACTAAAAATGCTAAAAGTTCCTGCCTTTTCTTTAAGCTCTTGGAGGCACAAAGAAGGCATCTAGAGGTGGGAGAGGAAAGGATCCCTGTCACAGAGTTCACGAAGTGTGGTTTTCTCAGTGGCCCTAAAGGGAAGTTTGAACCTCTGAGCTGGAGAATTAATTGCCAGAGCCGAGGCTGGGTAAGATATGGGAGTAGCACCGTATATTAAAACCTGTCTTTTCGCATCTCTCTGGATGCAATGTGACTTGACATCATATCATCATCCAACAGAGCGTCCCGAGATGGCAACAGAAATAGCTTACACAAGCATGTGGAGATGCTGAAACCCCTAAGTACATCAGGGCCTCAGCAAGCAAAGGGACAACTCAAGTTCCCAGCACAAACGTGGCTCACAGCTGAAGTGAAATGAAGAGGCTGCCTTGTGGGGATATGTCATGGTCTAACCCCAGTCAGCAACCAAGCACCACGCAGCTGCTCGCTCACTCCCCCTGGTGGGATGGAGGAGAGAATCAGAAAAATGAGGAAACCCCTGGGTTGAGATACAGTTTAACAGGTAAAGCATAAGCTGTGTGTGGAAGCAAATCAAAACAAGGAATTAAATCACTACTTCCCATGGGCAGGCAGGTGCTCAGCCATCTCCAGGAAAGCAGGGATCCATCACACGTAACAGTTACTTGGGAAGATGAACGCCATCACTCCAAACATCACCCCCTTCCTTCTTTTTCCCCAAGCTTTATACACTGAGCATGATGTCACATGGTATGGAATATCCCGTCGGTCAGTTGGGGTCAGCTGTCCCGGCTGTGTCCCCTCCCAGCTTCTTGGGCACCCGGCAGACCAATGGGGAGCTGAAAAAGTCCTTGACCAGTGTAAGCGCTACTTAGCAACAACTAAAACATCTCTGCATTATCAGCACTGTTTTCAGCACAAACCCAAAACATAGCTCCATACTAGCTACCATGAAGAAAATAAGCTCTATCCCAGCAGAAACCAGGAGAGTATATTGACCAGGATCATGAGGTATAATTCATGCAGAAACCAAGAGGCCCTGAAAAACCTTCCTACTGTGACCAAAAACATTGTATGGAGTTCTACCCTTTAAAAGTCAGCCATGCCCTTTTGGGACCCAAGTCATATGGAGTTGCTGGCGGTTGCCAAGGTGCCTGTGGTATAGCAGGAGCTGGGGCTGGGGCCAGACAACATAAGCATGCATGGTCAGGGTTCATGTCACTGCTTCGAGACCTACCACCTTGTCTCCAGTCTGTCTGAATCTGGTGGGAAGTCAGGCAGCCTTGCTCAGTTACCTCTTCATCCCCCTGTTACTACCACAGAGGGTATCACAGGTGCCACAAAGTCCTCTCAAAAGAGGGAAAAATTATTTTGTCCCAGCCTTGGGGATGGGGAAGGAAATAAGAGGATTACACTTTTGTGAGGTTCTCTCTCACCACTGTGCATGTGTAATCGGCCTGCCCTGTGAGGTGTAGCGCATGGCTGTAGCTTCCATGTGTCTGCAACAATGGGTGATTGTGCAATGGGTATTGAAGGGAAAAACTGCTTGGCTGACGTTGTTTGAACTAGATCAGTACTGAAGCAGTCTATCGTTTTACTTTATGACACGTAATTGACTTCCAATCAGTCAACTATACTTTCTGGATCAATATCAGCAATACAATGGATAAACCAGTAACGTAAAAAATGTTACTGTACACAAACAGATTTTGCAACATCCTTTTACAACTATTTGTAAGCCCAAATCTTCAAATCCCACATTCACAAGTAGGATCCCACAACACAAAAGGTATGTGCAAGTTCACCTTTTCCTGTGGGAGCTGCAAGTGCTCGGGGTTTAGGTGTACCCTTACCCGTACCTACAACCAGCTATTGCCTGTGCCCCCAAGAAAACCCGCCAAAAGGCCACAAACCTATTCACCCCGTACCAGGCTGCGTGGGGGGTGTTTGAGGATGCAGGTTCCTCTGACATGGGCTGAGGTCATGATGCCGTAGGGACAACTGCTGTCAGGATCAGTCCAAGTTGTTTTTCCAATCAACTACATATCTTATTAGCTATTCTGTTACGGTGAATAGGTAAAGTGATTTAGTGTGGGGTTTTTTGATGACTTTTTTCTTTCAATTAGTTACAAGTATTTGCACTGAGTTGTTTTGCAGGGTCAGCTGGAAAATTTATTAGGGAAAATCTCACTTGGCTAATGTTTGTTTGTGGTCTCTCCTTGTTTCTGACTAAGAGTGCAGTGTGTGCGTGATGGGAAGAATTAATGTGGGAGAGAAAGAGTATGTTTCTTTTACAGTAGAGAGGGGATTCTCTAAATCATAGCTGTATTTTCAGTGCCTGGAAGAAAAGATGCTTCTTTCTGTTACAGTTCTTCTTTCATATGAATGTAAATACTTAATTCCTCAAAAGCGTAGTACCTGTCTCTTAAAAGCTACTTTAATAAAAAGATATTTTCCTCCAAGAGGGTTGTTTAATCTTTAGTGGGAAATTGAATGGATGGGATACAGAAAATAGTAGGGTAATGATTTTAAAATAGCCCCATCAAACCAGTTATTGCCCTGAGGTGTTATAAATAAATGAAAATGGTCTGACTGTGTAATGATTATGTTTACTCTCATCTTTCTGTAACTGCTAAAGGTTCCTCTGACTTGAAATTACACTTGTATTTACCTGTGCTCTTCTTATAACACTCTTTGGCCCCTGACTCAAGAAAGGAAATAAATGCACACTTACAGCAAAGCAGGCACTTAAAAATCCCAAAGCAGGGAAGTTTTACAAACAGGAAAAGAGGGGAAGGGGCTCTACTAACAGTAGAGATAAAGCACCAGCAGCATACGACAGACTTCAGGTGAAACATGCTGTTCCCCATATTTCCAAGATCATGCTCCACAATGAAGTACCACAGCAAAGTCTGGTTTCACACACACGTAGTGCTGGACAAAGTGGGAAGGAGCGCTGTTGGAAGCACCATGTTTCCTGAGTCATTAAGACAAAGCTGCCTTTTAGCTATGCAAGGGGATAGCTAGAGATGTAATGTGTGGATTTGTGTTCTGCTGCTTATGGTGCTGTTCTGGGCCCAGGGGCTGGGGGATGTGTTGAATAATGCTTGCAATAGGCATTTCTGAAAGCCAAGATGCAATCACTTTGTTAAATTAAAGCTAATTTCCTCCACGGTTAAAGACAATGTACACGATCACTGCCACCAAATGATTATACTTAAAGTGAAAGGATGCAGAGGGAATGCCAATTCTTTTGGTCTATATTCAGTCACAGCTGTGAGGGATTAAGGGTTGTTTAAAATCTCTTAAATGCCTGCCAAAAGTTGCCAATCATGAGAACCAGTAGGTGCTTATCATTCCAGGCATTGTTTGAGATACTGGAAATTACACTGCCACAGGTGACCACGTTCCTTACACAAAAGGAGTGTGTGGGAAGTTTGGGAGAAAGGATTTGGGCTCCTTCCATCCACTTTCAGTATGTTCATTGCTGGAAGCCTTTTCATCTGTATCTTCAAGCATCTCCACAGAAGTAAATTTCAACCCAAATCACTTGATTGCTAGACCCAGCAATCCTGCCAAGCCTTAGAGTTTAACCTGGAGAAATCTACACAGAAAATGAAAAGCAGACATTAGTTGTTCCTTTCCCTTCACTCCTATATATATGTATATATGTGTGTGCCTATGCATCAGGCTGCAGTGCTGTCACATTTTCCTCAGAAATCGTTTTCCAAAATGTGCAGTTTCCAAGCAGACCATCACTTTTCTTTGCAAAGCTACATTTCAGCGGTAGAAATTAGGTTTCTTCTTTTCAGCAAGATGAAGTGAAAATTGGCAGTTTTGCAAAGTAGATTAGTGAAGTAAAGATACATTGCACCAGCGTAGCTGGCACCACTGGGTAGGAATTACAGGGTCCATGTGAAGTCAAACACTCGACTTCAGGATTCAAAAGAGTTCCCATTTCACCCCTCTCTTTTCACTTGGTTAGCACTTTCTATGACAAGCTGGGTTTTCAGGTGAAGATGATTTTCTACGTCATTATTAGCTGACACGTATGGTTTTGTGGGAACATCTGAGGAAAATCCGTTCAATTTTCTCTGCTTCGGGAGCAGAGCCCTGTTTACTCATCTCACTGGGTTTTGTGTCACTTCCTGCAGGAGGCTGAAAAGAACTTCCCTCAGCATGAGAAGAATATCATCACGGTTTCTTTCCCTCCATACACAAAGATAATTAAAAAGCTCCTAAATCTGCAATTCGTTGTGCACAAGTCTGTTGTGAGGTTGCATAAGGAACACATCCATGTTCAGCCTGAAGAGAACGGGTTAGATAATGAAGTTTGAAAGACTTAAACGTCACTCACAATCAATCAGCATCAACCAGGAATTTCGGCAGACCTAATCGACCTTTTGTGACACCACAATGAATATACACTCTGCCCAAAATAGCTGCCTCTGGGACAATTTGCATGAGAGATATGGATGCATTCACATCAATCTCAGCAGCTTCAGACAGAGAAGCTTAAAAGCTCAAGTGGTGCAACTTTTAATAACTTGCCTCAGCTCCCTGCCCCCAACTTTTCCATTCCCACATTCACTCCCCTTTAAATAGGAACATTAAGTGCAGATAAATAAAACATTAGGTTGATAAAATTACTTATATTGTAGTAGCAGCTGGAGGCCCTGATAAATACCTTGTGATTCTATGAGTTCCTGTAAGAATGGGCAGCACAGAGACAGTGCTGGCTCCAGAGATAGAAAGCCAAAGTTTCTGACAAAATGCAAGCAGACAATGGGAGAGAGGTGGAGAAAGATAGAACAGGCAGTTGTATTTGCTCCAATTAATAAACATCGAACACTTGAGGAATTTTCACTTTATGTTGTTTATTTGTATAAGTAGACATAAGCTATTATTTATTGCACTATAGATTTATTGCACTATATATGGTAATTATCCAAGCAGAATTTGCAAGAACAAGCTGGAAAGCCAGTGAAAGAACTGTCACAGTTCCGTGGGTCACATCATTGCAGCAAAAGGCACAGTTGCAAGTGTTCTGGGATGCTGGGATCACATAGGCAGTGCTGGTCACAAAGTCTGACAAATTGTATGTGTAACCCCAGGTACTGCTGGAAAACACAGAAGGAAAAGAGAACATTTGGTTTTTATGCGACTTAATGCTCCTGCCTGGAGCATTGCAGTCTTTGTGATCTCTCTTAACTGCACAAGGAGCCACTGAAAAAAATGTATACAGGCTGGCAATTGGAGTAGAGGAGAAAGCATCTGTCCCTTTGTGTAAGAGAGACATTTCTGCAGACAAACTAAATGGATTAGTGTATTGCAATTTCTGATATTTGACAATTGATATTCCTATTTGTCCAATACTAACTTGCAAATAAACTTGCATTAATCTTCGGCCTGCTTTCTTAATAAGTCTGTCTGATACCTCTGTCAGTCCATTCATTTCCAAAAATTTCAGAGCCAGTTTCTCTAAATGGATCCAACTTTGAAAGAAATAAGAGGTCTGTTATGTTTTGTTCGTGCAAGCTTCACAAAAATACATGCCCAGAAATATCTTTTCAGTGTCCCCTATGAGCAAATCAGCCATGTGAGTCCCATGTACAGAGGTGCACCCTTATCCATGCCCTTCAGGGCAACAAAGGTTTCAGCTGGAGCTTTCATCTTGTTAAATTCCTGGAAATCCAGTCATGAGACACAAATCAATGGAAACCCAGGCTTTGTCATCCCTACTGCTCACAGGGGCAACTTGATTTTTAATATGAGGATCAAAAAAAGCTATTAAAAGACTAACTTTATACTCTGAAATTGGTTCTTTTCTGTACTGTGTGAAAATTTGCATGTGGTTATGCTAATCTGGGCTTCCCAGTATGGGATCTGAATATCCTGCTTAATGGTAACCATACTTAAGAATAAGACTCTGAAAGGGATCTCCTCAGTGCTGAACTCTTCTGAAAAAATGCAGACATTTATTTTGGGAACCTAATAAAGACTTATAAGATGAACTACAGGCACTTCTTTGTGCAGATCTTTGTCTCTCATGTGTCAGTTATAGCTGTACTCCGGGGCTCTGTGCCTGTGCTGTCAGGTTATTGTACGGAGGCACTGCATGTGGCTTTTCATGCAAGGTCCCCTTGATGTAATTCCTCCAGAAGGAATTTCAGGGCTTGGCTAGAAGAAAATGCAGGTGGTCTAGAACAACGTGTCTGCCCCAGTGCAGTCTGCTGCACTTTTTCTCCTTGGAGCCTAAAGAGGTTTTAGCTAAGCTAAAGCTCCCTGGCATCTACAGGGACCCTGTCTTCCCATGCTGTGACTCCTCAGCCTGGGAAATAGGGCACGACATGAACTCGCTCAACCCTTTTGGTTGGATTTCACTTTTGCCCACAGGCATTTCTGGACTGATCTCTCTGCATTAGCGTACTCCAAGCTGAGAGTAGCAGCTGAGCTACTGAACTGCCACAAAGGGCCTCTTAGGGAAACCGACCCCTCTTTCCCTGTGCTTCTTTCTGACCAGACTGACTCTCATTAGTTCAAATGATACTAAGTTTGTCACATTAATGTATTGCCTCCTTTTTAAGTTGCAGTAAGAGAAAATGATGCTATTATTATAAGCCTATCCATTAAAAGGGCCGTAGAAAAGTCACTTTGGAAAATTAAGAAAAGATATTTTTTTCCTTTTCAGATGAGTTAAATTGTGATTCTGAGATATCAATAGAAAGTTAAGGCACAGAAAATGCATTAGAGCAGGTCCGTTCCCTCTGTTCATTGCTGATGTTGGAAACACTTCTTCAGGGCATATAGACTTTTGTAGTTCGGATCCCCTTTCTGTGTGCAAAACTAATTCTCTCTCTACCTGAGTGCGTGTTACAACAGCATTTTTTGTGCATGGGGTGGCAGAACAGCTGGGACCAGCCAGCTGATTTCTAAAGATCCTGTTGAAACCTTGTGATATTGCTTACAGCAGACATCACAAGTACAGTGTTTGGGGTCTCACCTGGTTTGCAAGCCCTCTAACTTAAGTAGTGCAATGTCAAGGGCTAAGGAATTGCAACATCTCCAGCTCTCATGGTATGTCTGCGAAAGGTCACCTCACAAAGTAAGGAGCAATGTGAATGTTCTGTGAGTGAATTTTACAGGCATTCAACAATAGTGTAGAGTAATGTAAGGATTTGTGCCAAAGCAGCAGATATTGGGCAGCATCTTTTTAGAGGTATTGTACCCAGAAGATGCAGCCAAAGGCTGCTACCCTCAAGAGGGTAAGCTCTGATTTTAAACCAGTACTGAGAAGCTTGCTTAGCCTTGAAAGTCAGCTGTGTCAGAAGAGACCAACAAGCTCAGAGATGGAACAGAAAACATTGAGATACCTGCTACTTGCAATTCTCTTATAAATAATGGGGAACAGGGAGAATGAAGTCCTACCCTGGCAATAAATCTTGAATTGTGGATGAGTGAAAAAAATGGAAAGTAATAAGGGAAAAGCAATATTTGCAAGCACAGTATACTAAAGAGAAAAAAAAAAAACCTTAGTGGTAGAGGAAAGGAGAAAAAAAAAGCAATTTTATGAAATCAAGATTAACTCACAAGTTTTGATCTGGTGGATCTCCAAGTTCCTTATATGCCAAGACTTGGTCTTTCTTGAACACCAGATTAGAAAGCACCTCCTTCACTACATATGGCATGAAAGTGAACAGCAACAAGTGGAGAAGCCACTGCCTTTTATATCTTGCTCAGGTATCCAGGCCAAATTGTAGTCATGCTTCTCAGAAGAAGGTTGTCCAACATGTCTATCTCTCACTAATGTACTGCTAACTATTTCACACACAGAAAAATTCAGCAACTAGTTTCTTTTCCCCATAGGATTCTCTGGAGCCTAACTTAGCAGGAAAGTAATGCACAGAAAGTCAATGTAGATCAGAAATCAGGAGCAGAGGTGCCTGGAACCAGTAAGACTAGGGAGGGTAGGAAATCTAAACATTACAAGATGTGTCCTGAGAGGTTCTTGAAGGGGGTTATTTAATATGGTGCCTGTGATACCAGGCAATGGGGCTCTCAATGACCCAATCCTAAGGTCCAAATACCCTGGTGGTGATGTGTCTCTTATTTCTCTGCTTCTCAGCATTTAGGAAAACAGGAGGCATATCATCTCACACAAACAATTCCAAGAGATATCTTCCCTAAAACAGAGCTTCCACCTTAAAGGACTCAGTTCCTTAGCTGGAATATGGCTCTCCCCAGAGAGCACTTTGTACTGAAACAGGTACTGAATTTCTAATATATGTTCCTTGTGGAGGGAAGATGTAACTCAGCTGACACACAACAGATTACAGTATGTTGTTCCAGATTGTTCCAGCACAAAATTAGCTCTATCTTTCACAATAATTAATTGCTTTCCTACAGGTGAAACAACTTTGTCACTTGGTTTCAAGCAAGTTTAATCAGATATACTCTTCCCCATCACTGCCTCCATGGGAAAGACTGAGCTGTTCTGCAGTTACTCTGCTCAGCAGGACATGCCATGAAGTCCTTTCTCCATCATGATCTCAGTGAAACTGTCAACTGAAAGCAGCTGAAGCTGAAGCTACAACTGCAGTAGACAAAACAAAGTTACCACATTTTTTCTTCCCCATCTCATCATTCATGTGAATGACTCTTTCTAGAAGTCAGAGAGGAAACATAAATGATGCAATGGCTGAGAGAATGAGTTGGAGGAGGAATGGGAACAAGATTTAAATTTTGGAAAGAAGATAGTTGTTATTCAAAGGAGCTGACTGGTTGAAAACTCCTCTCTGCCACATTTCACACTCATCTGCTGCTTTAAAGAAAGTTGTAAAGTGCATTTAAGCTATTTTACGAGCAATAAGCTGACAGCACTGGAGGCCAAGGCCTTCTCTTAAACCCCTCAGTGCAGAACAGGCTGTGGTTCTGCAGCCTGTCCCTTGTTCTGCTAAATCACCTTTCCAAGTCCATTTCTTCTGTACCCCGGGTACCACCCATCATGTTTAGTGGTGGCTTGAAAATGCAAGGTTTGGTTGCTGTGGAATTTGTGTCTACTTGACAGCTTCTCTTTTCCCTGGCCTTTTCTGTTACAACAGTGGCTGTTATGACCATTTGTGGTGTTAGTAAATATTAAGCTTCAAAAGAATGAGATGTAGGGCTTTTGTTGACTGTTTTTCAATGAAAAATTGGGTTTCCAAATCTCAGCATATCATCTTCTGCGTTGTATCTTCTGAATAGGAAAAGAAGGGAGAGTATTGGTATTCTGAAGATTTTAAATGAAAACAGACTTTTAAACTCCAGAATATTCATGTGGTGAGTTGAGGTAGATGTAGTGCAGAAGCCCATGCTCTACATTAGTTCTCTGCGCTGGACTCAGATGGACCCGTCTCCCATTTTCCACTAGGATGATGTAACTGATGTGAGGCATCACTAGTTCCTACCAAATTAGAGCTCATGATGCATTGTAGGAGATGTAATTCTTGTAGGAAAGTCAGTCTAAAGTGAGAATGGGGGAGCAGGAGGCACCTGAGCTACTACTTCTGTAGCATTTCATAAAGAAAATGTTTGAATTTTCAAAAGAAATATTTAATGTCTCGATTTATTGGGGTGCAAAACACATGTTCTTGACGAAGCAGGCTTGTTTGTATCCATGTCAAAATTTTCTGTGCTGTTTTCCACTCTGGTCTGGCAAAAGGCAGGCCATGAGCTTTTTTCATGTAAGCCAGTAAAATCACAAAAACTCTCAAGAAATATCTAGCAGGTCAAACTGGCCAAAGCAGACAGATGATTTTTCCTGTTCTTAAGAATGTTGCCATTGAAACTGGTAAGAAATAATTACCGCACTCAATAAAAGCACACTTTTTTCCAAAAGATTACCTGCCATGGAATAGATGCAAGAGGCTTCATCTAGGAATATCTATTTGGGCAATTTGAAGAAAGCTTTCTGAGCAGAGAATGGTAATTCAAAACACTTCACTTTTGGCTTCTCCTTATCCTTCACGCTTTAATCCTCGCCCACATGCTCACGCTCATACACACACTCATAAACTTTCCTCAGATGTGGACGCGCTTTAATCTTGGGCCTGATTCACTTCCCAGCATGAAACTGATTAAAAAAACCCAGGGATGCAGAGACCGTGAGCGGAATGAGTGAATCAGGCTTTTCTCATTGTTAAAGTGACTTGACTTCACTCTGTGACAAGTCTTTGCTTTTCAGGAGCAGTGCCCAAGCCAGGAGCTCCAAAGCAGAGTTTCATATTACACTCTTCCATGATCATGGAGCACAAGCAGTAATCTTGATCTGCCATAGACCTGAGGAAGGAACAGGGTCTTCCTCTAAATATCAGAAAATTGGGCAGAGCTCCCAGCTATGCGTCTACCATTCTCTCTCATGGTCACTGCGCCATTGTTCACATGGCTAGGGGCAAGAGGGGTCTTGGGACTAATTTTCAGAATGAGCTTGCTCTCCACATGTTCAATGACTGTGCAGGCTTCCCTACTTAACCCGAGTGTGAAATCAGTGGGGGATAACACAAGGATGCAAAAATTTGCAGCATCAGGACCTATGATAAAAGGTCAGATCTGAAAAGCCCATACCCCAGAGCAGTTTGAAAAATTGATAGGAAAAAGGCATGGGATGCCTTCCTCTGGAGCAGAGCTCAGTGCATGAAATATCCCCTGTCCTAAACATGCCAAAAGCATTGGGTTATGTTCTGGTTTAATCCAGCAGGCAGCTAAACACCACACAGTCATTTGCTCACCCCTCCCCACTCCACAGTGGGATGGGGGAGAGAATCAGGGAAAAAAAAAAAGTAAAAATTGTGTGTTGAGATAAAGACAGTTTAATAGGACAGAAATGGAAGGGAAAATAATAATAATGGTAAAAGAATATACAAAACAAGTAATGCACAATGCGATTGCTCACCATCTGCAGACCAATACCCAGCCAGTTCCTGAGTAGTGATTGCTGCCCTCTGACCAACTCCCCCCAGTTTATATATTGACCATGACATCATATGGTATGGAATATCTCTTTGGCCGGTTTGGGTCAGCTGTCCTGGCTGCGCCCCCTCCCAGCTTCAATCTGGCAGGGCACGAGAAGCTGAAAAGTCCTTGACTAGTGTAAGCACTACTTAGCAACAACTAAAACAACAGTGTGTTGTTAACATTATTCTCACACTAAATCCAAAACGGTGATATACCAGCTACTAGGAAGAAAATTAACTCTATCCCACTTGAAACTAAGACAGATTAACATGCTCGCTTTTCCTTCCTTACTTCCGTCTGGTGCAGGGAGCCTCTGGGCTGCACATGGAATTGGCATCAATGGAAGAAGTGGTCAATCTATCACTTCCCCATTCATCTCAATGCAGAATAGCCTGGATCCTGGTGGTTAGACACCTCAAGAAAAAAGGTTCAATTCCCATCTCTGTTCAAGTTCCTCGCTCTAAGGAAGCCAGTGAGGTTGAAAACGTTATGAAAAGGTTACCTGCAGTGGAACAGATGCAAAGAGACGGGCAAATTTTAGGATGTGCCTGTCCCTAGTATTACTTGTGACTTGAGTCTAAGTCTGAGCAATGTGGGTTTTGCTGGCATCATGGCCAGCAAACCATTTCTTCTGTTTTGAATTGTCTCTTTCTCTGCATGTGATCTTTTGGATCTGATGGTCAGACACCTAAAGATAAGTCTTTTCAAGACTCTGGGTCCAGACCTGTGTCCCTGATTCCTTCCATACAAAGTATGGGGAATAACATTCCTTTATTGCTTTTTTTATTACCCACTACACAAGAAAACCTTCTATCAACATTCATTTGGTGCACCATGAATAAAGTGGAACATTACAAATCATGAACCTCCAAATTCAGATGGAGGCTCTTTCAGCTTCAAAACTGCACAGGCGGGCAGTGAGTAGGCACTGGGCAAAGGGACACCTACATATCGTGCCTTTGTTCATTTTTACCCATGAACCAGTAATTAGAACCCTTGAATAAATTGCACCAGAATTATGAGTCACCAGCAAAGCACGACAACGCAGGCATTGCCTGTGAGAAATTTGCTTGCTCTCTGGCAACCTGAATGAAACAAGATGAAGCATTGGGGAGGCATTCTTGTTTTGTGGCTTTTGTTTAAAGTGAGGTTATGCTGAGGAAAGTGGTGATAAAAATGGCACTTCATGCACTAGGTCTCCCTGCCTTAATGGCAGCCCTTATTTTTACTGACACAAATAAAATCCTACTAGTGTCAGCACTGTAGTCAGGCAAAAGTGAGCTCTGTTCCATGTTGCCACATCCATCATGAAAACACACCCCCCTCCTCCTTTTTGACCCCAGAATCATTGTTGTTAGTGATGATGTATGAAACAGAAAGAACATAACTTGATTGTGAGAAATTGCTTTGAACTTGTGTTTGCTGGCAGGTGAAAGCCTTATTTTTGAGTTTTAAATGAAGCATGTTTGATATGGAAGTCACTGAGAGGGAATAAATAGGGAACGCTAAGAATTCACTTTTCAGACCATAGCCATACTTTAAAAAGGAAAATGGGCTGAATTTAAACACTGATGAAAGGCCCTGGACTGACAGTCCTGTGGAATAATGTTCTCGAGACACCGTACTCATAATTTCTGCTATGGCGGGAGTTTCTTGCTAATTACCAGTCAGTCCGAGGGCTACATTTCCTTTCCCTTAAAGCTCCTAGCTCATGTCAGAATGCCATCCTCAGCATTATGAAGTACAAAAGTGGTGGTTAGCAAGGCCAAATGACTGTAAATGGGTGTGTTAACCTATATGTCATGTGCACTTGTGGTGCAGTGACTTCAGGTAATAACAACAGCAATCTGTGCCTCTCCAAAATGGCCATTTGAGCTGACAGGTGTGCTCAGTGTTAATGCAACTACATGCCTTGCTCTGATCAGCAACCTATTGCTGGTCAACTTCTTGGTCCAACAACTACATGCTGGCAAAAGCAGGGCAATCACTGCGTTTTCATCCTGTCTTATCTCTTTGTCCTAATTGCTTTCTTCAGAGTGCAAGACAGAAGCAACTGAAATGGTGGAATTTCTGAAAACCTCCGTCCACAAAGAAAGTAAACTGAGACAATCAACTTGATCAGGCCTGATACTGGAATGATTTACAATTACCTTGCCCCTGGCTTGTTAGGTCTACTGGGGCAAAGAGGAACAAGCAGAAAGCTTCACAGAGTTTACAGTGAGCAGCCTCTCCAAGAAAGGTATTGCTGCCAATCCTAATGGGTGTTGAAGGACAGCTGAGTTTGCTGACTACTTGGAGAATAACTCTGTCTTCTTGAGTCAGGCAGGTGACATCCTTTGCATTAACAGAAAAGACAACATGCAGCTGAGAATCATCAAGATGTTACTAGCAGAACAAACACAAATCTACAGGCTAAAACGTGCACCTATGTGAGAAAGGGAACCAGGGAAGCTAATTTTCAGAAGAATTTACTTTCATTGGATGATGTAATTTTTTTAAAATGGAATTTCTATTATTGCCATGTAAACCTGCAGTATTTCTTTTCTCCTTAGATCTCTTGTCCCACTGAAGTGTTGGTGATGACACTGCCACGTGATCCCAAGCTGAACTGTAGAGAAGAATAGTTGTAAAGAAAAAATGTTGTTTGTATCCCATTCCCTCTTCTCCCTATTTATTTTTCTGAAACTTGGGGGAGGTGCTCCTTTTGAAATGTCTATCCCGCTCTCAAATGCAGTCAAGTCCGCTGGTGAGTCCAAGGTTTCACGGGAGGAGCAGCAGCACAGAGGCACATACCTGTAGGCCAAATGATCACATTAACCTTACTTCCATCAGAAATCAGACTAAAATGTGTTTCTAGTATGTGGCATTCCCTCTACCCTGTCAACCACTGCAAGTGACTGCCAGATGCTACAGTGAAAGAGAGTGACCTGAAGACAGAGACATGCCTGAAATCCAACCACTTCACTGTTCTGACTGCTGTTAGATGAAACGGTGGTGGCACAGTGCTCTTGCATGTGTGCACACACCCTTGTCAAAGTCTAAAAGAGAACAGGTTCCTGAGGGAGCTATCAAAGGTGTGGGCTACGTGGTTCTTCCAAGACAGGCAGGCAGCCAGCCCATCTGTGACTTAATCCTTCCGACCCTTCTGATGTAATTATACGTTGCTGCACAGTATTGCACTTTTTACCTTCTTTCTGTTTTCCCCAAGGTTTAACGAATACTCCTTGTGACTTTTGGAAGAGACATGTTTCACTTATTCTTTGCTAGTCTGAGGAGGTATAATCTTCATGCATTTTCACATTTTGGATACTGGTGGGGAAAAAAAAATTACCTCTTCCCTTTTTTTTTTCCCATGATTTATATGGCTTGTCTCCTCTGGATTCTAGCTGTGCATTATGCCTCTCATTTTCCACCTCTAGTTTATGACCACTGAGTCTGTTTGGCAAGTGTACACCTTACATTTGTATATTATAGCACACAGAGGTCTGCTAGTGTTATGAATCTGCATGGGGATCTGTGGCATCCTACAGTCTTTTACAGTTTTTAATGGGCTCTTCCCAAAGATTTGCATTTTTGTCTGCTGCCTGGGCATCATGAGTATTTTTCATATTTGTTGATATTCTGACCCCCTCTATAATGCTGTCATAGAAGTGGATAGATAATGTCTCATTTGGATGTAACCCTTGTTACGGTAGTCCGATGACTCCCAAAGATCAATTGCTGTGAGACTTTGTGTGTGGCTTTGGAAGGTGAAAAATTGAGGCTAATAGGGAAGAACAAAGTATAGTACTGCCTAGGGTATGCTCAGAGTCAATGTAGCACCACCAGGCAGAGGGTCCTGCCCTAGAGCTTTGTCATAAAGAAAATATCTGCTGCTGTCCTTGACATAGGAGTCTGAATAGTTTTTTTCCTTCAATATATTCAGTATCTCAGGAGACTGAATCAGTTCAAAACTGCAAGTGTTCCAGCAGTTTAACACTAGCCTGAAACTTCCTGGTGTTTTCACTGACAACTTAGGATGTGTATTCCTAAGGTTGTTTTCCTCATAAAACCACACAGGGAAATGGTTGGTCCCATTCGTAAACTGTGACTGAATTACCCTGGTTTTCAACAGGGAGACAAGATGAACTCTCAGAAGGGCGATTGTACATAAGAGCAAATGGCAGAGGCTTTGGTTTTAGGGCAAGAGCTGTCCCAGGTTAGCTAGCAAGTTGTTCATAGCTAGATCAAAGAAATTTGAGTTGAAATTATATGTTGATCTTATTTTCTTAATAAGCTTTTAGATTTCCATTTTTATCTCATTTTTTTCATCTACTATTGCATTCAAACACCATCCCAGCTCTGCCCACTAGTTTGACTTTCTTACAGAAAGAAGGACCAGATGGAGCCTATTTAAGAAAGTCTGTGAAGGGGAAAATAACTTCTTCATTTTGTGGTAAGTGGGGGGAGGTTAAAACTTTTGTTAATGGTATCTGTGAGGTGAAGATGTTGTCTATGGTTCATTCTTCAGGAAGGAAACTAATTTGGCTTTTATTAATTATGTTGTTAGTGGCCACAGACGGTTCCATTCTTTTTTGGAGTAATAGGCTAGGGGACAGGTTTTTGAAGGAAAAGGACAGGTTGGTCTGCTCATGTAGCTATTAATACAAGTATCTGTGCAATTATTTTGCTCGGGAGTATCTCTGCTTGCATATATTGGGCAAATTAGTCTGCTGCACTGTATTTCTGAAACATGTTAGGGCTGAAGGCTTAGAATAAATAAAACCTGTGTTTATTCAGACCCACGTTTCAAAAGCATCTCAAACATTTAAGATGTTGCCGACATCACATAATTTTCAGAGTTTTAATTTGTAGAAGTTGCCCTTTTGCTCCTGTAATACATCAGTGGTGTCAAAGAAGATATGACAGTCATTACTGGTCTTTTCAAGTTTGCTCTTTTTCTTATGAAGCTGGGTATTTCTCTTTTGTGTTGGAATTCTTGTTTCACAGAGGTCCTTCAGGTATTCTGCCTAGATTTGACCATTTTGGATCTTTCTCCATTTAAACTCTCCACAGCTCAGGCCAATTTATGCTGCTGCAGCATGTTCAGAGTTCCTAGATCAATAATATAGGGTTGTATCTAATTACACTTTTGGAAAAAATTATTCAGGCAGAATATAATTGCTCAAATTGGATTTGGGGCAATGTGTTATTTCTTTTCACTCACAGAACAGGTATTCTCAGTAACAATATATTTTTCATTGGAAATACAAGAGTCACCAGACTCTACTGAGTAAGGTACACTATAAAACCAGCTGCAAGACCTGCTTTTTTCACACTTCCATGAAGTTATTTTAAAAGTTCCTGACTTGAACAAGATAAAAAGGGTGAGAAAGGTTTTAAAAAGTCACAGAAGACCTTTCAGGTGGGCATGTAATACTTTTGGTTGCTGTTTAAACTGGCATAATGTTTTTAATTCTGAATATATTTTTACCTCTTATTTAGCGTAATGAAGGAAAGGTCATAATAATATATGTCCTCTGCTTTGTGCCATCTCCCAAGCTGGTTCCCCTCTTTTGCTAGGAATTTTCTCATGTCTCATGTTCTTCCTAATTTTCCCATTTACAAAATCGTTCTGTGAGAAAACAACAAATGTCAGGAAAACACATTAAGGAATGACAGATGTGCAAACAAGTGGTAAAGCAACACATCATAAGCTTCTCTGACAAATATCTTCAACAGGTATTCGGGAAAGCAATTTACAGTTTAGATTAATGTTGCTCAAATGGTGGCCCAAAGTTCAGATCTGGCGCTAAATAATTCTGTCTGAGTCATCATCTTTCTTTTCCTCCATCTTGCAATGCTGTGCCCAAACAAAGGCAGGGGGGAGTTTGCCTTTATGTGATTTCAGAAATAGCTCCTAAACTGGCAACAGGCTCAAAAAAATGTAAAAGACAGATCATGGGCAATTGCAGTGTACAAATCAAGCAAATGTTGCCTGAGGAAGGTTCGTATTGACTGTAGAAATATTTGTAAGTTTTTGCGGACTTGAATGCTGCTTTGATTAACAATAAATGTAAAGATTTATTGCTCTATCCATCTGTAGATACAGGCATAGGCCCATTTCTAGATTTGCCAAGGAACTCCAATACTGCAGAGCATAAAGGCCCCAGAAAATGCATGTTAAAACACTGCCCAGCTTGTTTGCACATCTGTGTGTTCAGAACAGGCAGAATAACCAGTTATTGCTTTTCGTAGCCATGATGATGCAAAACCAAATTCTGAGTAAAATCTGAGAGGCCCCCACTGTGACGGGATCGTGTATTTGCTGAGGCTGCAGTTCACTTGTAGGTTGAAAAAAGCCTGGCCACACCAGGAAAACAAAGCTCAATTGACATTTTCCTACTGGGACCATTTGCCACCCCTTAGGGCTGCTGAACTCCAGAGCTATTTCTCTCTGATCCTGTAATAGTCATCTGTTAATAGTGTGTTTAGCACATTGCACTGGGAAGAAGAGGGTGACGGGGTGGTAGCTGAACTATATATATGGGGAACACAGCAGAAGCATGTGTTTCCTGCTCTCCAGAGCCTGATAACAAAACAAAACAAAAATGCCATTGAGAGCTGTTGTTGCAGTGGAACAAAGCATAATAAAAGCTCTTCAAAGAGCCATCTGGACTGTGCTAAGGATGCTGCTCCATGCTAAATACTCGTCCTTTGGCAAGCCTGCATTATGATCAACGTCTAGGGTTCTTCGATCTATTCCAGCAGTCTCAGGCTGGAGAACTGCATGAGTTGATGATAACTCTGACGTCCTTGGAGGTTTGATTGCGGATAGTGCTGACAGGCTCTGGTGTGAGAGGAAAGAGAATGTTCTTAACGCATTTTTACATATTTAATTTTGCATTCTTTGGAGGAAAAGCTATAACATTTTTTTTTTTTTTCCACAAAACTGGGTTTAGAAGTGAGGTATGGTCTTGAGGAGAGTTTTACTAACTACATTGCATGACAGACTACCTCTACTCAGGATGGCAATGAAGGTCATACTGATTGCAGCAAAGAAAAGGTTTTGCCTCTATTTGTAAAGGTCAGCAGAAAGACCAATAGCAATAGAGAATAAATCATCCTATGTTTTGCTTTTCTTTCAGTGATAAGATCCAGTTACTCTATAATCCATGTCTGCTGAAAAGTGATGTTTAAAGCATCATTGCTCTTTCTCTGTCTTGAAATCAATTGTCTTAATCATTTGTTGACAGTTCCTATTCCCAGCCAAAATAAAATAGTAAATTATGTTCAAAGTCATCACCCCTTTAACTTGGGCTAACCCATCTTCCCCTGTGTTTGCTGACAAACATCGGTGTGGTGGATACAGTCCTTAGTGCTGTAGAGTTAAGTCTCTCATTCCTGCAGCGTGTCTCCTCACCATGGAGAATGCAGACAAAGCCAAAGGAACCGGAGTGGACACGATATCCCTACATCTCAGCAGTTCTTGTCCTACACACAGAGTTGGAGCTACTGGCAGCTGATCTAGGCTGTAAGGTTCTCCTAGACTTTCTAAGGGAAGCTGGGTCTAGGGCAAAGAAATCTCAGGATAATGAAGATTTGAGAAAACGTTTGTTCCTTTGAACAACTTATTCCTCAGATGGTTCTTCATGTCTGTCAGATGAAGTTGGGTGCTAGTGCAAGTACAGGTGTGTTGCCTGTAAGGCAAGAGAAGGCATTGGTGGAAATGGTTTCCGTTAAGTCTCCTGAATATGTACAGCTAGGAGTGAAGCATGTACAGTCTCAGTTGCCAAGTGTGAGAAAAAGAGGATGCAGGTTGCCTCTAAGAGCTCTTTCCTGAGTTTGTGACATTAACAGAAAGAAAAATAATTTCTCCTTTGTTCTCTTTTTAACTAAGAGAAGCTGATCTATAAATCATGCAATTACTCTGTGTTTTTTTTTCCAGACAGAGCTTCCTTTAAAGGGAGACATTATACTTGTGGCTTTGAAAGCCAAATACGAAAAGAATACAACAAATTAAAAACATTATTAGCATGAGAATTAATGAACCTAGAGCCTTTATTAGGTCTGTCTGACATCCAGAAACCCAAAGGGTATTTACACTGATAGGAGTCAGTGACCTGAAAAGATAAAGCATTACCAGCTAATTATGATGTCCTTATATCAGGGATTTTTTTGCATTAATACTCAGATTTTTTTTTAATATAGAGCTTTTGTGGACCATCAGCACCACAATCCATAAGTGTATAGCTAGTCTCTTTTCTATTCACTAAAATATATCACATCCCTGTGCCAATGATAGTAATTGCCTGTATGGGAAAGTACCATTACGAGAGCACTTAAATGTATTTGTAACTATTTCTAACTCATCTGTAGCTGCTGGAAATGAAGAGAAGGAGCCAGAACCATGTGAGCAGGCAGCTGCTGTTGGCAACAAGTCCCACACGCTGTGTGGGACACTGTCTGAGAACCTCTGTGTTGGAGCAGGAGGCTAGGTCGCAGCTGCAGCCTATGTTCAACAAAATTGCCAGCAGAGCTTTGCCCACTAAGGTGATGCCAGAGGAAAGTCATGAAAAGCTTTATGATTGAATTTTTTGTTGTTGTTTATTACTCAGTTGTGCACCTTCAGGCGTCTTGAAGCTTTATTCCAGGCCTTTCTTTTCATCACAGTTAAGTGATATTTTCTAAATCCCCTCTAATGAATCATCTCTGGGACAGCTGATGAATCTGATAAGAGAACTGCTGTGTTGGAAGAGACCAAGCAAAGATTTTTCTGGCACAGGATCCTATCTCCAGTATTGCCCTGTGATGGATGGAAAGAATATGAGAAACAGAAACAGAACACACAGAGGGTGATCCTTCCTCCTGACATACCCCTCACCCTTGCAGGGTGTCCTGGTTTCAGCTGGGATAGAGTTAAGTTTCTTTGTAGTAGCTAGTATGGGGCTATGTTTTGGAGTTTTGCTGGAAACAGTGGTGATAATGTGGAGATGTTTTAGTTGTTGCTAAGTAGCGCTTACACTGGTCAAGGACTTTTTCAGCTCCCCATTGCTCTGCCGGGTGCACAAGAAGCTGGGAGGGGACACAGCCGGGACAGCTGACCCAAACTGACAAATGGGATATTCCATACCATGTGACATCATGCTCAATATATAAAGCTGGGGGAAAAAGAAGGAAGGGGGGGACACGACATTTGGAGTAATGGTGTTTGTCTTCCCAAGTAACTGTTACGTGTGATGGAGCCCTGCTTTCCTGGAGATGGCTGAGCACCTGCTGCCCATGGGAAGTAGTGAATTAATTCCTTGTTTTGCTTTGCTTCCGCACGCAGTTTCTGCTCTACCTATTAAACTGTCTTTATCTCAAACCATGAGTTGCCTCACTTTTACTCTTCTGATGCTCTCCCCCGTCCCACCAGGGGGAGTGAGCGAACGGCTGCGTGATGTTCAGTTGCCGACTGGGGCTAAACCACGACACAGAGAAAGGAAGTTTGGCAGCTTGAACAGTCAGCTGTTAAAATCCACCACAAATACACCTTTGGTTTTGGTTTGACTCCACTGTTGGAAGCAGCATTTGCCTCGGTTGTCATTGAATTATACCAGAAATTGCCAATTTTGATTAAATCTCTTGTTGCATTCTGCAAAGTTTTGCCCTAATCCCAGAATATTTATACAAGCTTCTGTGATGCTGCTGCTTCAGTTTGAATGACACAGCTTTCCCTCCCTATGTTAGTCCAACGTGCATGCTGGCTGGCACTTCCCCTTCCAGCAAGACTTGCCGGGCTAGTCACACATACTTGTCACTAGCACCAGGCAATCCTACCAATACTTCTTTTACAGCTAGTGGTCAAAACTACCTAATAGGACTTTGAACTACATAGGCTGTCAATTGCTTTTTAGTAGGAACTTCTCTGGCACAAGGCAGATGTACGTGAACGCATGCATCATAGATCCTGCAGCTCACTTTTAGAAGTCCTTTGGAATGCTGCATGAGAGGCAAACAGTAAACTCAGTAACAAAAGCTAATTCCCATCTACAGAATCATAGGGAATTCAGTGAAGATGACACAGACTCAGGAAGAAGATGATCTTCTTATGCATATCTGAGGGACCACCCAACCAGTGCAAAACTAAAGTGAAATTAATTATACCCAGCTTTCTTCAAACAGTTTTTACTTTGGCATGAGCAAACCCCTGCCCTGTAGCTCACTGAAGATTCCACACTCACATAGGACTTTATATTCCTCTGATTTGTTCTGGTTCATCCATACTCAGTCATCCTGAAGACACTTCATTGCTCCAGAGAAGTGTCATCACTGCATAGAAAGGATATTTCATGGGTGCAGTAACTCAGCAGTGGGTCCCACACCCCTAAGGCTTCTTCAGGGAACAATACAAAAGGTCAGAAGAATCAAGAAACCTTTAAAGAAGACCTTTAAAGAAGGACCTTTAAAGAAGAAATGGCTCATATTAGGAGTGGATTAGAATTGGAAATGGCCCAGCTGATGAATGCGCAACAGCACCTGGGCCAAGTTACAGCAACATGAAGACAGTTCTAAATAGTGGTGGGAAGACAGATGGGGTTTCCCAAAGTACCTTGTAGGCCCCTCCTAATCCTGGACTTTAGCTGATGTATGTAGCCTGTGATCTGGGCTGCTTTTGGAGATGCTGGTCTTGTTCCTGGAAGGCATTAACAGTCTGTGCAAGGCGTACTCAGCTAAACCCTATCTTGAAAATGGCCAGGGTAGGGGTGCAGTGAGAATGAGAATTCTTTTTCCATGAAGTTTCCTAGAAGCTCTACAAGGTAGAGTTGGGAGGGGATGGGAATGCTAACCAAGTAGAACAAGATTATAGATCAGTTGTCAGACTGACAAAGAAATCTTTCTTTGGACAGATTGCTTGCTAAGGCCCATTAACCCTTTAGAACATATTTTTTCTTTTTCTTCCCTTAATTTTTTTGTTGCAATTCCTTTCATATCTCATGATATAAATATGAAACACCATTATAAAAAAATAATATCCCATTTGCTTTCTGAACCCAGTCTTTTAGTTCTGATTAGAGAGAAGAGGTGTCTTGTTGGAGTTTAATGTATTCAGTGGCTCTGAGAGTAGGCTGCTCTGTAAAGGCATTTCAAGAGCTCAGTAAACAAACAGAAATGTAATGACTGCTCCTACCACTTAAACTTTAAGCTAGCCTTACATTTCCAGGCAAGGGTGTGCTCAGGCTTAGCAAAGGAATGAAAGGGAAAGAGGGATCCCTCTCTTCTCCAGTGTAACCTCTCCAGATCTTGGAGCTAGTGTAGAGAGTGCATTTATATGCCCACTTTCTCTTGGCACATGTGGATGCCAAGTGGTCAAAATAGAGCCATCATTTCCACCACTCACCTGCTGATGAGTTGTGTATTCATTATCAGTAATGATTTAGTTATTTTTGGTTGTGAATGTCATTTCTCTTATGCAATTGTTACAGTAATACAGCCCCTAGAATAAAGCAGCTCATAACAAAGGTCTGAAATAGGGTAGGATTACTCCCATCTGCAAAAAGGATAGACATTCTGAAATGGGTATATCTGTATCACTGTAAGGGAAGTCATACCATTGTGGTGATATTGAGAAGGGATTAAGTTGCCTAAGTGTGAGCATCTGATGCTCTCAGGTGTCTAAAATGGTATCTAGTAATCTTGCAAGGGGTTGGCATATACACCAGCAGTTCCTTAAGAGGCCCACAAGCTTCTGGAGTCATAGTTGGAGAGCAGGTAGGCTTTGGCAGCTTTGGAATTTTGAAGAAAAAAAAAAATTGTCACAGGGCAAAGTCACCCCACTGAGTGAGGGCATTGAAGAGGTGTTGGGTGACACAGGAGAAATGAGGGAATGAACAGGAGAAGGTTAAAACTGGGAAAATGGAAAATCACTGTTGTTTTTAATGCAAAGAAAAGCCTGTATGAAAGTCAGTGAATCACAGCCATCAGGATGTAGGAGAACTGCTCTCAAGAATGAGAGCTAATTGAAAAAATGGTTTTTTACTCATATATTTTCTGGTAGAAAATGAACAAACCCAGACTGAGGATCATTGTTTGAGGCTTTAACTGAAAAAAAAAAAAAGTTAATTACCTACCACATCTAAACAAATGCTGGCTACCGCTATTGACAAACAATAAATGAAAACCAAACAAGCATCTGTCTCCAGATTTGATGAGAAATGGACTTTTGCACAGCAATGTCTGTGCTAATAGAAAAACCCATGGCAGGGGAACAGATCACCACGAATTAAAAATTTCAGCAACTTTTGTGTTTCTCTTTTTGCAATGGTTCTTAAGGCTGGACCAGCTACTCCCTAATCCTTGCTGAGGTTGGCATCCAGGGACAGTCTGGGCATTAGCAAACAGCTGTAGTAATATTTTTTGTGCTCCTGCACTGGATGTGCACAACGCACATGCTCTACAGGTATTATGCAGGCCCTCAGGAGCTTTGCAGACCCTCTGAAACCCAAGGGTGCCTCAAAGCTGAGCTGTACCTGAGTCTATCAAAGGTGTGATCCCAACATTTCCCAGTGACGATTTTGGTACCCAAGGGTCAAGTCTTCCCATGGTAAACATTTCTCTTTCTAAAGAGAGACTTGAAGAAGAGAGAACACTCACTGAGTGCTTTCCAGTGAGGCCCAGACAGGCTATATTCACTACTTAAAATTTACAAGTTAGATCCTACCCAGCTAACATCCAGAGACAGAGTATCTTTCCCAGTTCTCTCCATTTTCTCATCAGTGAAGTGAGATGAGAACCTCCAGAAATGGCTTGCACCATCTGTGAACAAGTTTCTAAGATGAGCAAGAAGAAAACCCTGTTGAGAAGCCTAGACATAGTTTGCACTACACACGTTTGCACAGCAAAACCCTGCTGAGGTAAATCTCACCCTTAGTGTTGACTAAGTCCTTCTGTTGTCACTGTTTGTAACCCCCAAGAATCCAGAGCACCCTTCTCCATCTCTGCAGCAACACCACATGCCTTCATGATAGACCGGCCCATTGACTATCTCCATAGAGAATTTGTCATCCCACTCCCCCTGTGCTGAAGGGCCTAGTTCACCCATGTAGGCCAGATTTGTAAATGCCAGTGTTCCTCTGCTGACTTCCTGAGTCAGAATTAACCTCCAGTTTTTGTAAAGAAGGTGGATCGAGTGCTACACTTGCTACACACAACTGGTGCATGCTGTATTCTTGCTGCTGGTCTGCTTCCAAGTGACCCACCGACCTGGAAGCACTAGGTCTGAAATGCATCCTCACCAGCTGCTATCTCCCTCAGGAGGGTCAAAATCCTGCCCCATCACCAATGGCAAGAAGAAAGGCTGCAGCTTTGAAGCAAGCATCTATCTGCATACGAATAACCAGTTTCCTATGTCAGTAGGAGGCAGAAATGGATGTTGTCCAGCTAAAAGCAAAAAAAGAGAGGGTACTGTTTAGCTGTGACTGGGTCATATGTCCTGCAAGTACCACTGGTGCACTGGCCAGAGTGAATGGGAAGCAACAGCCCCCCATGCTCCCCAGTCTTCTAATACATCTGTGCCCAGCAGGCATGTGAAGCAAGAGAAGGCACTGGGCTGTAGTTTTCCTCTCACAGTTGCTTTACAAGATGATGAAATTATTCTTGGTTGCAGGAAGCAAAAAATATTTTAGTCCTGTGGCTTGTGACTGAGGAGCATTCTGCAATGATGCTTTTTTTTTATCACTTCATTGTTAATGGGGTGCTTTCAGAGTATTCTTGTACACAGTGGCTGAAGTCTCATTATATATTTAAGTGCAATTACTGGCTCGGTTCCATTCTCACACAGTATCTCTCCTCAGCACTGCATTTCCCCCATTCTGTTTTCTTACATTTGCTAAGCAAAATCAGCGAAGAGGCCAGATTTGTTAATAGATGTACAATAGCCCTTTAGAGCTCAAGATTCCTGTAAATTTAGCTTCACCCCTGCCAGGTGCGAAATCACTTGTTATCTCAGGTTGAGTACAGCTCTGGGAGAATGGAGGGTAAAAAGAAACAACCAGGAGAGATGGAAGAAAATAATGAGGGATAAGGTGACACAAACTGATTGGCACTTGGGAGTAGTTAAAACAAGATTGAGAGAGATAGATGTATTTATGTATTTCTTCCCGGGGGAATCTCATGATTTTAGGACAAATCTTGTGGACCTTGCATGTGAGTGTGTTTCTAAAAAAGAGATACAGAAAGAAAAACAGTTTGAAAGTATTACAAATGTTAGAGAACAGCAGCCCTGTAAATTGACAAGACTGAGCTAAACCCATAATTTTTGCATTATGTTTACTGATTGTCTTATGTAAAATGTACTCTACAATTCCAAGATAGATAAACTTTAGGCAATATATATAGTATGTAATACACCTTGATTTTCTCTGGCACATGATTGGAAAGGAGAGACCCCAACAACACCAGGGTGCAGGGTCCCGGCAAGGCTTACCATATGTGTCATACCAACCTCTTTGGAATTAAAACGTTGCTATAACAACATAATGCATTTATTCTTATATAGCTTTCCTTTGCTTATTTTTTATCATCACTTTTTAGAATATTGGTTGCCATAACAACAGAACATAGTATCTTAAATGCCACCTTTCATGTATATTTATGCAATATAATTAAAGGTATGGAATATGGGATTGGGGCAAGCTTTGGGTTGGATTAATTCATACCTCTCCCATGAAACATTCCAATGCTGCGACTAGAAGTAAGAGTGAATTCAGATAGGACCAGCTTTGCAGTGACACTGCCTCTTGCAGCTGTAAATATACTTAACTTTGCAATGCTTCCGTTGTTAATTAAGCGTTGATAAGTCTTCTAAGTTATAATTGTGGCTCACTTTTTGGATCTTTTTCTAAGCTGTCATTTCTATTAATTAAAGTTGTGTTTCTGTTATTAGTTAAGCCGATCACTCTCAGAGGAATATGAGACTTTCCTGAGTGGAGCACAGTTGAAACATCCAGCCTGCTATCCTGCCTTTCAAAGGAGACTGGCAGGCAGGTTCTTGGCTTCACATCCAGACGTTTTCCACTACTGTAGTGGTGTGATCAAAAGTCAGCTTGGACAGGTAATGATGTCTCCTCTTGCAGACGGGGTTATGTCCCTGAATCCTCCTTCCACACAGTAGGAATATGCAGAGAAAGAGGTGCAGATGAGCTGGGGCAGAGCACCCAGCTTCGCACATGCTGCTGTGCTGGCTGCAGATGATGTGAGTAAGAGCAACACCGCAGCATTTGCACTTAGGAAGTGTATATTGTTGCTGAGGTGAGCACCACCCTTCATAGGGTACACGTAGCCCCTATCCAGTCTGCACCTTTTGGAGAATGAGGACACCAAATTCATCAGTGCTAATGTTTGCACAACACAGCACTGATGTTCCCATAAGTCCCTGTGCTCACACTAATGCTCCTATATGCCTGTTTGCCAATTCTCCCATTTCTTTGAAGTTTCTTTCCACATTTGAGCTGGGTGCTAACTCTTCGTGGTCTGTGGTGCCTGCTCTGGCCAGAGGCTGTATCCCAGCTCTAAAAAATGAAAGAAGTCTTATGGGCACACAGATACCTAGCAACAGGAGGACACTAAGATCACTGATATTCTCTGAAGAAAATGTTCTTGGCAAGACAGTTTATCAGGGGATGAAGAACATGAGCTGTACCATTCCACCTCGGAGAGGTTAACAGTGCTATATGCACATCCACCTGACCAAACACATGAACTTTCTACAAGAAATAGTTAGGAGAGAAAATCACAAAGGTGTTTGCTTGCTCCCCACAAGCTCAGAGGAGCTTGGGCTGTCCAAAGACCAGAAGCAGCAGACTCCCATGACTCCTTTATGTGCTTGATGTGACAGCCATGCCACGAAAGCAGGGTCATACTGAAGAAGGATCCCAGGAATGTGTCCGGTCCTGAAGGTCAGCTGTTAGCCTGCTTGACAGGTGAATTCTCCAGAGACCCACAGCAACGCAGACCTAGAAAAGGTCTCAGAGAAGGATAGCACAGGGGGAAGCAAGGAAGACTGTGATAATTGTATTTTTCATTATTACTGTGTGGACAGTTACTAATGGAGGAAAGCAGGGATTTCTGGTTTATGGCCAATAGCAATATTTTTTAATGGAGAATATTGTGTGGACTGGGTGTCTTGAGTTTTGAGGCACGGCAAAAAGTATAAGAAAAATGAGGTATGGAAATGATCTCTCTGACCTCCATGCTAGCTGTTTGTATGAGCATGAAAATAACTATTGAGGAGGGTAATAGTAAAAGATAGAAGTACTGATACTTTCAATGTCAGTCTTTTAACATTGACACAGAGTCATAAGTGTAAATTACTGCAATCACTGTTCTGAGTGACTAGGTCAGGCTGATGCCACACTATTCATACATAGTTCTTTAAAGAGAACAGTGCTCTGGATATGACAGATTATAAGGCACCACATGCTATCAACTCTCTGCAAGCTTATCAGAGAGATTCAGAGTCCCTGCAAAAACCCAGCTGGAGTATTCTGTGATTATCAAGTTGCAAAGGATTGGTCTCCATTATTCCTATGCTGCTCTTAGTCAATAAGCTGGTAGGGCTTTGGCAGAGGTAAGCCAGGTATCCACTGCTGCCAGCCCTTCAGTCCCTGCTTCAGCAATTTCTCAGGAAGCTGCTGTTCTAGCTGTTTAGCAAAGAGGGCAGATGTGGCACAGCTGTCCTCGGGAGCACTCCTGCCCTCTTCACTCAGCCCTGGCGTTCTGCTAAGTCAAAGGATTGCAGAATGGGACATCTTGGGGATGCCTGGACAAAACCCACCACCAACCCCGAATGCCACCTGTGAGGTGCCTTTGTAGATTAAAAGCAGCCAAAACCCAAACTAGTCTTAACATGGGCAGCACTAAAAGGGGTGAGATCATCCTCTGGGGACCAGTGATTATTAGAGGGTTTTCAGACACTTACTTAAGACCTATTTAGCCTCCTACCAGATTATATCCTAAAATGTGTGCACACCTGTGTCCATGTTAAGTACCTATTAGTCACACAACACCCAGGCTATCATGCTTAGTGGGTAGGTCAACTCTTCAGATTACAGTATGAGCTTGGTGCCCTCCTGGAACCAACCTCAGGTCAGGTTTTAGAAGATAGCTCAGAAAATTCCAAAGCATTCACATCTCACTGTACTGATCGGTTGTTATCTCACCATGTTAGCAAGAACATTCTTAGTAGCAGATTTTCTAACCAAGATAGATGGAGATGTCCATTAATATAATGGTTACAGATCTGTGGCTTCTTATTAATGATCTAAATAAACTGGGTAATATCCTATTCTTCTCCCCCACACTCAGGTTGCCAAGGCTGTATGCTCTTTCATCACTTCGGTTAGTACTTCAGCATCTGTCACACTGAACTTGATCTTGGAGGTGACTGAGAAAGGAAAGCAGCTGATTACAGGTTATGCATTAATGATCTATGGCATTATGTGACTAATATATGGTTGTAGGTATGCACTGGAAAAGTAAGGAGTTCAAAACTTTCTAGGGGGAGAGAGAATGTTGTGTCTGATAGCCTGAGTCCCTGACTGGGTGCAGCAGCACTATGCAGTTGCAGAGCTGCATTACAATGTCCTGTTCACTGAAAACTGCTCAACTAAATGCGTTCCTTTCTGACCACCCAAGTTTTGAAAATTTGTCATCTCTGTGCTTTCAGTGCTGTCCATGTCAAGCAGGAGCAGGCTGCTTCTGAAGAGAAGAGGAGCCAGGAGTGGAGGGAGTGTGGCAGGAGGGACAGTGGCCTTGCTGATAAGATCACAATGCTTCAGTACGGAAGCAAGGCAAGCAGAGCAAGTCTGGTGAGGGTAACCAGGATTGGCCATGTCCTGGCTTCTGCTGGGATAGAGCTTATTTTCTTCATAGTAGCTAGTATGGGGCTATGTTTTGGATTTTTGCTGGAAACAGCGGTGATAATGTGGAGATGTTTTAGTTGTTGCTAAGTAGCACTTACACTGGTCAAGGACTTTTTCAGCTCCCCGTGCTCTGCCGGGTGCACAAGAAGCTGGGAGGGGACACAGCCGGGACAGCTGACCCAAACTGACAAATGGGATATTCCATACCATGTGACATCATGCTCAGTATATAAAGCTGGGGGAAAAAGAAGGGGGGGGGAACATTTGGAGTGATGGTGTTCATCTTCCCAAGTAACCGTTACGCGTGATGGAGCCTTGCTTTCCTGGAGATGGCTGAACACCTGCTGTCCATGGGAAGTAGTGATTGAATTCCTTGTTTTGCTTTGCTTCCACACACAGCTTTTGCTTTACCTATTAAACTGTCTTTATCTCAAACCATGAGTTGCCTCACTTTTACTCTTCCGATGCTCTCCCCCATCCCACCAGGGGGGAGTGAGCGAGTGGCTGCGTGGTGTTCAGTTGCCGACTGGGGCTAAACCACGACAGCCACTAGTTGAGCAATCACCAGACAAGGCCATAGTGACAAGGCAGGTCCAAAGCCAAACCAAGAAGGCAAATCAGCAAGGACCAAGTGCAATAAAGTGAAGTTAAATATGGGTCTGGGAGTAAGGTAAAGTGGCAGAGCCTTTGCTTGTCATCCCAGCTATTCAAGATTAGGATGCTCTACCTTCTTTGGAAATGCTGGTCTTCATCAGCGATACAGTTTTTGTCCTCCTGCAGACAAACTTTCCACAAACATCAAGTCAGTCAGCAGATAGAGCTGAGTGTTGGCCCTCAAGTAGAAAGGGAAAGCAGTGAAACCTACTGAGTGAGAAGAGTTTCAGTGATGTGAATGGTAAGCTGAAACAATTTTTGCTTGTGACATCATGAAGGAGAAACAAGTTCTCCTAGAATGCACCGTAAACCAGTTCAGGAAAGTTTGCAGGCTGTTATGGTAGACATTTGGGGTATGTTTCACAACAACTAGTATCAGCCCCAACTACCCTGAGAAGACAAGCCACTGTGTTTGCACACTGGATATAAATGGAAGTGATGCTCAGGAGCATAAGCTGGAATATAAACAGTTACCTTGGTAAGTCTTTCCTTAGTGTAGAGGAGTCCATTTTAACAGCACAGCTGACCATGTGGACACTTCTGGAAAGACTGCAGCCTTGTGGAGGAAAACTAGAAGAAATGAACTCGTAAAAAAAAACTGGGAAATTTTGCAATCCTATAAAACTAATTAAATAAATGAAGAAAGATGTTTCTTCCTGATTCTGAGATGTGACAGTCATGCCTGGAAATGTGAGCACTGTTTCTTAGTATATGACCTCTGAAAAGAAGGTTGAGCCATAGACAAATTATTTGTTCATATGCTTGTGTGGTCTATCTCTATAGCCAAAGAAGTTCAGATATATACATATCCATACACATAAGAGCATGTATATATATAGATAGCTCATATATCCAAGGAGGTCATAGTATTAAATTTGAATAGATTTCAGCTCATCTAGTCCAACCTCAAAGCACTGTTAACACTGAATTGAGACCAGGTTGTAATATACCCTCTGCCTTCCAGACCCTCTGCGAGAAGGTGGGTAAAGGTAGTTCACCTGCCAGCCCTTTAAACTTTGCATAGCCAGCAACTGTTTGTTCAGAGCAAATCCTTGGTCACCTGCAGAGTCCAAAACAAACAGGAGTAGTTACTCTTCAGAAAAGCAAAGTTAAACTCTCCTCAGCAGCAGAATATTCTGCTGTGTGTTGTAGAAATGTTACCTGTCACTCAACTTGTCCTCTCCTTCTCAGCTTGTGCAAGGAAGGGAGAACAAGGCGGGGGAGGAAGGTGTCAGGCTGTGCGTTACAGCTGATGAGATGAAAATGACCTTGTTGTCATCTGGACTCTGCTTTGAGCAATGCTGCATATCCCTTGAAGGTGGATTAGGTTTCCACTGACAGGCTCTGGGAGATAGAATTTCCATTAGAATTAGGGGAAGAATATCTATTAGATAGATACAGCTCCTTATCTGCACTTTGTCTCCTTCTCAAACTGTCTGTGTGCTATCTCTCCTCCTCTTGCCTGCTCTCATGGTTCCTCTGCTCGTCAGATTTGTCTTGCTTTCTTGACCTCTCCCTGGGCTCCTCCTGCAAAGATAAAAAAGTTGCTTTTCCCAGGCATGACGTGCCATTGCTTGTCCTTCACTTTCTAACTTCAACTTCCAAACAAGGGGCTTTTTCTGCTGCGAAATGACTGAACTAAGCAGCACGCAGTCTGTGCAAACCCACAATGCTCCTCTGTTTCCAGCAGGCACAAGGAACTGCCAGTGAGACTTCTTGTCATAAGATGATCCTTGCTGTCTAACCACCACCATTAAGACTCCCTCAAATGGGACCAACAGGTAAATGCGACGAATTTGTACTCTGATATCACACAGAGGTCCCAGCATTGTGATAAAAGGTCATCTACTAACACTTAAGCAGAAGAGGCCCTGAATTCTGAAGATTTTTGCCCTCTAGTTGAGAGCCTGGAGTAACAAGAGTGGCCACAAGTGCATATGTGGCCATCACACAGATCTATATTCTTATTCCTACAGTGTGTTTTTATTTTATCTGTGAGATGAGTGGTCAGCATGTTGTACAGGTAGCTCTGGACACACTTAGTTGAGAACCACTGTACTTCCAAGGACCACTCATTAAGGACAACTGTGTGGCAAAATGATACCTTCTTTGGGAATCCATCCCTGCAGCAAATGCCTGGGGACTGGTGCCCAGCATGATGGATGTGCCATGACTGTTTCAAAGAGATTAACTGTTTTAAACTGTTATATCCCATCCTTATTAAAAAAGCAATTCTGTTTTCATAGATCTGCTTTTACTACTTCAGGGGAAGAGATGATGATATATCCTCTCTTACCCATAATGTATCTTATTTCTCTCATACATATTATATGGCACAAAAAAAAGCATTCACAGAATAATGACACATTTGGTATTACAGTCTATGGTTATGCATGCTTTAGAGAAGAATGTGAAGCAAGAGGGATTCTAGGAAAGGGAAGGAAAGGGAAGATTTAGTGGGAGGCAGAGATCTGTTGACCACCCATTTTGCTTGATCCTTGGCAGAGCTGGGAATAGAAGGCAAAGTCTGCAGAGCACCCCATACTGCATAATGGAAGCTTGAATCAGATTGACTCTTCCTGCTGAAGGAGACTTTTACCAGAGAGGAGAACAGAGACTCTACTCAGGCCCAAATGATGTTTCAATACCCAGGAAAAATTAAAAATTGTCACATCAATCTGCATCTCATTTGTAATGGCTTTTCCAAGCATGTCAGTAGATATCTTTGCAAATCGTCTGATTTAATTAGTTACATGTAATATCCATGGATAGGGATGCTGAGGGACTCAGGATCTACACAGGACTGATATAATAGATTTTAGATTAGGACATTGGTGTTGGGCCTGCATACTTATAAACATTTACTTCCCTGTTGGACTTTTCACCAGAAATGTTCCTTGTGCATTGAATAATTTTTCCAAGTCAGAGCATTCTGTTGGCACCAAACCCAGGAAAAACTGTCATTTTAAAACAATGCTCACACTGAACCTGAATGATTTCACCTTCAAAATTTCATGCAAAACAAAAGGTATTGTTTTTACTTCACAGCAAGCAAAGTGCTAATCGAAAATAAACCATTGTACTCTAGTCCTGACTTTTGTAATAGGGCAGTAAAATGCAAAGGAAAAAATAGTGTCAAATGAAAATGTTAATGTTCACTCAGGGAAATACTTCACATGTGTTTAAAAAATAAATTCTGTTCTAAATTGACCCACTTTCTGAAACTTTTAGATTTTGATCAGTCAGCAATTCCAAAAGAAAAAAATCTGGCAGAATGTTTGCCATCAGTTTCCTTCTTTAAATTGTTTTTTGAGCAGTGTGACATCTGCACTCATTTCCCCATGAAAGTCAGAGTGCATTCTCTGGCACCACTGTGTGACAGTGTGAATTCTAAGACCTGTTTAGCAGACAGTACAATAACCCAGTCTGCACTTTCACCTCCTACATGCACAGAACCCTCCAAAAGATCTGCTAGCTATGCTCAGTAGAGCAGTGGGTTACAGAATAACAAACAGCATCAGCACTACTTCAAAACACAACATTTTCTGAAGCCTTCCTACAGGGATCAGGAACTTTAAGCATAGCAATATTTTTATAATTAATATCCACTCATGGATATTAGTGCATAGTGATTCTGACAAGCTGGACAGTTGTTTTGTATTCGTGTTCTCCAGTCACTGGCAAAATAATGTCTACCTTCACTCACATCCATATGTTTTCATGACTAAGATTCACTACTGCTCAGCTATCACAGTCCCTCAACTCTCATTCCACACTGATCTCTCAGAGTTGTTGTCCTACCAGGGAAGTCTTCTGAGAACTGTGGGTTCTTTGAGAAAAAAAAAAGATGTTTTGAAGGAATATCAATGGTGCAAAAACATGGAAACTTGAAGGCAAAAATACTTCCACATGTGAGAGAACATTCAGGTAGTTCTGTGATAAAAGGGGATGCTGCATTAAATACTTGGCAGTGAAGCTTCTTTTCTAAATGCAAGCTGTATCAGATTGCTTTCTCCTTTGCACAGCAGCATTCAAAATTCACCAAAGTCTTCAGCTGGGAAAGCTTGCTAGCTTCTTTCTCCTTTACATGTCTTCCCCTCCTCCCCCCCGCCCCGTTTCTCTAAAACAAGCATGACTATACTGCTTTGGTAATTGACCCTCATCTCCTGGGAGCCTTTTATGTCAATAAGATAAAATTAGAGATGCCTGTTGGCCCTGCCGTGCAAAGGGAAACCAACAACACCTGTGAGAGCATTATATGCCACGTTCATAACAAGGCCTAGCAAAATCAGCTGCATGGACTGAAGCAAATGCTGTAGAAAAAATATCCACCAGGTCACTCCTGCTGTAGACATCGTCAAGGTAGCCATAAGTTGCAAGTATGGGTATTTTATAATGCTTGCTTTAACTGTAATGTTATTCCTCCTGCCCCCTTTCCCCAGAGTCCTATTGATAACACCAGTTAATGGCTTATTTGAGAGGGAGAGAACTATAATACTGTTTTTTAAGCAGCTGTAAACCCCTTCTCAGAAATGCATCAGATAAAGAAGATAATTGAGCCATCATACAAATACCAGAGAATGCATCTCAAAACTCACAGGAAAACCTTGCAAATGAAGCAGAATACTAACATGTGACATGCTGAGAAGACACACCTATCTCAGGGTGTATTGATTGATTTGCTTTTGTGTTCAGAGGAGCAGGAGACTCCACTGTGCCTCTCGCCCATTTTCATTGCCTTAAAATCAAAGGCATGGAGTGTATGCTTAAAGCTGAGCACCTGGAGAAGGAATGTAAGAACATACAGTGTTTGTAGGGTTTTAGTGGGCAATGCTGATAGCAAGGACATCTCTGGAGTTGTACTTCATACTTTGTACCATTCCAGATCTCAAAGGCTGATGGGTCTCCCTGACAAGAGAGTCCTTACACATAGAAGACCTTCCCAGTAGATATCAGCCTTTATCATCTTCTACTGCCTCTGAAGCCATGTGATGGAGCCAATGCATGTTGCATTCTGGATACTTTTACTTGTTGAACTTTTCTATCATTTGCAATAGACTAGCAAAGCTTCCCAAGGCTGTAAAAGCACAGGATGGTGTAATATTTGTTCCAGGGGTAAGGGGAGAAAGGTACAACCAGTCCTTTTGAATGCTTTAGGATATGCCAGGCACAAGTCTGCCTCAGTTAGCTGATTAAAGTGCCAGTCTCTCAAATGTATTCTTATCCTGCAGGTTTACCCCAGAATTTGAAGTATCCTTAGTAGCCAAAAGCCCCGCAGTCCTGCAAGAGGGTATTTGTCACTTATAGGAGATGGACGTGCTTAACTAAAAAAGCAATATCAAGAATTATGGCCTAACATTATTACCTCATCTACAGTTTGAAATAGAATCTAAAGCAACATGGGGAACATGTCCTTTCTCAAAGAAAGAGGTAAGCAGAAGGACAAGAGAAATGCATTCTGTAACCAAGCAAAAGGGAGCTAACATATATAATCCAGCCCTATGGACAATCTCTAGTGTTGCTAATTTTTTAGAAAAGATTCAGTTACTCATCCATGAAAAATATCTTTGAGAGCTGCTGTTGTTTTGGGATCTTGGTTAGAAGCATTTTAACATTCAGGATACCTGTGAAAATGCAAAGCTGCTTCCCTTAGAACATACCATAAAGATGAGGAAGAGCTAAATGTTCTGCCCCCACCCACCAACTCCAGGATTTAGTCAGGAAGTAGTGAAATAAAACAGAATATCAGGACACCATACTTCTGTCAGATATTTTAGGGACACAAGATCCCCAGTCCATGGAGGGGTAACCACTGGACCTGAACTGCTTTATTTCTATACATGTTGCTTAGGAACATGCTTATGAGAGCATATGGATTCCATCATCATTAAGGGTTGATAATGTTGTGACACTTGTCTCTCAGTATTTGTAAATTATGGTTCAGATTAACTGTGCCTTTCTGGCAGTGAAAAACAACTATAAATTTGTTTTAACCAGCCAGTCAGCTTCAGCTTAGGGCTTGTTGCCTTACAGGAACAGCTCAAAGCAGCCAGAGGACACTAAAGAATCTGGCCTTATATATCAACTGAAAGGGATGATTTAAGGTCTGAGCCTAGCATGAACACCAGTGCTATTAGATCCATGTTTGGTACCCTAAGGTTAAAGATATTACTATTACAGATTCTGCCCGTGCAGGTCTCCTTGAGACCAAGGCCTCCCTTGCTGCTGGGAGAGTTCAACAGCTTTTGTCCGAGTGCTAATATCAGACGGCAAATCAATACAGAAAGCACTGACGCCTCTGAATTCCCATTAACCGTTTGTGAAAATGCACAGTACAGTCTGTGCAGAGATCTAGCTTAGTGAAGGCCACACTATGTCCTCCAAGTATGGATTAATATATTTTTCCTTTAAGAGGCAAATCACAGTGCATGAAAGCATGAATTGTTTTCAAAATAGAGTTTAGCCCAGTTTAATTCAATTCAATTGAGCTGGTCTAAAACAGAGTACTTTGTGTGGGAGCCTAATGCAATGATTTGTTTCATCCACTACAGTACTACAGACTGGAGTTTACATTTTGGGATCTACTTACTACCATCTTTGCACACCCTGACCCAGGACACATATCAAGTTAGCATCTGGCGTGATTTAGCCCCAGTCAGCAACCAAGAACCACGCAGCTGCTCGCTCACTCCCCCTGGTGGGATGGGGGAGAGAATCGGAAGAGTAAAAGAGAAATCTCATGGGTTGAGATGACAGTTTAGTAGGTAAAGCATAAGCTGTGTGTGGAAGCAAATCAAAACAAGGAATTAAATCACTACTTCCCATGGGCAGGCAGGTGCTCAGCCATCTCCAGGAAAGCAGGGATCCATCACACGTAACAGTTACTTGGGAAGATGAACGCCATCATTCCAAATGTTCCCCCCATTTCCTTCTACCCCAAGCTTTATATACTGAGCATGATGTCACATGGTATGGAATATCCCGTCGGTCAGTTTGGGTCAGCTGTCCTGGCTGTGTCCCCTCCCAGCTTCTTGGGCACCCGGCAGACCAATGGGGAGCTGAAAAAGTCCTTGACCAGTGTAAGCACTACTTGGCAACCACTAAAACACCGCTGCATTATCAGCACTGTTTTCAGCAGAAACTCAAAACATAGCCCCATACTAGCTACTATGAAGAAAATAAGCTCTATCCCAGCTGAAACCAGGACAGCATCATATATATCAGCCTCAGGCTTAGTTTAGATCTGTCTCATTATACTAACTTTGGAAGTTGCATTCTCCCTGTCTTCTTTCTTCATCACCCTTTGTGTTCCCAAATGCCCAGTAAGCTACTGAAGGTCCTCAGCACCCAGGCTAGCAGCGACATCCATTCTGTGTTACAGAGTCTGCAGTCCCCCCCAAAAAAAAAAAACAAACCAGGGTTTCAAGACCTAACAGAAGACGAATGACTAAGACAGAAGAGACCCACTAGCCCTCCTCAAAGAACTCACATTTCTGACTGTAGCTGGCCAGGGTCTACTGCCTGCAGTTTTATCCAATTCCCATAGGCAGCTAATTTTTCTAGTAGAAACAAAAAACAAAATAAGTAACCCCAGTCTCCACAATTCAAATTTTTTCAAGCATCGAAGTTTGAAGCCTTAAGATGAAAGTTTTCACTGAAATAACATGGTATTTATGAATGTAAGGAAAAGTAAATCCTGTCTAATCCACCAATAATTCTAATGACTTTGTTTTGTTTCAAGAAGCTCTGTTGGTAAGTTTCCCTGATAACAAATGCTGAGCAAGAATAAAATTGCCTGTGCCACAAGGTATTTCACAAGGTTTTGCAGTGTTTGTTTGTTTGTTTGCTTAAAGCTAAGGAAACCAAATAACATCTGAAGTGCTACATAAAAAAAATTCAGGGCTTTTATTTTTGTTTGGTCAAGCTTTTCTTGATATCATCAGAAGGTTTCATTTTTGATGCTGAGTGTTTTTAAACCTGAATATAGCAAGCTTATGATTATTTTTTAAAACATAATAATTTGATGGTGCAGAGCTACTTTATCAGTTTAAATTTCTAACCAAAATAATAAGCAAATTAAAAGTTGTTTCAAAATGAAACATTGGAATGTTACTGCACAAGTCTTTAAATAGAAATTTTTGTCTTGATGGAACTGGTTTTTTTCTGTCTTTCCCTCTGTCCTATTAGACTATGTTCAAATATGCATTTTCTAATGAGAAAATGTTGGATCACAAAATTCCTGCTCAGCTCTGTTGATTAGACTTTCATGCACATAGTTCATTTTATTCATTTGAAAACTAAGATGTTTACCCACCTCTGCTATTCCGTTTCATCTTGCTGGGGAGATTAAAGGAGGGTAATGAGTCAGACAGGCGAGAGAAGGAGGAGTGGAAATAATTAAATATAACCCTACCAATTTAACCCTGTTTGCAGCAGGTTTTTGAATTCTAGTTCAGTACAGAATAACATGTATTTTAGGATCATGTGTCCTAATAAAAATATTAATTAATTTATCTACCCCATTTGTGCTTCTCCTTTCTCTTTATTTTCATTTTGATCAAAGATAAAACATAACTGTAGCACAAATGAGGAATAAAAGCTGACAGATTAAAACATGTTCAAACCAAATGCACTGGACAAAGTATTAGAAGTGAGCTTACATGCAACACTATTTCCATATTATACATCACAGCCTTTTGGAAATTAAGCCATCTTTTTGATATATGTCCTTAAGCAGCAGAGCAGGAAAATGTTATATTAACCAGCATTTGCAGAAGTGTGAAAGATTGCTGGGGCAGCTGGGGGCATCAGGCAATAGAGAGTGCTGAATTTTGCTGAATAAAGTTGTAGAAAGGCGGCTACACTGCACGAAGCCTCCTGTGTAATCGCTTCTGGCATCAGTTAACTTTTCTATTATCATCACTTCCAAACATCCTTTCAGTCTCTTTCTTTTAGACACAGAACCTCCTTTTGTTTCCAATCAGCTGCAATTTCATGTCGTGCTGCTCCGAACAAATGTGAAATCAGTTCTGTGTTTTTCAGCTTGTACGCTCCTTTTTGTTGGGTGTCTGCAAAACTAACGTCAATGCCAGTGCTGCTCACCCTTATTTAAAATATGCACCACTTAGAAGTCTTACTTAGCTCTGTAAAAAGGGTGGAGAATGCTAGGCTGGAGGTGATAAACACATTGAAGTATCACCTGAGTGCAGTTAAGTAGGGCTATTAATACTTCTGAAGTCATTCAAGACCAGACCAGAAGAATTACAGCAGTGAGCAACAGACAGGCTCCAAACTCCCTCAAATTGTGTTGTAGGACCTAAAATAGATCAAAATATAGTATGAAAAATAGATTTTTACGGTAGTCACTGTCACCTGCAAACCTTCTACTTGGTTCTTGTCCTTGGCTTTTAGGCACTTTCCTGGACATCATCAGCCAGTTAATTTCCTGGGAGAAGCCCTGCCCTTCTAGTGGCAATCAGAATGCAGGGCATCCTTCAACAACCTTAAGAGAAACCCTATGTTGCCCAGCCAGTCTAACTGAAATTTGGTTGATCAGGAAAGGAGAAAGAGGAGATGCCAGCATGAAAGGTTGTGTGAGATATAACCACTCATAGACATTACACACAAGAATGTCAGACTATGCAAGTGTACCCTACTTACTGGAGAGAAGACACCTACTATCTTCTTAAACAGAAGGAGAGAGTCTTGTGGGTTTTTTTTTTATCTTTAAAGCCTTGTTTCGCAATGGGGTTTAGGCAGTTTCTGTGAGGTCCATTCATGAATCTTATCCTTCCTGCCATCAGGTCCTAATTTTCCTTTTTACTTTCTAGAATCATCATTTCACTTCTGTTGACATGCAAAGCTTCGAGTGCTTGTTACTCTCTCCAGATACTATCTTTGTCTCTAACAAACACAGACACACTTTTTTAATATACTTTACTTCTACGCTGACACTCCCATCACATAGCATACAATATTGAGTTCTTCTGCTCATCTTCCATTTCTATTGCTTTTCTTTCTCCCTCTTTCTGTCCAACTCCAAAACCCGAAGGCCACAGAGTAAGGACCTCCAACTCTCTTTTTTTCCTTCTGTGTAGGAAGAAATTTTCTTTACGTGTCAGTCAACACTTTCCTAACTGTTCTCCAGCTGAGGAAGTTACTGAATTCAGCTCCACTCTGAGAAGGCAGGTTTATACAGATTTCAACTCCCCATTAACATTATTGTACTTTATGCTAAGCACATGCTATCAGCAGATTTTGTTATCTGTCATGTTTACTATAGAATAGCAGAAAAGAGAAAACACTCTCCTCTGATTTACAGGATATTGAATATACCTGAAATTTAATCAAGAACACATTTGTAATGAAGCTGAAAATGGCCTGTCAAATACTGGCTGATGATTTCTTAATTAAAAACAACTATAAATCTTCTATGTAAGAGGTAAGAATATTTTATTAAGGAATCAGTGTGGGATTACATAGAACACATAAAAAAATGAAGCAAGCTAAAAAAAAAGAAGCCCCAAACAGAAAAATCCTTATCTTCATTCTATTTTTCAAAACATGCATGAATATCAATCTAAAAGTGATAAACCAGCCACGACTGGTACATTGGAATGACTACCCAATAAATTGCTGAACAAATATTACCATACCTGGGCTGATGTTTATTGCTAGAGCTCAGCTTTTTTTTCTTGCCTTGCTCCAGCAATATTCAAGCTCAGTGGCAACCCTCCTATTACAGTTTTTGACTTGGTCCATTTAAAAGGAAAGCATTCCTAAAAGTCTCCCAAAGACTTTTCAGTCTTAAAATTTTCTTAAGATTTCTTAACATCTTCAGTCTTAGAATTAAGAATTAAGTTTACTTAATTCGGGTAAGAAAAAAGAGTAGGTAGATTGCACCAGTCTTTAACATGCTGTCCGTGTAACTGATCACAAATATTGACGTTGTGTTTTAACCCCACTGGGCAGGTAAGCCCCAAACAGCCACTTATTCACTCCCCACAGTGGGATGGGGAAGACAATTGGAAGGGTAAGAGTGTGAAAATTGGTGGGTTGACATAGAGTTTAATAGGTAAAGCAAAAGCTGCATGTGCAAGAAAAGCAAAATAAGGGATTCTTTCACTACTTCGCATTGGCAGGCAGATGTTTAGCTATGTCCAGGAAAGCAAGGCTTCATCATGCGTAACGATTACTTGGGAAGATAAACGCCATCACTCCAAACATCCCTCCTTCCTTCTTCTTCCCCCAGCTTTTTTTGCTGAGCATGACATCATATAGTATGGAATACCCCTTTGGTCAGTTGAGTTCAGCTGTCCCAGCTGTGTCCCCTCCTAAATTCTTGTGCACCTCCAGCCGACTCTCTTACAGGGCAGTCTGAAAAGCAGAAAAGCCTTTGACACTGTGTAAGCACTGTTCAGCGATAGCTAAAACATTGATGTGTTATCAATACCATTTTCAGCTCAAATCCAGCACATAGTGCCATGCAAACTACTAGGAAATTAACTCTATCCCAGCCAAAACCATTACAATTAATTAGCTCATATTCTGGCACTCAATGGATTGCAATGCTACTTATTAATCTTTCCCACAGATGTCTGCTCAAAGCACGGACATTTTCCCAAAGGAAAAATACCTAGGTTTGACTATGCTTCCATACAAATCTAATCTGGGCCCCACTGGGGCTGTTCTGTTGCACAAGCAAAACCACAGTGTACAGATAAGATTTCTCATACACAGCCGATTCAAATTTACAGCTACCACAGAACTCCCACAAGCATGGGCTGTGATTGTCAAAACAAGACTCCCCAGCCATACATCTACTCTGTTTATACAGGGTAGGGATCGCCAGCTTCCATTCTGAGTGGTCTTCTAGACTATAGCATAGTCTGCAGGACCCAGGAGCTCTTTTTCAGTATCTAGCCCCAGATGCCTCCAAACACCATATAGGAGCAAGATCAGGGGCATACACACCTCCTTGCCTTTGTTTCCTGGTTGCTCTAGAAATGAAATGCACCCACATTGTCCAAATGAAAGCTGTGGTACACATAGCCAGCTCTTCAAGGTGGGTGATGGGGAGACATACTCAGGACATACCACAGTCCCCTTCTCCCACAGAGCCTTCTCATTGCCTCTTCTGTTTTGAATGTAGAGACTGCTTTGGGCATAGGCAGGAGGCTGAGGGGAACATTCATTCCCCTTTTACTGGGCAGTCCTGAATCTGCATCTAGAGCACTTTCTCCAGTTCTTGCAAGAGAGAGTGGAAACTAAAGCAAGTTTAGCAGAGTGTTATGAAGACAGCTAGATGTTATATGAGGAGAGATGGATGTAGCTGTGTTACTTCAACCTGGAGAAGAGACGGTGGAAAGGGATTTAATTTCTGTCTGCTACAACTGAAGGTGGATTTATGGAGAAGATTGAGGCCATCTCTCATGGGCACAGCAAAAATAAAAGCATCAATGAGCAAAACTCTCAGCAAAAGTAAATCTGACTGGATATAAGGGGAAAAAATCTTCATTGTGAGCGTGGCTAAGCACTGGAACAGGGGCCCAGAGATGCTATGGGCTCTCCATAACCAAACTGGAGAACTATGGACTGGGTAAATGGCTGGTGAGAGGGTGGAAAATTGACTGTGCTGACAGTGTCAATCAGCAGTAACAAGTCCAACTGGCAGACCCTTATTAGTGGCATCCCTCAGGGACTAATATGGAGCCAATATAATTTATCATGATTGTTAGCAACCAGGGTGATGATCTAGAGCCCACTCCTGGTGAGGCTGCAGATTATACCAAACCAGGGCAGCACCTGCCATGCTGGAGGGTACTACTGCCATTCAGAGGGACCTAGAGAGGCTGTAAAAATGGGCTGACAGGACCATGAAGTCCTAGAGAGGCAAATGCCAAGTCCCCCACCAGGGTTGGAATAACCCCATGCAACAGTGCACGCCAGGGACTGACTGGGTGGAAAGCAGCTTTGTACAAAAAGACTAAGAGGTCCTGGTCAACAGGAATTTAGTATGACTCAGCAGTGTGTCATCATAGCAAAGGCCAACCATGTACTGGGCTGTATTAATAAAAGGGTAGCCAGCAGGTCGAGGGAAATTATTATTCCCCTCTGCTTGGCACTTCTGAGACTGTATGTGGAGTGTTTTGTTGT
This sequence comes from Phalacrocorax aristotelis, assembly GCF_949628215.1. Classification (NCBI taxonomy): domain Eukaryota; kingdom Metazoa; phylum Chordata; class Aves; order Suliformes; family Phalacrocoracidae; genus Phalacrocorax; species Phalacrocorax aristotelis. The sequence continues at coordinate 159,911,105 of NC_134276.1, read as the reverse complement.
TCTGAGTTCCCAGTACAAGAGATATTGACATACAGGAAAAATTCAAAACTTCCCTGGGCAAAGGCCTGAGCAGCCTTTCGTAATTGGTGTTGTCTGAGTGGGAGGTTGGACTAGGTCATCTCCAAAGGTCCCTTCTCATCTGGGTGGCTCCCTGTTTCTATCTCCTGAGATACAAAAAACACGAATAAAAAATCTGCAGCCTGATCTAATTGTGAAGTTGACCCTGTTCTGAAATAGTGGTTGGACTATGTTCAGAGATCCCACTCGACCTATGTTAGCCTTTGACCTGATTCTAGTGAACAACATCTTGTCCATTCACCTGCACAAATCCAGTGCCACTTGAAATAAGTCTGTTAATAGCACATAAAAACAAATTGACGCATAAGCAAGTCGGTTTACTCCTGACTTCCGGTGGCTGCCCCCATTTACGCTAAAGGAAGGCCAAAATGACTGTAAGGTACTCTGCATGACTTCCAGTTGTCCTTCCAGAAGGACATGGTTCTTCTGGACCTTCTTTGCCATATCTGACAGCTCTGAGCAGACCTCTTGTGCAGCTGCAGGCACAATAATGGCACTGGAAGCCTATGTTTAGGGCTTGAATTGAACTCTGAGCATCCTAAGTTTGAGAAGGTGTTGAGCACCTCCTATTGACCATTACTAGCTGTTGAAAACCAGGCCAGTTACTCAGATTGAGAACCCCCTGCCTCAGGAAGAATCAGTTTTAGCAAAAAGAAGTTTCCTCTATGTTTTCTCAGCTTCTATTGGGAAAACCTTTCAGAAGTACTGCAGGCACACAGGAGTGTCAGGTCCACTGCCTTTCATAGAATCATAGAATGACAGAATGATAGAGGTTGGAAGAGTCCTCTGGAAGTCATCTTGTCCAACCCACCTGCTTGAGCAGGGACACCTAGAGCAGGGGGCACAGGAATGCATCCAGGGGGGTTTTGAATGTCTCCAGGGAAGGAGACTCCACAACCTCCCTGGGAAGCTTGATCCACTGCTTTGTCACACTCTCAATAAATAAGTTTTTTCTCATGTTTAGCTGGAACTTCCTGTGTTCCAACTTGTGCCCATTGCCCTTTGTCCTGTCATTGGGCAGTATTGAAAAGAGCCTAGCCCCATCGTCCTGGCACCCACCCTTTAGATATTTATAGGTATTTCTGAAATCCCCCCTCAGTCTTCTCTTCTCCAGGCTAAACAAACTCAAGTCTCTCAACCTTTCCTCATAAGGGAGATGCTCCAGTCCCCTGATCGTCTTGGTAGCTCTCCCCTGGACTTGCTCAAGCAGTTCCCTGTCCTTCTTAAAGTGGGGGGTCCAAAACTGGACACAGTACTCCAAATGCGGTCTCACTAGGGTGGAGTAGAGGGGGAGGATAACCTCGCTCGATCTCCTGGCCACACTCCTTTTAATGCACCCCAGGATACCGCTGGCTTTCTTGGCCACAAGGGCACATTGCTGGCTCATGGTCAACTTGTTGTCCACCAGCACTCCCAGGTCCTTCTCAATAGAGTCGCTTTCCAGCAGGTCAGCCCCCAACCTGTACAGGTGCGTGGGGTTGTTCCTCCCCAGGTGCAGAACCTTGTACTTGCTCTTGTTGAATTTCATCAGGTTCCCCTTGGCCCAGCTCTCCAGCCTGTCCAGGCCTCGTTGGATGGCAGCACAGCCTTCTCATGTATCAGCCACTCCTCCCAGCTTGGTATCATCAGCGAACTTGCTGAGGTTACACTCTATCCCATCATCCAGGTCATTGATGAATATGTTGAGCAGGACTGGACCCAGCACAGACCACTGGTGAATACCATTAGTGACAGGCCTCCATCCAGACTCTGCTCCCTTGATCACGACCCTCTCAGTTCTGTTGTTGAGCCAGTTCTCTATCCACCTCACTGTCTACTCATCCAACCCACACTTCCTTAGCTTGTCTATGAGAATTCTAAGGGAGACACTGTCGAATGCCTTACTGAAGTCAAGATAGAAAACATCCACTGCTCTCCCTTCATTGACACAGCCAGTCACACCATAATAGAAGGCTATCAGGTTGTTCAAGCATGAGCTTCCCTTGGTGAATCCATGTTGACTATTTCTGATAACCTTCTTGTCCTCTATATGCCTGGAGATGACCTCCAGGATGAACTGCTCCATCACCTTTCCGGAGATGGAAGTGAGGCTGACTGGCCTATGGTTTCTTGGGTCCTCCTTCTTGCCCTTTTTGAAGATTGGAGTGACATTTGTTGTCCTTCAGTCCTCGGGCACCTCTCCTGTCCTCCATCACCTTTCAAAGATGATGGAGAGTGGCTTGGCAAGAACATCTGCCAGCTCCCTCAGCACTCGCAGGTGCATCCCATCAGGGCCCATGGATTTGCGACAATCCAGTTTGCATAGGTGATGTCTGACCAAATCCTTCTCAAATGATGGTAAGTCTTCCTTTCTCCAGATTTGTCCTCTCTTCTCTGGGGGCTGAGATGCCTGAGGGCCAGCTTGAGCAGTAAAGACCAAGGCAAAGAAGGCATTCAGGAACTCTGCCTTCTCTGCATCCTGCATCACCAGGGCCCCTTCCTTGTTCAGCAGTGGGCCCACTGTATCCCCAGTCTTCCTTTTACTGCTGATGTATTTAAAGAAGCCCTTCTTGTTATCTTTGACATGCCTTGCCAGATTTAGTTCCAAGTGGGCCTTGGCCTTCCTCGTCACATCTCTGCACACCCTAACAACATTCCTATATTCCTCCCAAGCAGCCAGTCCCTTTTTCCACATACTGTGAACCCCTCTCTCCCATTTGAGTTTCTCTAGAAGCTCTTTGCTCATCCATGTGGTCTTCTGGCTCCTCTGCCTGACTGCTTCCTCCTGGGGATGCACTGATCTTGAGCTTGGAGGAAGTGGTCCTTGAAAACTGTCCAGCTGTCTTGGACGCCCCTGCCTTCCAGAGCCCTAACCTGTGGGATTCCTCCAAGTAGCTCTTTGAAGAGGCCAAAGATAGCCCTCTTGAAGTACAAGGTTGTAACCTGACTCATAGCCCTGCTTCTACCACACAGGATCCTGAACTCCGCCATCTCGTGGTCACTGCAGCCAAGGTCACCCCCAGCTCTCACATCCTCAACCAGCCCTTACTTGTTTGTTAGGATAAAGTCGAGCAGCACAACTTGCTTCGTTGGCTCCCCCACCACTTGCATCAAAAAATTGTCCTCGATACTCTGCAGGAACCTTCTGTATTGTGCATGGGTCGCCGTGTTCCTTTTCGAGCAAATATCAGGGTGGTTGACGTTCCCCATGAGGACCAGGGCCTGGGATTGTGAGGCTACTTCCAGCTGTCTGTAGAATGCTTCATCAACTTCCTCTTCTTGATCAGGTGGCCTGTAGCAAATGCCCACAACAGTGTCACCCATATTTGGCTGTCCCTTAATTTTTACCACAAGCTCTCAACTTGTTCTCCTTCGACTCCAAGGCAGAGCTCGATGCATTCCAGTTGCTCCCTCACATAAAGAGCAACTCCACCACCTCGCGTTGCTGGCTTGTCTTTCCTAAAACGTTGGTAGCCATTCATGACCACATTCCAGTCATGCAAGCTGTCCCACGATGTCTCTGTGACTGCAATGAGATCATGGCCCTGTGACCACACACAGACCTCTAGTTCCTTCTGTTTGTTCCCTGTGCTGCATGCATTGGTGCACAGGCATTTCAGAGCACACAGGTTTCCCCAGAGGGGTGTACAAGGACCCACTACAGCCATGCAAACCCTTGAGGTGGTTGGTCTCCTGGTTGCCATCGCATGAGGCCACCACGGCACCTTTATCACTGCTCAGGTTGTCCTTTCTTATTCCCCCATTGTGTGTGATAGCATTAGCATTGCCAGTTCGTCCCCCTCCCCCCAAGTTCCTCACTTTCATTTGGATGTAGCCACTTAAGATGATTAGAGGGTTCTGAAGCTGTCACATTTTGGAAGGAAATTAAATAGCTCTGCAAGACAAAGCAAAGTAGGTTGCAGAGCTGGCAAAGAAAATGTAACTGACATTATGTTGAATCAACTCCTTGCCCACATGCTTTTTCTAACAGCGCTGAAAAAGGTTCTGTACCCTCTTCAGGTAAACTGCTTGTGACCTTAGCTCATCAGGGTAAAGCCATCCTCTTGCTGACCAGGAATAATTCATAGAATCATAGAATCATTAAGGTTGGAAAATATCATCAAGCCCAACTGTCAACCCAACACCACCATGCCTCCTAAACCATGTCCCAGAGTGCCACATCTACACATTTCTTGAACATCTCCAAGGATGGTGACACCACTCCCTCTCTGGGCAGCCTGTTCCAATGCCTGACCACTCCTCCTCCAGTAAACAAATTTTGCCTAATATCCAATCTAAACCTCCCCTGATGCAACTTGAGGCCATCTCCTCTCATCCTGTCACTACTTTGGAGAAGAGACGAATACCCACCTCACTACAACCTCCTTTCAGGTAGTTGTAGAGAGCAAAAAGGTCTCCCCTCAGCCTTCTTTACTCCAGAGTAAACAACCCCTGTTCCTTCAGCCTCTCCTCATAAGACTTGTTCTCTAGCCACTTCACCATCCTCATTGCCCTTCTTTGGACACACTTGAGCACCTCAATGTCTTTTTTGTACTGAGGGGCCCAAAACTGAACACAGGATTTGAGGTGCTGCCTCACCAGTGCCAAGTACAGGGGGACAATCACTTCCCTAGTCCTGTTGGCCACACTATTTCTGATACAAGCCAAGATGCTGTTGGCCTTCTTGGCCACCTGGGCACACTGCTGGCTCATGTTCCGCTGGCTGTCAACAAGCACCCCCAAAGCCTTTTCTGCCAGGCAGCTCTCCAGCCACTTTTCCCCATCTGTAGCGTTGCCTGGGGTTGTTGTGACCCACATCCAGGACCTGGGACTTGGCCTTGTTACACCTCATACGCTTGGCTTTGGCCCATCGATCCAGCCTGTCCAGATCCCTCTGCAGAGCCTTCCTGCCCTCAGGCAGATCAACACTCCCACCTAATTTGATGTGACCTGCAAACTTACTGAGGGTGCACTCAATTCCCTCATCCTGATAATTTATAATGATATCAAACAAGACTGGTCCCAAAACTAAGCCCTAGGGAACCCCTCTTGTGACCAGCCAACAACAGGACTCAACTCCATTCACCATAGCTTTCGGGGCTCGTCCATCCAGCCAGTTTTTTACCCAGCAAAAAGTACATCTCTCTAAGCAAGGAGCCACCAGCTTCTCTAGGAGGATGCTGTGGGAGACAGTGTCAAAGGCTTTGCTAAAGTCCAGGTAGACAACATCCACAGCCTTTCCCTCATCAACTAGGTGGGTCACCTGGTCATAGAAGGAGATCAGGTTGGTCAGGCAGGACTAGCCTTTTATAAACCCATGCTGACTGGGCCAGATAACCTGGTTGTCCTGCACACTCCTGGTGAGTGCACTCAAGATTAACTTCTCTATAAGCTTTCCTGGTACTGAGGTCAGGCTGACTGGCCTGTAGTTCCCCAGATCCCCCTTCCAGCCCTTCTTGTAGACAGGCATCACATTGGCATACCTCGAGCAGTCTGGGACCTCTTCTGTTAAGCAGGACTGCTGATAAATAATGGGGAGTGGCTTGGCAAGCTCCTCTACCAGCTCCCTCAGTACTCTTGGGTGGATCCCATCTGGGCCTATAGACTTGTGAGTGTCCAGGTGACTCAGCAGGTTGTAAACTGCTTCCTCCTGGATTGTGGGGGGTTTATTCTGCAATCTGTCCTTGCCTTCCAGCTCAAGGGGATGAATACCATGGGAATAGCTGGTCTGACAGTTAAACACTGAGTCAAAGAAGGCATTAAGTACCTCAGCCTTTTCCTCATCCTTTGTGGCAATGTTCCCCACTGCCGCATCCAACAGAGGATGGAGATTCTCTTTGGTTTTCTTTTTGTTGTCAATGTATTTGTAAAAGCAGTTTTTGTTATCCCTTACAACAGTGGCTAGATTGAATTATATCTGGGCTTTTGCCTTTCTAATTTTCTCTCTGCATGATCTAATGAGATCCCTGTACTCTTCTTGAGTTACCTGCCCTTCGTCTGAAATTGGTAAACTCTCCTTTTTTTCCTGAGTCCCAGCAAATGCTCCCTGTTCAGGCAGGCCAGTCTTCTTCCCCACCAGTTTATCTTACAGCACATGGGGACAGCCTGCTCCTGCACCTTAAAAGCTTCCTTCCTGAAGAATGTCCAGCCTTCCTGGACCCCTTCGCCCTTCAAGACTGTCTCCCATGGGACTTTCCCAACAAGTGCCCTGAACAGGCCAAAGTCTGCCCTCTGGAAGCACATGGTAGTGGTTTTGCTGGCCCCCCTCCTCACTTTGCCAAGCATGAAGAGCTCTATCATTTCAGGGTCACTAAGCCCAAGACCACCTCTGACTGCCACATCTCCCACCAGTCCTTCTCTGTTTGTAAATAGCAGGTCAAGTGAGGCACCTCTCCTGGTAGGCTCACTTACCAGCTGTGTCAGGAAGTTATCATCTTCCACACACTCCAGGAACCTCCTAGACTGTTTCCTCTCCACTCTGTTGTATTTCCAGCAGATGTCCAGTAAGTTGAAATTCCCACAAGAACAAGGGCCAGCAATTGTGAGACTTCTGCCAGCTGTGTGTAGAATGCTTCATCTACCTCTTCATCCTGGTTGGGCTGTCTATAACAGACCCCCAGCAGGATATCTGCCTTGCTGGCTTTCCCCCCTCATCCTTACCCATAAGCACTTGACCTTATCATTACAGTCATTGAGCTCTATACAGTCAAAACACACCCCAACATACAGAACCACCCCAACACCTCTCCTTCCTTGCCTATCCCTTCTGAAGAGCTTCCATTGCAGCACTCCAGTCATAAAAGTCATCCCACCACGTCTCTGTGATGGCAACTAAGTCATAGCTATCCTGCTGCACAATGGATTCAAGCTCCTCCTGTTTGTTGCCCATGCTGCATTGGTGCAGATGTACTTGAGCTGGGCTAATGATTTCACCCCCAACCTCAGCATGCCACCCCATGGCTCCTCTCTAGTGGGCCTGGCTATAGCCCCTTCCCCCTTCAAACCTAGTTTAAAGCCCTCTCCATGAGCGCCACCAACACATGAGCGAGAACCCTTTCTCCCCTTTGAGATAGCTAAACTCCACCTGTCGCCAGCAGGCCTGGTGCTATATAAACCTCCCCATGACGAAAAAATTCAAAACTCCACTGATGGCACCAGACTCTGAGCCACGTGTTAATCAGGTGAGTTTTCCTGTTCCTTTCCGTGTTCTTCCCTGCCACTGACAGGGTTGAGAAAAACCCTACCTGTGCTCCCAATCTTTCAACCAATTGCTCCAGTGCCCTGAAGTCCCTTGTGATCGCTCTTGGACTTCTCTCCACAACCTCATCACTGCCCACCTGCATAACCAGTAGCGGGTAATAACTAGTGGGCCGTACCAGACCAGAGAGGTTCCTAGTAACATCTCTGACCTGGGCCCCAGAAAGGTATCAGACTTCCCTGTGCGATGGATCTGCTTGGCATTTTGAGCCCTCTGTCCCCTCAGAAGGGAATCACCTACAACAGTTACCCTCCTTTTCTTCTTAACAGAAGCAGTGATGATGTGTGGGGATGACTGACTCTCCCTAGGCAACCCCCTAGATGGACCTTCGCCTACATGCTCGTTTGCCTGGCCTCAAGTTCCAGAGCCCCATATCTGTTGTGTAAGGGCAGCTGGGAAGGTGAGGGCAGCCGGGAGGGGATTCGCCTGCCTCCCTGAGCAGGGACCTGTTTCTGTTCCCCTCCGTCTCTTAGGTCCTCTCCTTCTGCTTAGTGACAAGAGAGTAGGGGATCCTCTGCTTCTTGTGGAGCTTCTTGTGGAGCCTCCATCTGCTGCTTTGGCCCCAGGGTGTGGCTCCACCAGTCCATCTCCCCCTCACACTCCCTGATGCTCCTTAACCTTTCACTTCCTCCCTCAGCTCTGCCACTGGGCTGAGCAGGTCATTCACTTGGTCACAACGAAAGCAGCTGCTCTCTCTGCTGCCCCCCAGTACAAGTGCCAGGCTCAGGCACCCCCTGCAGCCGGAGACCTGGGCAGCTGCGTGTTTGTGCAGGGGCTCCACCCAGGTGGCCACATTCTTTCTGGCAATGGCTTTCAGGAAAGTGGAAACCACGGCCGGGTCCTCTCCTGGGGGGGTGATGGCCAGTAGTTGAGGTACCCTTTAGAGCCAGGGAAGGGACAGCGCCCTGCCCACATGCCCTGCCTACACAAACAGCAGTGCAAAATGCTGAGCCATGCCCTTCTGCCATGCCATGCCATGTTCACCCGCCCCATTTGCTGCATTCCCTGCGGGCTGCTTTTGTACATGAGGGGTTTGGCCGCCATCACTCGTGTCCCCATCCATGCTGAGTTGCAGCTGCTGCTCCTCAGGAGCCCACTCTGTCCTGCTCGGGGTGGGGGGAGCTGGGGTACCCTCTCTCTCCTTGCCTTCTCTCTCCTCTCTCTCTTTGCTTTTGCCGTTTTGCTGCTTTAGGAAGGGTCCCCCGGTGTGATCCTCTGCTCTGGAGCCTTCCACCTTGGTGGCTTCCAGTTCTCCTCTTTTTGGGGCCCTACACTTGTAATTGGACTGAGGGAGACAAGGGGAAAAATAATAAACATTCAATTCATTATAGAAGAAAATTTGAAGGTGAGACAGGGAGGGGAGATGGGAGACTGGGCTGAAAAGATCTGTAAAATTGTTTCAGATGGTTCCTGACAGAGTAGGCACTTTATGAGATCCTAAAGGCTACACTAAATGGCAAACTGAGTGGGTTCTTTCCCTTTCTTATATCGCTTTCTCTTACATGTAGGAACTGTTTACCCACATTTGACGTGCAGTCCTGAAAAGCAAGCCTGCGATATAATTTCTAAAGCTATGTGCTGCTTCCAAATCATTTATACAAAGAAACTTTGTAAATAGCCGGAGATGTCACTCCAAGGCACATATGCACCAGGAACAGATTGTTCAAAGCACCTAATGCAATTAGGGTGCTCAAGAGAGGCAAAGATACATAAGTGCAGTAAAACCCAAAGGTTGTCAATGCTTAACAAACTATAAAATGAAATAATAATATATTAGGTAGGGAGGAGGGAGTCCAAAACAGTGACAGTAAAAAAACCCAAACATGTAAATAAGCATTTAATTGTAGCACACATAAAAAAGAGCCTGCCGCACAGCTCGCTGGTGCTTTGTAATCCTCCTTTTTGAAGTTCTGTATGAGTTTGTGGTTTTTTTTTCCCATGAGCAACTCAAGTACACAACAGGGAATGAAAGCCTCCATGCAATCTTTTCTAACATCAGCTATGGTGCTGTTTTATCCCCTCTGTAGGGGAAAGTATCCATCCTCAGAAGGCCAGTGCAAAGCTACAGAGTCATTTCAGTACCTCTTAGCCCTGCAAGAGCTGTATTGCTGCTCTCTGATTGGAGTCCTGCTTGGGAGTGGTGGAAAGTCAGGATTGTTGCTCTGCAGCAGGGAAGCAGGGAGATTGTTGTATTTGGGAAGGAAAAGCTGGAATTTCAGATTTTCTAGGGGAGGCAAATCCCCACATCTTTGCATTTCTGTCTCATCTCTCCACTCTCCAGTAAAAAACAAAACAAAAAATGTTTGTGAATGCAAAGACCCCCATAGCAGGGAGTAAAGATGTAATATTTGAATATCCTGAAGATGCAAACTGAAGCTTAGCTGGAACAGAGGCTCAAATCACCACTTTTCGTTTTAGTGCACGACCCACAGCTGACTCTCAGGAACAGGGTGTCTGGCTTCTGCACTTCTGTGTGCCAGGCAGTGGGGCATGGTGGCACGTCAAAGAGCTAAACAACAGGTATAGTGAGAGGTACACAGAAGTAGTGAGAGGCTACACAGAAATGCCCAGTTAAATAATCTAATATACAAAGGTCCCAGATGGAAAACTTTGCTCATTGACTGTAGTCAAGAAAACTGGGAAAGAAGCTTTGTTTGCCTTAAAAGTTTTTGCACCCAGCCCTTCAAGTGACTCAATGGCAGCCATCATAACTGCAGAAGAATTCCAGTTTGATAAGGTAGTAGGACCGGACAGAGGATGAAAGAAGGGCAGAGGGAGTGAGAAGGGGCAGAGAAGGATTTTATTCTGTGTCAAGGACTTTCCATGGGTGCTGTAGACCACTGATTCCCTGAAGCAGACACACTTCAAAAAGTTGGCTGAAAGATAGCTCCAAAACAAAGGTATCAGCAGCCCAGCCTCTCCTCTAAGCTGCAACAGGCAAAGGCTGAGTGAACTTCAGTGAACATCAATTACCTACCATGAATGAAGGCAGTGTAATTACAGAGGGGAAGATTGGGGAGCCTGGGAACAGAGAGAGGCACTGCTTCTTCCAAAGACTAGAGAAAGCCCTAGCTGAATACCTAGTGTGAACTGGTAGCAGCTCAGGAGATGGTAAAGGGCTGTTCTCCTACAACATGGTCAGGATGCTGCTGTGTTTTCCTTATAGCTCTATTTTTCTCTGTCTTCTTTCTTTGTGGTACGTGTGAACTCCACACCAGCCAACAGGGAAACTCAGATCATAAAGGGAGCAAAGAAGACCCTTGGGTTGTCCCAGCTTTTGGACAAGGTTTGTTAGTCCAGGAAGGCCAGGGTGCATTCCCAGGTGCTGCCAATACCTCCAGCAGGACCATGACTTCAGGAGGGGCTCCACAGACGTGTGAAGCTCAGCACTACTTGGCCTCCAATGGGGTCCCAGATGAGGGAAGGGAAGACCATCCAGCCATGGAACGACTGCCACACCATGTGAGGAGAGGCATGTACCACATTGAGCTGTCCTGTGAAGAAAGGTTGCAGTCCTCCAGTTCTCCTGGGAAGTCTGCTTTCATGCTTACACTGTCGTTACAAAGCAGAGGGCTGAAATCCTACACCACTAACATCAGTAGGAAAAAGAGACCCCACAGAAGGAAAAGGGAGAAATTTGCACTTTTTCATCTTTCTCTCCTTCTGCTCCCACACAAACCTCAATATTTGTTTTTTATTTTACCTTGGCCCCACTGTCACTGCTCCTTTTCTTGGAGTGAGCACTGCCGCTGATGCACACAGAAGAGCTGCAGAGATGTCCTACATGTCTCACTACCCCAGCTCCCCATTGCCTTTCACTAGATTATCAGAACTTGACATTACTGTAACAGTGTTTTGGAAACAGAGGATAGGATGAATTTAATTATACATTGTAGTTGTAGGCTGTGAGGCTGACAGCTTGTTTTTAATAACCAAACACTTGGTGATAATCAAACAAACCTTTTGAGTTGAGCTGATGAAGTGCCAACTGGGAGGAGCACAGCAATGCAAAAGATGCAGGGACTTCTGCAAGTGTGGCAAAAATACCCAGCCACCAGCCTGGCTCCAGGACGAGGACCCCAATGCTGCACTGCCTAGCAAGCTGAACAGCCAACCTGTGACTTTAAGATGAGCTCTCCAATCATTGCCTACCAAAGGACTAAAAAGGAGTTGTAGCTTTTGGAAACTTTATCTTGACAGATAGATGAAAGGCAATAGCTCCATTTCTTTTTTTTTTTTTCCCTACAACCTCCCACATGAGCTTTTCATATTCCCCTACCCCTATTCAAGATAGAAATATTCTCACTGGTGTTTTCACCTGATAAAGGCTGAGCAAGGACTATCACAAGCCATCCACAACAATCGAAGGATTCTTGAAGATTATGAGAGAGAAGCAACTGCTCTCTGGTGATATTTCACCTTTATATGATTGCCAATTCAAATAAATCCCACACTAGGGTTTCTTTCCCAGTCATCTGTGGATTTACCCACCTCTTTGTACTGCAGTGCTTGTAAAAGCAGCCTTTCCGTTCACTAAAACCCTGCATTCTTTCCAGAACACAAACCAAAACTTTTCTGTATCTCCTAAGAACTTTCAGTGAATTCCCTGTGCTTTTTGCAGCCCTCAACCTTTTCCTTTCCAGTGGCCAAGTGTTGACTACAAAGCCCCAGGCTTTTCCACAGCTACCCTTTATCTCCACTGCCAGTCAAAGCTCCAGATACAAATATCTCCAGGCTTTTGAGAAACACAGCCAAGCCTTGCAGCACTGGAAAGTTTCTGGAAGCCATTTTAATTCTGTGTACACACCTGCATACGATGTCTATAGAGATGTCTCTTTTACTTCCTGGAGCCACAATGTTCTTCTGTGATACATCCCACACTGCCAGTACCAGTGGTACACTGGAAATTATGTTTCCTGTGACTGCAGAAGCATTGATAACTGATAGACTATTGCTGCATAAGGAAATTACTGACACAATGAAGACTCATTTGGAAGGATTATAATCAGTTTCTCCCTGTTCATCTCTACATGAGAAACTGGGTATTTCGTTCCTAAGAAGGAAAAAACAAGGAAGTGTGTGCTCTGTGATTGCTGAACAAGAACAGTAACCAGAACAACAAAGGATGGAGAACCATTTCTCAACAGCAATATCCCATGTCAATATTGCAAAATTATTTGCTCTGCTTTATATTAAGGGAATGGAAGGGAAGACATAATCCTCTACAGGAATGAAGACTCTTAAAATCCTCTCTGGACCTCTGCATCTCTCTAGAGGATCATTTCCTTGTTCAGCCCAGACAGACTAGCTTTCCTATGCCACAGAATTTCCCTCTTTCCTTCTGTCAGAAGACAAGCCTCTTTGGTGACTTTTCCGTGTCTAAACTCCTGATGAACAGCCAGGCAACAGGTCACTGACAGTCTCGTTAGGAAATCAGAGAATGGGAAGTCCAGCTCCGCCTCTTCCCTCTTTTTTCTCTGTGTTATTCACAAAGGGGCAAATTACCCCATAGCCAGTTGCTCCCAAAACCTTTTGGAGCACAATGGTCTTTAAAACTCTGTGGGAGTTTCCATGCGCACCCCACTGGGATGCTGGTATGGACAGGGTTGGTAGTTTTGAAAGCTACAGGCACTGTCAGTGTGAAGCTCCCTTAGCTGAAGCCTCTGCATGCATGTGCTGTATGGTGCATCCATTGCCTCTGCTGGGTGGCCATGGCAGCTTCACTGTTGCCTTTCTTCTAGTCACAGGATGCTCAACACTCAACCCCTCTGCACAAAATTTGGATCAAGGTCTCCAATGGATGACTCATTCTGGAGTCATATCTTTTTTCCAGTTTTCCCACTGTTCAGCCTTGGAGTTGTGATAAAGATGTAACTATAGCATGAAAAAAGTACAAATTCAGCAACAGTCCAAAAAAAGTGTTCCAATGTCAGCCCCACTTTCAGGGGAGAGGAAATAAGTTAAGATGTAGGTACATGTCTCACACTTACCTTGTAATTTGCCAGCATAGGCCTATTTGTAGTACAGCTGTGACAATATTTAAATATAGTAATTCTGAATCTGAATTATAGATGATGTTTTGTACTTTAACAGATCTCAGTAGCTAAATATTTATCTTTTCCTCTTTCAGGTGTCTCCTTTTGTTGGCAAGCTTCCAGTTTCCTCTGCATTACTTCTCTCCTTTGGAAATACTACTTTGAATAAGGATGTCTCTTCTTCAGAGCTTGGCTCCTCTTTCACCTGGCTCCTGTGGTGAAACTAATTAAGAACAATTGGTTGCTATAGAAATATTAATATTTATTATTGGTACTGCAGTAATATCCTGAAGCTTCAGCAGCTGTGATATAAATATGTGTGAGAGTAATAACATAGTGCCAGTAATAGATAGTGCCAGCTGAGGATTATTACTTTGGCCACAAGGTCAAGAACACTGCCATCATGTAGACATACTCTGAAAAGAGTGAAGTAGGGAACCTTCCAGAAAAAACTGTAAAACACAGTTGCAATCATTTACATGCAATACAAATACAATAATTTTAAGCCCCATTTCTCTTGAGAGGATCTCTGGGAATGGTTATCTATGAATTGGTCTTTAGAGAAGTTGAAGAATATGGGTTGAAAGGAAAAAAAATCCTCCATTTAAACTACTTTACTATGGGTCAGCTTGCCTTCTGCAATTGTGCTACGTGCTTCATTCTGCTGAGAGTTAACTGCAGTCACCAGGAAGGGTTGTCAGGACATAACCACAGTAAAGGATCTTTTTTATCTTGGTGTGCCTGGCCTACCAAACCACCATGCTATAGCATTAGCAGCTAATATTTCTTGTTAAGTGTATCAGCCCCACAAAAGGCTAATATCTTCCTTTTAAGGCAGAATGCAAAGGTGCCATTTGTGAAAGCATCCATCCCACCTTGATACCGCTGCTGACTGCAGCACCACCGATTTTGCCAAGAATGAAGCAATTTTAAATGTCCCCGCTCCAACCTGTTATTTTGTCCAGAAAGAGAGCCAGCATGAAAATCATATCATTGCAGCAAGTCCCAGCTGATACACTTTCAAGATATCACAACAGAAAGGCTACAAATAAAATTCACACCTTTAAGAAAAAAAAAGAACATTTTGGGTGTGTCTGTTTTTTTAAATCACATTATAACATTTTGAAGAACATGAGACATTGTTTCCTGGAAATTCCTCTGCCTTTAAAAGACTGTTTGTGGTGCAAAAAGCACTTTGAAGAAAATTTTCACCCACTTTCGTGCATTAGTGCATTCCTACTTAGGCGCACACAGATTAAGAGAATACATACACCGTGTATGTCTGAGTGAGTTTCTAACAGCTTTATATATTTATTGATGAGTCAAGATGATTACAGTGAGATCATGGGAAGGAAAGATAATTCACTTTAAAAGTATAAAGGGATTTTGTGAAAATGACAAGGGCCAATCATTCTAATTAGCCAACAAAGAGAGAACAAGATGTAATAGGATTAAAAAGACACTGTCAAATTACATTTTAGAAACCATCTAATTGCAAAAATTCTATATTCTGACAACTTACACTTTCAATAGCATGCCCTGGTTTTGAGATTATTTAAACTTCTCTTGAGAAGGAAATTTCCACTTTCTGTTCATTTTTGGAAGAAATTAAGAAATGTGAAAACTGCTTTCTGTACACAGAGCTCACATAAGCAATTATATGTTGAACAGTTTATTGATGCATAAATAAACTAGAGAAAAATAACAACTTCTAATCTGCCAGCTGTAGCTAAATTTTCATTTTACTTCCATTCAACATATGAAATTTTTTTGAACAGGTGTGGTATTTTTCAAATAGGCAAAGAGAAATAAGAAGGTACTGTTTATGTTGCATTGTACCTGCTATGCTACTGCCTGTGTTGGAGTGATAGAATTTATGATGTGTTTTCAAAAAGAAATGTTGATTCTGGGTATCTACTTTTGCAGTCTCCAGTTTGAGATAACTAAAAAACCCACTTTTCAAACTTGCACTACTTAGTTCTTCCTGAAATAAGGTTCCAGCTCACTGTCTCAGAAAAATGGAGGCCCCTAAAATGAACAGTCATTTTGAAAAACTTTTTTTTTTTTTTAAATTGCATAAACTCTTTCAGAAGTAACATGTCAGGGAGTTATGAAGGAATACTCTGTCTCTTTAGGTATTTTCCTTCAAATGTGTCATTTGGTCACAGTAAGTCTTCTGAGGAATGATCGACTAACTGTGGTATGCTAACACAATTGTAAACATCCTCTTTTTTTTCCTGTACAGATAAAAATCTAGTTTTAAAATTCTGTTATATAAGTGTATTAGATAGTCTGTCCTAAAAACATAGCTGACAGTCTGAAATGTCCCAGTTCAAAATATTTTTCAGTGACATTAAACTTTTTTGTAGTTTATTTCTTGTTTCTCTTAATTTTATCTTGTTTTTTTTAATGCCACAGAAATATTCCACGCTTTTAGTTAAGAATAAAGAGAAACTATGAACAAATTTTTAATTTTTTTTAAACAAGAAAAATGCCTACTCTTTCCTAACCAGCTGAAATGTTTTCCTAGAATAGACCTACCAGGGGATGCTGTTAGGTACTGATGAGAACTGTTTTCCATTCCAGGCACCACTATTCAAAAAAGAAACATAGCGACAAATATGAGGGAGTGCAAATAAAACCAACAGAAACCATTTATGCTTAGATAATCTGAGAGCTAAGGATCAAAACAATGAGATCTATGAGATTAATGAGAGCTAAAGGGTCATGTTAGGTAATAATGATTAGATGAACTGGCTTATGGAGAAAGATGAAGGAATCTGGCACAACTAGATTATCTAAACAAAAGTGAATTGCCAATGGCATAATATATTACAAGTATTCATAGTAAGGAACAAATAATAAAGAGAGAGGGGTACTGTTTATTGTGACATAACTGGTCATAACTTGACTATTGCCATAGCCTGAAGATCTTGACAACACAAGAGGTGCAGCAAGGGAAACCTCCTGACAATGAGATCTTCAGATTGTTCAAAATTACAATGCAGGTGAAGGAAGTCCCATTGCTTGAGGTTAGACTGAACAATAGTCCAACCTACTGAGTACATATTTTACTGTTTCTTGACATTCATATCAGGAAGTTCTAGGAAATGTTTTAGATGGCAAAACCAAGGAACAAACAGAGACATGTGCTTCAGAGTTAAAATTACTGTTCCTATTCCATTAAAGTTCTGCAGAGAAATTTCAGGAAAGGTCCTTTCTGTGACTCTCTTTCTGTGACTGTACAACTGTACAAATACAGAGTCCACGTATCGAGCCTTTGGATGTAGGATGAACTAGATGATGCAATAGATCTTTTCCATCTCTAATTTTCATGAGTGCACAACAAAATATTCATGCCTGGGAACATTAATCACTATTGGGTAGAGGTCTAAATAAAGGGAAATAGTGTGTTGTGCATGGTCAGCACACAATGTTCTAAAGTTTATAACTATGTAATTCCCAAACCAAATTTCTTCAAACAAGGCAATGCATCATTCAGGAGTATATTCACTTTCAAGGGTGATGTTTCAAAATAAATTTGGTTTGAGTTACTGGGGATGAAAAGCATATGAAAAATACCTTAAGTGACGAAAATCACTTTTTCCCTTCTCCTGACTGGATAACTTTGAAAAAAAAAAAATACAAACTTCTGGATTGAATTTATGAAAGTTTCTAAAACCAATTCAGTCTTGGACTGAGACCGAGCACGAAAAATTGGAGCCCCAAGGTAATAATTTTTTGAGAAAGTTATAAATGGTTGTGATTTAGAATTGAAATGCCATTTTCAAGCTTGGCAATATCATCACAACCACAATGCTACATTAACTTGTGTTGTGCAAAGCTGTAGCAGTAATAGAAAACCAAGTTCTCCTGATTTGAACTGACCTGCAGCAAGTAAGTCTGTCAGGGAATCTGTCACACAAACAGAAAAGAGGGAGTAAGAAAAAGAAGAGAGTGCATAGAACTAGAGGAGAGAAAGAGAAAATGAATAGGAGTGAATGATGAGGGGGGGAATGAAAAACAAAGCAAAAAATAAAATAAAAGGTTGACCAGTACAGTCTCTCTCTTCAAGTCCTTTATGTCACCATGGGAGGATGTCTATGGTCAATGTTGTTCTTTTGAACACGGTGGTGATCAACACAAGACATGGAGATGGTAAAGAGGAGACCAAAAAGAATGTGAAAAATGGAGCGGAGATAGAAGAACTGGAGAATAAAAGGACATTAGTAGAGAAATGATCAAGGAAAGTAATTTCGGAGCTGTTGCCAGAATTTCTAGAAGAGTCCTGGAACAACTCTCTCAATTACAATTCAGTAAGAGTTCCATTTAAACCCATTTTTAGAAAACTGCAAAAGCAGGGATAAGCTAGAAGTAGGCTGTGTTTCTACAGGAGGCAAATGAATCTTAAAAATAAAATGGGTGGAGGAAGAGACAGCCTGGAGCTGTCCAAGGCCGCAGAGTATCTCTTTTCTTCTTACCACGTAGAAGAAGCCTTGGTTGGTGTTTGCCAGCAAGGACACCCCTCCAAAGCCAAGATTCTGGCAGTGCCAGCTCCTGCAGACAGCTCCTGAAGCTCTGGAGTTGCCAAGGGTGCCTCAGTGTGAGAGGCCTCAAATTAAACAGGTCCTGAGGAATGAAATTATCTAAATTTACCAGCTTTCCTTAAATTTGTTAACAAACTGAAATCTCCTGCCAGGGATTCTGCATAAACATACTCCTTAAAAATTCCTTCTGAAGTTTCCATAGTTTCTCAAAGCTACAGTGGTTGTCCTCGTGACTGACCCTGCCCTGCAAGAGGTAGCTCAAAGGCATTTCAGGCATCAGTCTCTGACTGAAGTTTGCTCTTGCCTTTACAGCATAATCTGGAGACTTACCATTTTTCCTTTGCCACCATTTTCACTTCTTTCAGATGCAAAACACATGCCCTGTATTCTGCATTTTCTGCTTGTCTCCAGGTAGCATTCAATGAAGGACTCCTCCATGAGTGAGTTTCAGCCACAGGTCCCTCTCTTACCACCTTCCAAATCACCCACAGGGGCTGAGTATCAGTTCCAGTTTTTCCTGTATAAACCAGTCATCACATTACAAACATCCATTCAGCTTTTTATTTAGCTGGTTAAGAGTGAATTGATCGCTGCTTTGTGTCCATAACCTGACACAGACAGTCAACAGCAGGAAAAATCAGCCTCTCCTTTCCTTCTGACTACAGATATTTTTATTCCTTTCCAGACTCTTATTTTAAACTAGCCATCCTTGCTCCCTACCCAACTGCAAAAAAAAAGGTCAGTGACTCATCTCACCTGTTCTGGTCTTGCTGACATTTAGAAACAAATGTCAAGTTGATAGCTAACCTGGGAGACAAGAGTGGGGCATCGTCCTCTCCTATTTAAAGAATCTTGGTGCAGCGTTCTTCACATTTTTGCAATATTCTACATATTACATGACTTAAAAGGTAGACAGAATATCAAACTTCACCTTTATTTTTAGCAAAACCTGAGCAGTTATTAACAGTATGTATGGCAGGCATGTTAAGGATAAAGATAATAAAGCTGATAAGAGAGTGCTTTGATCCATAGTTTCCTTCCTCTCCAGGAATGTATTTGTATGTTAGTTTTTGGGCCATCTTACATCACATTTAATAAGCTTCACTAAAGTTGCCTCATGCAATGAGCATCAGAAAATGGAGCCCATGAACAAAACATTGGTAGAGTGTGAAGGTGGCTAAAGGCAGGTATTTGGTAGTACTGATTCAAAATTCAGCTATTTGAAAGATTTCTATGGGGGTTGTTTTCCAGAGATAAATATCTTTGACAAATGTGTGCACATAAATATTTTGATCTGGAAAAATGCTGATTCTGTAGAAAAACGAAGCTCCTTAAAGAGAAACATATCTATAAATCTCTACCTATATCTATGTTGAAATAGACACCATTTTTGGTGCTGACATACATCAATAACCATAAAAATGCATTGTGGGAAAGAGTTTGGTTGCTTGAAGTTCATATTCTGCATATTAGTTGAAGCTCCCTGAAGAAAATGTATCATTATAAGTGGTATAAGGGACTGCAATGCATTCTTCAGGCAAGTTGCTATATCATACCTTTTACTGTGGCAACTGTGGTATGGCTTTGTTTAGTGGATCTCCAAGCTGAATGCTTTTTGCACAAAAGTATACATTTTTTAATTTTTCACAAATACTTAGCAACTCACTTCAGGGAACAAAAATCATTTTCAGCTTGATTCTTTAGAGAATAATGATGATTCAGGTAATTGCATGCTAATACACAGGAGTTTTCAGCAATAAGGATGCTTAGTATGAAAGCTGGGCTGAGGACTACTCTGTATCACTAAAGAGAATGGATACAGGGCAGAAAACTTCACAGGACTCTGGTACTTGTTGCCTTCCTGGTATGAAAAAAGAGTGAGAATCATCTTTGTAGTGTAACTCATTCTTGTAACATAGTTTTGTTATTTTTAGGACAGCAAAAAATTCTAGGCATGCTTTATAATGAAAGATATTTAAGGCTAGGTTGGAATTTCATCTTGAGGGAAGCTTTCAGGGATAATTAAATCAGGTCTGCAATAATTCAGGTGAATGGCCTAGGCAGGCAATTAGAAAAGTATCCCAAGCTCAACAGCTCTATGACAAAACATCCAAAGACAAAGTAGATGTAAATGCTTGCTTTTTCTACATTAAAAATTCTGCCAGAGATGAAGACTAAGAAACATTGAATAATTTGTCCAAAATATCCACAAAGCTGATGGAAATACAGGCACAATATCTGACATGAATTCTATACGAAAAATACTGTATGCAAAATAAGAACGTCTTCTGCATAGTGATCACAATGGCTCAGGTCTGCCTTGATCAAAGCCAGGATCTGATCGCAGAATTAGACCTGACAGCCTCATATTTAAAAGATTTGAAGACTGAGCAGTTAAAAGTTACAATGGTTATCTACAGCAACGTGATCTACATATCTTGGAATGAAAACAGGGTTTGTAATGACATCTAGTCACTTCTGGTTTTAGTGAAAGCCAAAATAGCTAATCCAAGCCTTTCTTTTCAAGTGGGTACATATACTTTTGATCACCGTTAAAACAAAGAGGAAAAAGAATGTAAAATGCATATTTTTTAAACTGCCATGCAATTTAATCTTCAATTTAGGTTGATTTTGGCTGAACTATGTGCCAAGTTATGGGCTGTTTGCTACTGGACAGCATTATATCTTGTCAACTCACTTTGATAATGTTTACAAAGTTAAACCTTTTTTCTAGAGAGGTACAAAGGATCTAGGTGATTCCAATAGGTACTTTTGGATAAGTTAGTAAAAGAAGATGTTCTGAAAACACTCAGAGTAAAGTTCCATGTCGCAGCCTTCAGCATGAGAGATTGTTTAAGATCTTTCCGCCCTCTACCTGCTTCCCTCCCTCTTTTTTCCCCAATGCAGTCCTGGTGTTTACCAGCCCCTTATCAGTGCTTTGCTCTAAATTGTATCTGTGGGTATAATCTTGCTAAAAGAAAACAACCTCTTATGGGGAGATTTGGGGGAAAAACACAGAGATTTTACTCTGTGTGTGAAGCAGATTATTTTCCACGTCTTTAGACCAAGCCCACAAAAATAGTAGAATGGATGGAAGTGAAGGAGTAACTTCTGGCAGGATGTAAATCATTTAAACTAGCTTTGCCACCAAAAGATTCATATCGTGAAAAAGCATATTTGTAACACTGCTCACAAATAGATTAGCATTTTCCAGTCCTGCACAAAACATGTGTCTTTCCACACAGGCTAATAGATTTTTATTGAGTTTTCTGATTGTTCTATTTTATCACTACAGGCAAGCAACAAAGCCATGAGCACTTTGTTTTAATTGTCTATCAGGTACTGTTACAGTCTTCTGGGTCCCTTTGTGCTACACCACTTTTAATTAATAAGTTATGGACCTACTCACACCCATGAGACTCCATTAAACGCAGCTGGATGGTATGTAATGCTTACTGAATTCCAGTACAAAATTTGTTTGTCTGTACATGTACTGTCTTAAGACAGGCTCCACATCCAGCTAAAATTCAATGAAAAAATTAATGAAGCTTGTCAGCTTGTCTAATAAAGAATACTACCACTCTGCGCTGAGCTAGAAAGCACAGTCTTTTCGTCAGACTTCATGAGCACCGAAGCCCAAGCTGAAGTATAGACCAGACAAATGACACTGCTTGTCATTTGATCAAGTTATGTTGCTGTCTTAAACAAATTGAGTAAACAGTGGGTAATATGTGGAAAAGGAAAAGCTGTGGGTCTGGTAGTAAAGTGAGAGAGAGAAGGAAGTTTGTAGTTCGCGTTTTGGAGTAGACAGTTCAGTAAGAAGTAAAATGAAGGGACACTGCCGGTGGATATCTAGTGAGTCCATGAGTTGTGAGTGTTCGCACACAAAGACTTTTTGGTGACCAGAATTGGAATGGCTGTTTTGTTAGAAACATCCTTCCGTTCATAACTGGGTCCTTCTGCTCTGTGGGAACCCATTGTACTGTGGGATACTCATTTAACATCACTTGTATGGTTTTCATTTCAGCGTGATAAAGGTAGGGATTCATATATTTCAGTGTGTTTATTGTAGGATCCCTGACAATCCTACAAATCTACAAAACTGGTTATTTTTTGCATTTGTTTCTCTAGCACAATCTGATGATATTTAATGCTATTTGTCACACTCACCTGGTGTTCTTCACAGTTGCTTGGTTTCTGGAGGAATATTTGGTTGTATTGGGAGGTTTTTAACATGATTGTTGTAAAATGTGTTTATTTTGTGATGTTGGCCATGATAACTAGAAAGTTGAGGTGAATTACACGACACTTTAATGAAAAAGTGACTGTTTTAATAAATTGGTAACAAAAATTGCTATAGGATTCTAAGATTTTAGGTCAGATGAGAAGTCATCCTCACAACACATGGTTGTCCTGCAATATGCAACTCCTCATGACCTCCTAAAACAGGATTTTTCTCTCATTATTCCTTCAAGAATAACTGTTGATATCTGTGCATAGGAATTGGTGAAGCCTCCAAAGAATGAAAAATGAATGAACTATTTACAGTATGCCCGGCTTTAAAATCTGAATGCTGCCGTGTTCTTCTAGGTGAGGCTGTGATTGTATAGGATCCTGGTATAACGAATGAGGGGACACAGAATGGTGAAAGAGGATTTATGTTGAGAAGTTTTTGAGGCGTAGTTTGTCTCAGAGAAAAAAATGCTGAGTGGAAAGACAGTTTCTATGTGTCCTACTTTTATTAGAATCGTGGTTGTGTCTGATGCGTCTACCTGGGTTCCTGTATTCACCATTATTGGGAAGTGTATAGAAAGCTCTAGGGAACAGGTGGAAATAAGAGAACTGGTAATACAGCTTTTTCTTGGGGTTCTCTGGGAAGGCATTCAATAGTGTTTTTGAGATTAAAGACAGAGAAATGTATGACTTTTTCCCTTGAGTTCTTTCTTATTCTGACTATCAGAAGATCACCTGCTTGTCTTGCAGTCTTGCATGATGTACAATTTCTGTGGCTCTTCCTGAACTTAAAGATTCTCATTGTTTTAGTAAAAGGTAAAATACAACTTGAATGGAGATTATTGGTTACTCTCATCCGTCTACATGAAAATAAGGTCAGATTTTGGGCTTTCAAATATGTGATTTCCAAAGCAATATTTTTTAGAACTTGACAAGATGAAGAGTGCTTAAAAGCAGAAAATATATTTCTGGGGAGGGAGTTATTGATAAGAATATGGGAGAGCAGACTAAAATCTGTTTTACCATATAAGTCCCACCAGTGGGGCTGGCAGTCACACACCATAAGGGCCATCAGCTCATCTAGCCTCATTTGTTCTCTTCCTTTCCTACCAGTAGCTGACTGCAGAGCAGAGAGAATCTGAGATGAGACAGGGGCCACAGACTGGGTAGAAAATTCCCATCTACCCAGTCTGTGTAAACAACCGAAAATGTGTTGGAGATGCAGGAGCAGGAAGGAGACAGATGGGATGGCCACTTCCTCACCCCTCAGTCCACCATCCTCCAGCCTTCACAGGAAAAAGAAAAGTCACTAGAAGTGAGACACAGAAGTGGAACATCATTGTTCAAGAATAAATAGAGAAGAAAGATTATGCAGAGGGAAAAAATTGAACAGAAAAAGAAAAAAGCAGCAAGAGAAATACTGACTTTTTTAACACTGTGGCATGGCCTGGAGGTCCCACTTTATGTTTGTGTACCCTTCTGCTAGCCATTATTTCAAATATTACAGAAATATAGCCATTACCCTGGAAGCATAAAAATAAACAAATCCTCCAAGAAACAGGAGAATCAGATTTACTGTTAAAGCTCTGAAAATGCTGGTAGCAATAATACATGTTTTAAGGGATAGGTGTCATAAAAGGACTGTACAGCTTCTTAGTGAAACATACTCAGATTTCAACAACATCCAAGTCCTGCAAGATATCTTTAAACCCCATCAAAAGCCAGGGAGAAAAGCTGCCCTGACCAAAAATAACCTTCTATGTGCTTAATGGCACAAAAAATCTTCTAGTGGCTGGGACCCAACATGCCAAAACCTGATTGCAGAACTGTAAAATATTTGCAGGCATTGGCAACTACCTAAGAGAAGAAATTAAGTTAGCCTAGGGGAGGTATTTGACCATTGTGGGATATACCAGCATGACAAAGTCAAAGCCATGCAGCTTCCTTTGAATGAGAAGAATGAAACAGATTCTGAAACAAATGTTCCTCCTTGAACTTTTTGCTCCCTGTTTCCTTGGGATCTTGGCTCCTGATATGACATACCCTAGGAATATGCATGCAGCTGCTGGGGCAGAGACTTCATTCAGTTAGATGCCAGCTTTGGGGGTAAAGGCAGGAGGAAGGACCAAGTGTCTGCCAGCAGCTGTGCAAGGATCATATCACAGGCAGTGCTTTGCTCTTTCCAAGCATCCAGTCAGAGTTCAGCTCCACTCTGCTGACTCTTTGAAAAATGAGCATTGTGCTTGCCCACTAGAATTTTTAAGTGTCTTTCCAGGAACATTTATCCTTTACATGCAAGCACGTTTATCTGAAAAGCTGCAGGAGACTTCTTATTTGCTCAGAAAACTCTGGATGCAGAAGGCCGGTTTTTTCAACGCATTTGTTAGAATCTCTAGGAAAGACAAAGAGGGGGAGACTGAAAAAGGAAATAATAGCTGATTCTAAGGTTTAACAAGTAATGGGAAAACCGGTACACAGTGCAGGTACCAATGACCTTGTAGTAACAGTAATACAATTACATAAAGCCAGAGAGAGCAGTAATGCTCATTGCTAAGCACTAAATACCAGTTTCTATCCTAAATTTGCATTTTCTTTTTTTTTAGAATTTTACCAGACTCGATCCATGTAAAGTAATATACTCAATGATAATTACGTATTTTATCTAATTGCAACGGAAGACATTTCAACTCTTTTAAGGAAGGTGGTAAGGGAAAATAATTTATTCCTTTGTTTTTCCTTAAAGAATTAGTTCCTTTTTTTTTTTTTTTAAGCTAGTCTTCTACTGCCTGCATACTTTGCAACAGAGACATGACATTTGTTTTCTAAGGGGAGTTGGGGAAGAAAGAAAAGCTCTTTGTTATTACTGGCAAAATCTAGTACATTTTGTAAACGAGAATTTTTAGATTCTCACTAGAAAAATCTTTGTAGCTACCAAATGCTCTTTACATGTTCCCTATGTGTTGTGCATGTTTCTAGGCTCCCATAAACCATCTATTCTGTGTTTTTTGACTGTGTCGTAACACTAAACCTTACCCCCTGTCAGAAATATGGGACAGCATCCAGAGGTCTGAACTCCCCCAATGCAGAGACCTGTCCCTTGCAGCAAATAGTTTTAGGCCACAGCAGTGAGGTGCGTGTTATCTTCCCCTGCTGTACTTAGTTCACACTGTCAATGAGAGTCTACTGATGATATCAGTAACTCCATTAGCTGAAACAACAGAGGCTCGTGTTGGCACCCAGTCTCCCAGGGAAGGAGAGAGACTTATTCCACATGAGACTGTTTTGGTGTGGGAGTCAGGGTGCAAGTCCAAGTAAAATATGTGCCAGAATGCTGATATTGAAAGTTTGCAAATTCAAATTGTGAAGCTGAGGAAATGTCAATATTGTACTCTACAAGCATACATTGCTTTCTCCCCAGGATTCTTGTCTTATTCAGTACACGGGATGGGCAATAAATGAGGCAGAAGCTGGCAAGAACAGAAGGGATATTATGTGCTTTAAAAGCTGGTCTGCGACCTAGAATGGGTGAGTTTTATTCCAAATTCAGCTGCCACCTTTCTACAGGATGTTGGACAAAAGTGTAACAATAATTAATATATAAAGGAAAGGTGGATTATGTTGTGCAATTCACTTTAAAACTGCTATCTCTTAACTTGATTGTCATTTCAGCCTTAACCTTCTTTTAATACATTTTTGCCCAAACCATTCTGATACATGTTGAAATGGGTCCAGTTCGCATACCCAGGAATGCCATTTAGCAGGCTGTTCAATGCTAACCTGTTGTATACAAGGGGCTCAGTTATTCATTCTGCTGCAGCCCTGCCTCCAGGTGCCCTGACATCCCAGTGTCTCAGCTGTACACTGACACATACTGCAATGGGTCTTGGTGATCAGGTGGAGGTGTTCATGGGCAGACAGAAATCAAGCAGGTTTTGAGTCACTGTAGCCTATGCTAAGATTTGATTCCGCTGCTGGCTGGTTCTTCACCAGAAGAATTATGAAAAACTTATAATACCATCTTTATCATCCATTTGAGACCTTGGGTGAACAGTCTGGTCAGGAAGAAATGCAACCACAATATGTGCATGCAGTGTTTAGAGAGGTATATGCGTGCATGATGTATCACAGGCTCATGTCAAAACCTTTTGCAACAAAACTGCATAAGAACCTGCTGCTTTTTTACCTTGCAGTTGACTGGATCTTGCTATTTTGCAGTATTAGCAAAGAGGAAAGCACATTTTTCTTGAATTGTTTTTCCCCTGGTATTTGTAAGAACACTGGGATTCTCACTGGTCTGTGCCTGATGGGAACCACTAGCTAAAATGCTACAGCTGAAGCAAATGACCTTTGCCAACACTGAGTTTGTCTTGCAGAAACCAATGGCCAGGGAAAGAGCAAGAGAGCGAGAGACAGCTCCGACAGTAATGGGCTGTAATTGAGTTCTCAGCCTTGCTTTAACTGCCTTGGTGAGATTGCCTGTGAAAATTGCTCTGGTTTATGCTCTTTGTTAGGTTCTGTCAAGCTCCATTTAAAATAATGAGGCCCCTTCACTCACTTTCTCTCCGTAGAGTTCGGAGCAGACAAGAGAACTTTCAAAGGAAGAACAAAAACTCATCTGCGGAGAAGAGGGGGATGTTGTAAATTACAGATACCCAGGATTCTTGCAGAGGCAGTTAGCCAGGTGTGACCTTGACAAAGGACAAATCAAACACACATTATTCAGCTCTTTCAGGCAATGCCTTCTGTTCCCAGGAGGTGCAAACTCATGCTAGATGCCCGATAAAGCTACTGCTCTCTGGCAGCTAATCCATCTCTTTCATCAAGTGTGTGAATCCACAACATACATCACAAGAGCAGGGCGGATATAAAGACTAATGGGTCTTAGAAGGCCTTTTATGAAAGTCGTGTTTGAATTGGGAGCAAAGGCCACGTGTAGAGAGGTGCTGAGCACTCACAACTGTGCATTTCTCCAGTGGGAGCTGAAATGCCCACGGGACATCTCTGCCATGAAGTGATTGATCTCATCACCAGGTGTGTGCTGTAACTATCCACAACTGTTTAGGGTGCAATAACTTGCATGTCATATGATAGCAATTAGTAGATCCCACACCTAAAGAAACTAATGAAAGGATAATTTGCCCTCATAGAACTCCTTTTAATCACCCTTGAAAAAAATCTAAAATACGAGCCTTTTGGTTTACAGTCTTCAACAATTTTTAATGAGGCAAAAGGTTTTAGAGCCATTTAATAATATCTGAGTGGTTTAGAGAAAGCTTTCACATGAATAAACTGTTAAAAAGTACAAAATATTTTCTGCACTGAAAATACCAGTACTTATCCTCTTAGTAAAAAGATTGATTTCAAAAAGCTATTTCATTTAATACAGTTTTTCTTATTAAAACCATCCCACTACCTCTGCTGCCGGACCGGGCACTGAGACAATTGCCACTAGGGCAAAACTCTCCCTTGAACATGAGGGTTCCCATTGTGTTGCTGGAGGCAAAATGCTTCCAAAAAAATGGTTCAATCTGAAAATGTGGGAAATAGCTCTAAAACTGTGATTTTCTCCTTGTCAGTAGAG
This sequence comes from Phalacrocorax aristotelis, assembly GCF_949628215.1. NCBI lineage: Eukaryota > Metazoa > Chordata > Aves > Suliformes > Phalacrocoracidae > Phalacrocorax > Phalacrocorax aristotelis. The sequence goes on along the minus strand of NC_134276.1, from coordinate 159,883,394 downwards.
AAGGGAAGCTGGAGAAATCAAGTGAGATGACTACATGCCTTTCCAGGATGTCACTCAGTTGAAACCACTCCTTGGATTCCAGTTTCAAATCAGTCTTGCATTGCCATAAGATGATCCACAAAACACACTGTGATTTGTGAGAATGCTCCCTTAGGAAGAAGTCTGGTGGGGAGAGGCTGAGAGACTGGCTGGTGAGTGAATCCACAGAAGCTGACTGTAGTCCTTTTTACCGTGGGGAGGACTGAACGGGAAGAAAGTTATTTTTTTATACAAACAGAAATGAGAAAATGAAGTCTGGGCACAGGCGCCCACCAATGTCTGAGTTACTTTGTTGGCTTTCATAGACACTCCTTGTGCAACACAAAGTCCTATACGTGTATTGTACTTTTCACTGGTGTGAGAAGACACGTACTGTTGGGAATACATTTATTTTTCCCAGCAGGAGTTTTTATATGGCTCAGAACCATTGTTCTCAGACAAAGTTGGGCATAGTTTAATAACTGCTTCCTTTCCTGTACTAAGAGGATGGAAAACTCCACAATTCCAGCTGACATTAATATCCTTACTGATGAAAGAAGGAGCTCAGGGTTTGAGGGTGGTGTGGGCTAGTACTTCTGGGATGAGGAACCAAAAGCCAGTTGATTTGTCTCTATCACAGCAGCAACAAACCTCAGTATCTCTTACTTTATAACCCTGTTTTGAGAAAGGGGTAGATTCCTAAAACTCTGAGGTAAAAATTTCTTTTCTTTTCAGGAATGGGAAGCCAAAAGGAATAAGCTGATAGACTGAAAACCCTGTAGAAAAGACATAAGTACCTGGCAAACACAGGCCCGGAAGAATCCATCACATGACACCAATATAAGCAGTGGGTTTGCTTGCAATGTATTAACAAACCATTAGATGTCCCTTTGTGCCTTGCAAAGTTCCAGACAGGGCACAGTCTCTGGTAAAAAAAGGGAAAACAAAGCTGGAGCTCAATCGGTGCAGAAATATTTCTGCCCTTTTGCTTGCCCCTGTTGTGGTGGTATTTAGTAAATGTTACCTGTTTAGGAAGGAACGTACTTCTGCAGTTCATTATATCAACAAACTGCTGGCATTACACTCTCTGTGTTAGGCATGTCCTTCTGGGTATGTTGGCCAGTGTTAAACTCTGAGGCAGCTGGAGCAGTATGTGGTGCAGTAGGTAGACAAATGGTGTGCTGTTGCAAGTTTAAAAAAGAGGTCCAGCTCTGGGATGACTTTTACCTTGTCCACCTGCTGTAGGAAAAGGTATCTTAAAATACTGATCCAACAGAAACACACGAGGCTGCCACAAAACGTAACAGGCATTATGTGGCTGGAAGGGTTTCTCAGGACTGCTGTGGTCCAGAGGAAGGATCCTTTGTAATGTAGCACAAACATCCTTTTCTCCCAGGGAGCAAAAGGCTGAGTCGTCTCTGTTCTGGATGCTTGCCTCTTAAGCCATCTTGTCCTGTGTTATCAGCAGTTTACCACATTCAACATTTCCCTTAGGTAGAAAGAAGGGAAGCGTATTTTATTATTTAGTCATAAGTGCAGTTTTATGATCTCTTAATTGGTGAAGAGACAAGAATTGTTTGCTATTCCAGCTCTGACCACATGCAGAGCTGCGGAAAGAGACACAAGGCTGAGTCTGCAAGAAACCTTATGATAACTCATTGCTAACTATCCCCAGAGCTGCTGCTTTTCTTCCACACTATTGCTTTTCAGGATCCATTACGCTTTCTTCCTTCTTTCATTTTGCACACTTTCCTTTGCCTTTTCACAAATATCCCATTACTGGTTCTCTCACCTTGCTTTTCGCTATCTCAGAATCTGGTCATATATTTTTATGGGTTTTTCTCCCCTTCTTCTGTTCTGCTGTGTATGAGGGGGCATAAACAAAGCATTGTGAACTCCAGCCTTTTAGTATGGTGTTTATTTACCTTCTGGATGGTTTTATCCTTACAGATCTTCATTATTGGCTGTTTTCATTCCTTGGCATTCCTCAGTGTTGGCACTCAGCTTCCTTTATTATACACACCAGTCAGTGAAATTTATAACCAGTGCCCTCTCATAATAATAATAAAAAAGAGGGAAGATATCTTATTATGCTGTGTGTCTTGCGCATTTATTTGCAGCTTGGAAGGCCTCTTTGACAGTGGTGTTGCTGATAGAGTTTTGGAGCCATCAGATTTGAGGCAGAAAATGGCATTTGTCCTGCAATGGTGAAGACTACATTCCTCATCTTGCTGACTAGCTTATTGTCAATTGCTTGGTTGCTTTTTATTAAGACAATGTTTTGTGCTGTTATTTTTTATTTCACTTATATTGCTTGTGTACATTTAAAACTGCTGTTCATCTTACCGCTCAGGGCTTTCTGCAGCACAGGACGTACGTGAACTATGACTTAAAGATGTCTATGGAAGAACTGGAGAGCTGGGAACTATGTGTTCACATAGCATCATCCATTAAATTTTAGGGACTTGGGTTGAATGGTAGTGTAGAACTAGAGGAAAATAATGTGCTAGTGGTACGTGCTGTGCACATATTTGTCCATGTCACAGAACACCACAACGGGGGCTGCCAGCCAAGCAGAGACCCCAAGCTAAATGAAGAAAACCCACACAGAATAGTCAAAGGAAATTCTTGCAACCAATTAGTGCCACACAAGTAACTTAAGAGTTAGTTACGTTTACAAAAAGTTGTCCCGGGACTTGGATGAGGCTGCCAACTCCATTTTACCTGAGCCACACCCTGACCTGAGACTTCTCTAAAAAGCTAGCCAAGTAATGGGCTCTGCCATGAGCCTCTGACATATTCTTCAGTGTGAGTGTTCACTGCAGTAGCCAGGCAGGAACTCGGAAGATTAACATATGTTTGCTGCATCATTTCCTAGGGGAGAAATCCAATGCCGTACTATTACTGCTGGACTCAACTTAAAAGGCACTTTCATGTCTCTACAGTCAATTATTTCTCAGAGGTGGCTTGACTTTGGCCATGTAAGAACTAATCCATACGAGACTGATTAGCATTGAGACTGCAGATGGATTGCACCTTTGTCATTTTTTGCTTAAAGATTTGTTCTGGGAAGAAGGTTTGCATTTAAAAAGAAAGCAACCCACCTTCATTTGGGGTCATCATCTCTCCTTTACTCTAGCCAAGTTATTAGCCAGGAAATGGAAGTTAGGTGGCCAGGCCATGCGAGTAATAGAATGGCATTCGCAGAATTATGAAATCCATGCTGAGTTCCACATCTCAGCCAATGAAACAAGGGAAGTCTCTGCTGATAGTCTGTGGTTTCAGTTAGTTACTATGGCTCAGGACCAGAGCCTCCAGGTGGGTAATTTTTTGCTCAAGCTGGTTTTCTGACTTGTGAGGCAGTGCGGTGTCTAGGCAGGTCCTGGGTCACAAGCCTGCTGTGCCAGCAGCAGAGCTGGGGAAACACCACAGTGCTGCGCTGTGCCACTTTGTGAGAAGCGCAGAGCGGGTAACACAGGAGCCCACTTTCTTGCAAAACTGATAGGTCTGAAGTTGCAAGGAAATTACCTTCCTATGATAACTGTTCCATGACTAGGAAATCAGAGTCCCACCTTAGGATTTGGGAGGGGGGAAGGGATTGTCAGGATTTAAAGAGCTGCACCTTATAAGAAAGATGAAGTTGGCAAGATCCCCTTGAGCTGATTTGGATTCAATGAGTTTGGCAGATCTCTGGGAAGCTAAAAGAATAGGGGACAGAAATATTTATAAAGAATCCACTTAGTCTTTAGCTGCAATCTGGATTTCAGTTTGTTTGACTTGACGTTTGGGGGACACATGGAAAGAACATTTGAGTTCCCAACAGCAAAACCTGGGAAGCAGAAAACATCTAGCGGAAGGGCTTTCATTTACTTTGCTGTGAATCAATTGGTACAATCTTCTTTACATGACAGTCTGAAAGAGCCTGTCTCTCATGCCTTTGATCCCAGTTTTAATTAAACTCTGTTCAAAACTCCATCTCAGTGGTCCTCATGGGAAGCAATGCAGCAGCATGAAAAAGTGATTCAGGGGAGAGGTGAGGAGCAGGAGAGTGGTGGGAGTCTCACTTCTATCTGGGTTATTTTTATACTGCTCTCATCTGCACAGTACCAGTATGCCTTCCGCTAGCACAACAAGCTGCACAATTAACATCTTGTAACTGTACCTTTCTCCTCCCTCCCTCCCACCCCCCTAATCACAGGGGGATTTTGTTTTTAGCTAAATACTTTATATGCAGAACTCTAAGTCTATAGATCTTCAGTACCTGCTACTGAAGATGGTGGGTTGCTAGTGGCTAAGCCAGAAGCATTCTGGCAACATGAAACATCTTCACATGTAACAGTTATTTCTTCTTTGAAAAAAAAAAAAAAGCTATATATACTGAAAGCTACCAGCATAGTCAGTGACAGCAGGGAAGATACAGGAGCCATTTCCTTATAGTATTGCAGGAAGAGCAGGCAACAATGTTGGTATGATAGGTGAGAAGTAAAGGCCAGGCGGGTGTTTTTGATGAGTGGTGGCAGTGAGTCTGCTCCCAAGGACCCCATGTTCCCCACAGCAGCAAGGCAGACAGGGAAATGAGGCTGAAATAAAGCAAAATGAGAAGTGAGACTACAACATACAACCAAACAGAGCTTTTTTCCTGGACCATGAATCAGGGGAATACTGTAGGCCTTGCATGCCTGCCTCTTTTGGTGCCATTTGATCTCTAATTGCTGCAGCAGCTTTGATGGGCTATGATCCCCACTGTGGCTTTGAGACAAAGTAAAATATGGGCAAAGTAGGAACTGATTGATTCTGGTACATAATTCATAAAAATTCTGTGTAAAAGACCCAGTTCATGAATTCCAACTTGATGAAATATTCAAAGGAAGATAAATATATTTGCAGGTATTAGACTCCCTGGCACTTAAAATTTCTCAGGACATTGTGCCAGGGAGTTCCCAGCCACGTTAATCACACTGTTCTGTGAGCAACCCACTGCAGAGCGTGCACTCCGCCAGCGGAGGAGAGCTAGGAAAGCAGGCAGCCAGAGAGCCATGGACACACCTAAAACACCACACAATGGCTACATGGCCAAGGAGCCAGGAACAGGATGCAAAGCCTCTGAGGTAGACACGTTTGTCCTCTGAAGGTCTAGCCCCCAGAGTCACCATGGTCTGAGGGCAGTTTGCTGTGCCCTATGCACTGCTTTGTGAGAGGAAATAGGACAGTGAGAAGTCTGGGAAAGCCCCCAGAAAATGTTTCCTCTGAGTGGAGCTACTCAGCTGTGCTTGCCTGTCCCAGGGGTGTGCTGGACTATGTGAGCCATTGGAGACTGGGTGGACAAGGCACTAGCAAGGTCCTGAGTGGGCAGAGAAGGGAACCAGCCACCAGGTAGGCATTTGCTATCAGTGATCTCTCTGGTAGATTCTCACAGCCATCATCAAAGGCCCTGTGGGGAAGCTCTCTGGATATGTGGTGGTGGGATCTCCCCTCCCCATGCACTAGGGACCTGTGTTGGCTGTGGTCCCACATTTCCCACCCCAGAAGAGGTGCACCTGGGTCCTGCTACTCTTAGCTGCCAAGGACATCACCTCTGACATCCTTCCCTCATGGCATCATCATCCCACTCCCTCCCCACAAAGCATCATCACTGAAGACAGAGACATGTACAGTATCTCTTAGGGAAAGATAGTCTTTAAGGCCTTGCCATGGTAATAAAGTCTGTTGCACCTCACTCACCAGAAGGTTGTATCAGTGTTTCGAAAATGTCTGCCTGCTGAAATATGGTAGGAGTTTGAGCCAATAGAGCTTGTGACCGCCTCTTTTGTACTGGGCTAGGCAGTCTCATTCTGTGAGCTGGGGGAGCAGTGCTGAGCCCCGTTCCAAAACTCTGGTGGGACACCTGGCCAAACATTGTGTCTGGCAGAGTCTGAGAGCTCTTTTGCATGCTAGACAGGAAAGTCAGCCAGATGCAAGATGAGAGGGGAAAACAGAGGTCATTGATCTGCAGCCTTTGAGGAGCTAGAACACAAAAGTGTCTAAGGTCCAACTATCCAGGAACTTCTTGGTGTCATTCAGTTTAAGAACTACCCTATGCTCAGAGATGTACAGGAAGGAAAAATTTAGATCTTCCTGAGCCTGGAATAAAGGTTCCTTCCCTTGTCCAATTTTTATAATTATTTTAGCCTTATAGATCAGATTCTCAAGATTGTGCTTATAGCTGTTTTCAGATTGGTTTTTTGGATGGGAGTTTAAACTTAGCAATACATGATGTCAAAATGCAAGGACGAGTCCCTGCAGTGATGAACACAATGCAGTAACATCCTAAGGGTTATAATAAGCATAAACATCTTACTCAGCAGCCAAGATGTTGACTGAGAAAACAGGAGTCACAAAACAGAAACTATGGGGACTCAGCAACACCACAGGAGAAAAACAGTTGAAGATACTCTGAGAAAGGTTTTGCAGGAATCATCACCAATCGGTAGCTTTTCCGAATAACATTTAAGGAATTGCTGCTTTGTAGGTTTCCTAACCAGTGCTGGAAATGCTTTTCCACTGTAGTTCTGGGCAGAAATCCACTGAACTCTTGGAGACGTGTCCATATGCTGCTAAGCAGTCATAGGTATATATATGTAACTATAAAGCTAAACTAAACACATTTGGTGAGCCAAGGAAGCCATGCTCTGCCTCTAACAGCCACCCAATGGCCAGAGCGATGGGAATTAGATCATTCTTTCTTCTCCAGATCAGCAAAGGCTGAACCAGCTGATATTTGGTATAGAAATGGGATGGATTTCCAATAACTTCACTGCTGATTGGGAAGATTATAAAATATCTACAAACTCTGTTTTCTACATATATTTTTTCAAGTGTGTTTTTTTTAAAGTTAAAATTCTCATTAAACCTATTTTAAATGTCAACCTTCTCTAATCTTCAGGTTCCAGCCCTCAGGAGAGGAAAAGCTTTTATAAGGTCAAGAATCAGCTGTAACAGAATTGCAATCAATGTCTTCAGGAAGACAAAGATTGTCTTAGTTTCTATTTTCTCCTTTTTCATTATTAATGCAGCTGATGGGCTTAGAGTGAAGACAAATAGGAGCTGAAAATATTGTTGCCAAACATCTTAAAAGGTTTTCATCCGGAGTACTGAGAGTTATTACATTTCCAGAGAGCAGAGAATAATTTGTTTATCCCTTCAGTAGTTACACTCTTTCACTCAGTGCAGTTGCAAGTTGTTTTATATTATTATACTAGTGCCAACAGATCCATAGAGAGACTATCTACTTTCAAAATGTAGTAAACTAGGTGTGTACATTAAGATAGTATCATGCAGACTGCAGGGTACTCCTAAAGACTAATTTAGGTAAAAATAAAGGAAATCAGTCCGCTCACACTTTTTCCATAGTCGATGAAGGGAGAGAGCTCTTCTAAGCAGGTCAACTCCTAGCATTTAACATTAAGTATAACCATTCTCTCTCCCCAGGCTGTAAAGTGAGGCTGGCTCACCCCATATTAGCATTATTCTTGTAAATACCCCCATGACTAGAGCATTTGTTGACACAGTGACATTGAAGAAGGTTAAATCCAGCTTTAACAACCAAGTGCATTTATAATGGATTAGTTAAACTGCACTAAATCCTCACACAGCCTCTGGAAAATGGAAGTGGGTAAGCTGAACTGAATAAAGGCTGCATTTGTTCTGAAGAAGCATCCATCACCAGGTCTGAATGCGGTCAAATGGGCTTTAAAAACAAGCATAGACTTTTTTTTTTCCTTGAATATCACAGCATGGACAATATTTCTGTAAGTGTTAGCACAACGTAGATCACCTGCTGTAAGTTTATACCCTGCTTTGCTGTGCACTACTTTTTCCATGGATAGATCTTGAGAGTCTAAAGCCTCTGCCCTAGAATTGCTGATCTGATATATACAAAGGCCTAGCCATTGCAGTGAAAATTGCAGAGGGATCTCAGTTGCCAGACCTTGCTCACTAGCCTAGTAAGAGCCAGAGAGGTTAATCAATTATCAAGTGAAACTGGTCAATATTTTTTGCCTCTTTTTTTACTATATCGAGAAATAAACACATTTTATTCTTGTTTGGCAGACTGTGCCAGGTGATGTTTGTCTGCATTTGCCTCAAGAAATGGATTTTACTTAAGGAAAGCTTTTCCTTTCTTGGACTTCATATCTGGTCTGGAAACATTCGGTAGGTGGAGACAACAGTTATCTCAATATTTCACTTGTGGCTTTGCAAGAATTGTGGCCTTGACTATAAATACAAATAAAATAAAGTCTACCAAAGACCATTGCAGGTGGTGCATGGAAAAAGCTGGGTTTGAAACAGAACTAAGCTGGTATAATTGCAGAGGCTTTCCCAGACCAGAAATATGGTGCATCATCAGAGCCATGAGATGTTGCTGCAGACATGGAAAAGGAAGTGAATTGCTGGTCACTGCCAGCTTATGGACATCGTTTTTTCCTCACAGTTTGCTTGATGGTATTCATCTCTTGTCTTTCCTTCCTTTGGCAATCTGGATATGGAGGAGCATACAGATGTTCACTGTAATATTTACAGAAGCATTTTTCCTCATCTTAATATTTGAAAGCTCTCTAAATTGCTGTGGAAAGGAAAAACACTATTTGAAAGGGAACTGATATAGGATGCCATAAGGTAGACTTTCTTCCTAGTACATTCCACATCCCTTTATTCATTACAAAAATGTGGTCCATGGATAAAATACAGAAAATACTCCTGCTTATGGAGTGGGAGTTGATAGGAAAGATTTATCTGAACAAGATTGCAGGTAGAGAGGATCTCTTGGAGCTTGCAGTTGGCAAGGGCAATGGCACAGTTGTGAGCCTTCAGGTAAGGATTAAGGGACAGACAAATAAAGCAGATGTTGTTGTGGGAGTCTACCATAGGCCACCCAGCCAGGAGGATGACACCAATGAGTTATTCTTTGAGGAACTAAGGGATGACTCTAAGTCATCTGCCCTTGTCCTTATGAGGGACTTCAACCTGCCAGATGGCAACTGGGAATACCACACAGCTGGGACAAACAGGTCCAGAAGATTCCTAAACCATCTGGACAAGTACTAAGGGAACTGACCAGGAAAGGTGCCTTCCTCGATTTGTTGCTTATTAACAAAGAGGGTCTTGTGGGTGGAGTGGAGATTGGTAGCTGCCTTGGCCACAGCGACCATGAAGCAGTCAAGTCTAAAAACTATGGTAACAGGAAGAAAACTGCCAACAAGACCTCAACTCTAGACTGAGGAGAGTGGACTTCAGGTTGTTCAGGGAACTACTTAGTAAGGTCACCTGGAGGAGAGCTTTCAAAGGTGCCAGAGTCCATCCGTGCTGGTCACTTTTTAAGTACCACCTCCTAAGAGTGCAGGAGCAGGCAATTCCAAAAGGCAGGAAGTCAAGCAGGTGAGGCAGAAGGCCAGCTTGGCTGAACAGGGATCTTATTCTGGAAAGAAGATTAAAAAAAAGTAAGTATATAGCCAGTGGAAGCAAGGTCAAGCAACACGGGAGGACTACAGGGATGCTGTTCGCCACTGCAGGGAGGAAATATGTGCCATCAAAGCTCAATTAGAGCTGAAGTTGGCCAGTACTGTGACAGACAATAAGAAGGGATTTTTAAAATACGTTAATGGCAAAAGGCAAGCCAGAAATAGCATTGGCCTGTTGCTTGATGAAACAGTCACCTCATAAACAGGGACATAGACAAGGCAGAGACGTTTAATGCTTTCTTCGCCTTGGTCTTCAACACTGACGGTGGGCTCTGAGACCTCCGGAGCCCTGGGCTAGAGAACCAAGACTATAGGAATGACAAACTCCCAATCAATGCTAAACTTGTGTGGGACTTGCTGCACCAGCTGGATCCCTGTAAGCCAAAGGGACCTGATGAGGTCCACATGAGAGTAGTAAAAGAGCTGGCTGATGTCACCATGAGACCTCTCTCAGTTACTTTTCAATGCTCTTGGGAATCTGGAGAGGTCACAGTTGACTGGAAGCTGTCAAACATTGTCCCAGTCTTCAAGAAGGGCAACAGGGATGACCCTGGTAACTACAGGCCTGTCAGTCTCACTTCTATGCCTGGAAAAATTATGGCAAAGATTATTCTGGGAGTTATTGAAAAACAGAAAATGCAGTTATTGGTCCAAGCCAGCACGGGTTCATGAGGGGAAAGTCCTGCTCAACAAACTTAATTTTCTTCTGTGACAAGGTTACCCACCTAGTTGACCAAGGGAAGCCAGTCAATGAAATCTTTTTGGATTTCAGTAAAGCTTTCGATACTGTCTCTCACAGTATCCTCCTGGACAAAATGTCCAGCGTACAGCTGGATAAACACCTAATGCAATGGGTGAGCAACTGGCTGATGGGTCAAGCTCAAAAGTTCACAGTAAATGGGGTTACATGGCTGGCAACCAGTCACTAGCGGAGTTCTGCAGGGATCCGTTATGGGGCTGGTACTCTTTAATCTCTTCATCAATGACTTGGATGCAGGCCTGGAAGGAATACCAATTAAGTTTGCTGATGACACAAAATTGGGAGGAGCTGTTGACACTCTCAAGGGCAGAGAGGCCCTGCAGAGAAATCTAGGCAAATTAGAGAGCTGGGCAATTACCAACTGTGTGAAGTTGAACAAGGACAGGTTCCAGATTTTGCATCTGGAGCATGGCAACCCTGGATGTACATACAGACTGGGGAACAAGAGGCTGGAGAGCAGCCCTGTGGAGAGGGACCTGGGGGTTCTTGTCAACAGCAAGTTGAACATGAGCCAAGAGGGACAGCTGTGTCCTGGGGTGCATCAGGCACTGTATTGCTAGCCCGTCAAGGGAGGTGATTGTCCCGCTCTACTCATTGTGCTGGTGCTTGAGTACTGTGTACAGTTTCGGGTGCCACAGCATATTAAGGGTATAAAGCTACTAGAGAGTATCCAGAGGAGGGCTACGAAGTTGGTGAAGGATTTAGAGGGAAAACATATGAGGTGCAGCTAATGTCCCTTGGTTTGTTCTGCCTGGAGAAGAGGAGACTGAAGGCAGACCTTATCATGGTCTATAACTTCCTCACAAGGGGAAGAGAAGGGGCAGATGTTGATCTCTTCTCTCTGGCAACCAATGATAGGACCCAAGGGAATGGCAGGAAGATGTGCCAGGGGAGGTTTAGGTTGGATATTCTCCACCCAAATGTTGGTGGAGCACTGGAACAGGCTCTCCAGGGAGGTAGAAACAGTGCCAAGCCTGACAATATTCAAGTAGCACTTGGACAACACCCTCAGACACATGGTGTGAATTACAGGGTTGTCCTATGCAGGCACAGGAGTTGGACTCAATTATCCTTGCATTTCCTTCCAACTCAGGACACTCTATGATTCTATGATTCTTCAGAGTTGAGAAGCAGCAGCCAGGAAACTTCTATAAAATTAATTTAGTGCTTTTGTCTGTCTGACATGTGAACTGGACTTAGTGGCCAGCATCTCACCCAAAGAAGTGCAAAATGCAGCTCACAGATGATCACTCACTATTGCAGATCTGGACTTTTGAACAGAGATGGACTCTGTTTTGCTCCAAGTGCTTTAATTCTGTGATGCATACAAACAAGTTTTAGGACAGAATTATCAGTCAGAAACAATGGGACACAAAGAAGGACTGAAGTCAATTATTGGGATTAACAGCTACAGCATCAAGGGCCCACACTGTATCAAGGGCTTGCTCTTGAAGGAGATTTTTTTGAGATCAGCTAAATTTTACAAAACTGAACACTGATGAGTTGCATGCAAATAAATAAAACAGCAAGTTGTCTCTTAAAAAAACCCAGATTGCTAACATGATAAAATCTTCAACAAGGCAAACAGGACAAGTTTTAAAGTGAAGAGGAAAAGACAGATTATCTCATGAATGGCACTGCACCAGCTCAGATCTTTCACTTTCACACCAGAGATGACTACCCCATTAGGAAAAGGCAGAAGATTGTATCTATACAGACTGGAGGAAAGGATATTTAATAGGAAGTCAGACAAGAAGGAAAACTCTGACCTGGTTAACTGTGTGGTTAGATAGAAAAATAGTATTTCTGAGGAACACTAACATCAGTGGACCTAGTAATTTAATATCTTGCCCCCCACTATTACGGCTCAGGTCTCCATATTCTCTGTCTGACATGTTGTGGCACATACACAAGCATGGCTGTCCAGAAATAGCTAGATTCACAGACAAAGCAGAAATTACACAAAAGGGCCAAATAGGGCCTTAGTTTTTGTGCCAGACCTGATAATGTGGTTTTGTTTTCATAGTGGCTTTGTTATAACCTTGGTGAATGTCATGCTACTTCTAATTCCACAAAGGATCGAGATGAGCTGTCAGTTTCTACCAGAAGACACCATGAAGAGCTTTAGAGGGAAAAAGTTCCAATGCAAATTTGGAAGACCAGCCAAGCCCAAAATCTGCTGGTTTATACCTAAATACTGGGGAAGGAGACATTCTGGAGGGATTCATCTCACCTAACTTCTATTTGACTAAAGAACAATGTCTACGATGCAGTTGGATATATCTGACTTAATGACCTTGGTTCCCCTTTGTAGCTAATTGAGACATAGTCAATACAGCTAGTGGAGATCAGATAGCCATTCTTCCTTTTCCCATGTTTTCAGAGAATATTTTCTAGTGGACCCAGAAGCCTTTGCTGTGAGTGGTATTGGCCATTCTGAATAGACATGTTAAGAATCATTCTTTGTCCCAGATAATTTCTAGTTCAGTTAGTCAAGACATAAAAAAGTGGGAGAAAGGCATTATTATCATGTACTACAACTGTGTTATTTCTTTCCCCTTGTTCCTAAGTGATGCGAATAGCATACAAATTAAATTCAAACTAGGAAGCGTCAGGAGGATGTGAAATAGCATTATTTGGAACAGAGTTCTGAAGGAAAGTGTGCAATGCATCACTAAGTGTGGAGAGATACAGCCAGACCTTCAGCTCACCTTTCTTCCAGGGGCAAACTCACATCCAGCTTCTTCATGGAAAAATACAGTGCATTCTTGTCAAGTAAAACAAATTGATGGTTCATGCAAATAGTCACATTTCTGCAGTGTAATAATATTGTGGCATGGCAGATGCCGAACCAGTCCACACTTGTGCACTTAAGCTTATGGCTAATGCAATAAAAGTAGACTGAGCTACATCATGGTGTTGCTTTTTACATAAGGTAAGGACTTGCACACAGAGAGTTACAGATTGACAACTCAGTAGGCCAGCAGAAGTTGATGATGTGCCTGAAAATTGAGATTTGTCAGGAATCTCATTTTTTCCACTCTAATTTGTGTCTATTGGTGTTACTTTGCACAGAGTAGGTCTTACTCCGTATGTGATCCCATCAGGCTTAGGTGCAAATTTTTGCCCCCCATTAGAACAAAATATGCAAAATACTAGCAGAACAATAAAAAAAAAAAAAGTTGCCAGTCCTCTGTGGAGTGAGTAAAATTGCTTACACTGAAGGTAAGACAAGGTGTCCTTATGATTCTTAATGGCCTTATAATCCATGAGGCCTGAACATCTAAGAAGGATAAGAAAGATAAAAATCAAAAACAAATGCAGGACTTTGCTCATTAGTCTTGACAAGTTTAATTTGTTTTTATGTTGGGATGACAATAACTTCCCATGTGGGCATCAGATAAATCCCACTAATGTAGTATTTTTTGCTACAGTGAAGGTTGGATGTAGCTTAGAGTATCTTGTCTGATCTCTGGCAGTAAAAGTGTCAAAGTGACATTTTTTCCATCACTTTTGATACATCTTTCATAAAAGCCAGAAAACAGTAGTGGGAATAGGAGTGAAGATGGCAATCCCACCTTCCTTTGGCCACAGCTGAAATTAATCTTTCATGAGTTTCTTGCTGATGAAGGTGAACCTAAAGAAAATAATTTTTGCTATTTACATTCATAGTAATGAGCTCAAGTGCCAGGGATCTAGCATGAAAAATGTTAATAATTGAAAAGGCTTATGGGTATGTAACTTTAAGTATGTAGATATGTCTGTGTGTATATATATTTTTGGAATTAGGGGTACAGCTACTTCATGGAAGAATGTAGCATAAGACCCAAACACCATATCCCTAGACAGTGTTTTGGAGAAGATTAATTCTGTGCTTATTTCTAGGATAAGCCTTTTTTATGTTCAGATGAGCTTTAATTATATAGAAGTTATTAAAAGGTAGAGACAAGAGGTGCACATCTTCACTCCTTGAATTTATGCCTTACGAATTAACTAAAACAAATCTTTTAAGGATGTTCCAGCATGTCAGCACAAGCTTTATAACCTGGATATCTTTATCAAGAGAATTCAGGAACCCCTGTTCCATTGCCTCAGTAAAGCTTAATCTCTTAAATGCCTGTTATTTTGAAAATGGGTCTTAACTCCAGATCCTCAAAGATATTTAGTCCTGTAACTTCTATTCATTCGAATGAAAATACCTCTGAGGACATGAACTCTAAATCTAAGTAAGCAGATGCGAAAATGTTACTCTAAACATCTGGCATTAGGGACATATCTCCAGCTGAAAGCTAATTCAGATTGAAGTAGCATGTACATTTGAAGTGTTTGAAATATTCTGGAATAAATCTGTGAATGCAAGCACATGATCCACCGCCAGCAACCTGTGACACTTTAACAAGTCCCTGACTTTTGGTCAAGCCACACTAAACCTCTGGTGGGGCAGTTTGTGCTCTTGCTACCTGTAAGGTATTGAGGTTTAACATTGAATGTCAGATGACCACATGAAAATCACTGTTTTTCTGCCCACAACCTGTATGTGGACATGCTTACTCAGTGTCCACATATAGTGCTTTTCTTCCATTCGACTAAATCCACTGTCCCAAGTAGATTACATTAAAGTGAAGCGAGGCACTGTTACTATTGAGTAGGTCTGTACCTAAATCAATCTTTCGGGTAAAACTGGGCCTTTCAACTAGGCATCTAAGCTAACTTAGGTTCCTTCTATAGCCTGTAAAAGTGGAAGAGAGATATAGCCATGCCCAAAGGCAATTCATCCTGTTCTAAGAAGGCATCTAAGAGAGTCACTATTGGCTAGAGAGCAAATCTAGGCAACCAGACTGCAGAAATCACTTTCTGTTTAGAAGGCACAGGAAAGAAAGATTAATCCTGTCTCAAATGTCCAAATGCAGAGCTGTTCAGAAATTGTAGAAAAGTTTTTCCTGAGTAATTCCATGCACAGGGGAGATTTAAATATTCATAAACAAAACACAGTGGTATGTGGAACACCAGATACGACATTCAGTGCATTTTTTCCTAAAAATCATGAAAACTTAAAAAAAAAAAAAAAAAAAAAAAGAGGACTACTGCAGTGGGATTGTCTACCATGTAATATTTCAGGAATGAAAATAACTGTAATTATAGAAAATTTGACAGTTCGGATTCTAGAGCTTATTTCCAGGAAAGTTCAACATTCCTATTATAATGCAAAGATTAGGATGGGGGAGGTAAGACATGTTAGGTTTATCTCTCCACAGTTTTCCTGCATGCCAAAATACTACATTTTGGGGTGGAGTTTCTGAAAAGGTGGCTGAAAGTATCATCATGCAAAATCATTTACTTATGATGTTTTCTTGTTTACATAGTGTTGTATCTCATGCTTCAGGCTATAAGCCTACAAATGGATTCATATGAGTAGATTTAGTTTACTGAAATGTCTAGTCCACATCACAATTTTGTCCTGGGATGATTCACACATACTAGTTACCTAACTGAAAAGTATGTCTTTCATTAACAGTTAAGAAAGGTTAAAATCTCTAGAATTAAGGTCTTTGTTTGAGGGGTCAAACAAATGCTTAAGCTCTAACTGCAATTCATTAGAGCCGCTGTCTTTTTGCCGCTATACGAAAAACAGAAGACAGTCCTTTTAAATTATGCTCATTTACATGCAACGCAAGGAGGAATTTATCTTATTTTTATCACTAGAAAATCAGCACTGTGCAATGTCATGGGACCACACTGAATTTCACAGTGACCCAATAGCTTCTGTCACACAGTCTTGGAGCAGTCAGGAAGCAATCTAATGCATTTGGCCAGTTGCATTGTGCTGTGTATGAAAGGCCAGAACCCTTCCTGACCCTGTGCCAATGAAATTCAACCTCTCTTTTATTGGGTTAATAAAACTATAAATATTGTCAATGGCCCTAAAAGCAATCATTCCTTTTTAAAGTCCACTTGCTGCATTTGGTTTGATGACCTTGTCTGGCAATTAACTCTGCAGATTATTAATTATTATCAGGAAACCTTTGTGTATGATTTTAAAGGTGTGAATAATGCCTTACAGACAGGAAAACCAGAAGGAGATAGATTCTGGATCCATGATTTCTATTCTTTTTTCTTTCATGTCATGCTGCAGGGAGTACCTGGCAGGGAGAAAGAGAGAATATCCATTTACTCTTCACAGTGTTGACTCCCATAACTCTAGCTTTGGGAAGACACCTGCCTCTGTGGGCATGTGGCACATGATGACTTCTGCAATGCGGCCGGTGCAGACTTGTATGTTGGCTCCACTTGCAATAGCAATTTAAGGCACTCCAGCCGATACCAAGGGACAAGGGCTGGCTCGTCACAGCATTAGAGGTGAGTAGATGTGGATGCAACTGGCTGAGCTGGTTGTTGGAAATCTACATTGGGCCAAGCTAAGTGAGAGGAGCCCTAGGAGAAACAAGCCTGTGGTCTCACCCAGAAGACTTCACAGCAGCATGGAGATTGTAAGCCACCTCTGCTGGAGACTGTGTGGACAATTCAGCCACTTTTACGAGGGGAGATGGGGCACATCAAAGGCCTGGGAATGTTTAAACCTACATGCTTCCTCCCTGTGTTGAGTGGGCTCGCTGTCTAACTGTACTGCAAGCTCTTCAGCATCTCCTGGGATCATGGACTTTTCCCACTAACAAGACATGCACCAAGGGATCCTCTGGGCTAATGGTGGTCATATGGTCTGTGCATGGTTTTTCTCCATTATCCACTCCCAAGCCAAGCTGAGGAAACCCATGGTGAAGGGCCTGACTAAGCCTCTGGGGTGCAAGGTTTTCCACTGGGGTACTGAGTACTCTGAGGTTGGGCGAGGACCCAGCCTATATGGCTCAGATCATCTCTTGGAGCAGACCACACTGATACTATACAGTTACCTTGAAGTCACCCTCAGCTCAAAGCAGGTATTGAAGGCAAAAGCAAGTAAAAAAATATTTATTTACAAAATCCAAAATAGACACTACAGTTAGAAAGATTTATGAAATCATGGGTGACAAAATGGAAAGAAAACTATATTTAATCTACTTATCCTGAGATTAAATCTAAAGGTTCATCTCTTCCCTTGTATCTAGCTGACAAGCTGTAAGACACTTATTTAACACATGTGGTTAGGGAATCAGTCTTTGGGGACCATCTACATCTTAACTTACATTTATAGGAGATATCCTTGAGCTACAAAGTATGTTAGATTTTATATCTAATTATTCCTTTCAGGTTTCCTTAAGAGGTACAAGTAGATTGTTAATTCCCTTTCTCTCTTCATTTCCTCCCCTCAAGGATTATTGATCCTTAATTTATTTTATTTCATATAAATATGTAAAATAACATTCACATTTTATACAGACTTCTGTTCCTTATTGAGCCTAGACATAATATTATCCAATTACAGAGAGGTGATGGAAAGTCTGGGTGATTGATCTCCACCTCTGTTTTTATGGGATAAGGAATAGACCCACTTTTCTTCTTCATGTATCTTCTATTCTGGTGGTTGGGCTAGAATAGCAGCACTTTTTCTTTTGCTTGAGTTCATAGCAAAAATGAGAGTTTGTGCCTACCGTTAACTACCGTTAACATGACCTATAAATTTGTGGCTAACTCACTTCATATAGAATGAGTACTTACCACTACTGCTCAACCCACAGTTCTCTTCTGGTGCCCCTTTACCCTAGGTCTAGGCTCAAGTAATCCTCCACAGCGAAGGTGAGCTTAACACTGCAGATCACACCCTTGTTTACTGGGTGGCTGCATGGAGTGGAAAAAGTGGTGCTTGCATGACCATCCCTGGTTTAGATATTGCCTATTATGATAAGACCTGGAAAAGAAGTTACGAATTTCCCTCCTTTCAGTGAGCTACAGTATATTGTTCCTTTGGTTTGGAGGTAGTTAGAGACATATTAGTTGCCATATGTAGAAAAGAGAGTAGGGAGGTAAAACAGTGTATGCCAATTCATTGTACAGAGGCCTCCAAACCAGCTTAAGGAGGAAAGGCTCCAAGCCTGTGTTCATTTCTCTCACTGCAAGCATCTAAAGCCATCTGGGATGCCCTACAGTACTCTGCCTGGCTTCCAGCTGCTGCTTCAGGGTGTCCCTTAGGTCCTGCGTGATGTCTGCCAGCCCTCTGTGAATGTTTCAGATACTCCTAGGGCATTTCAAGTGTTCCTGAATGCTTATGCTTAGGGAGAGTGAATTAAGTGCTCAATATCTATCATCATATGCACTCACTCAGGACAATGACTTTTATTATCTAAATGCTCCTTTCATCCCTGTTGTTCTGCTGTTAGCCAAGGACCTTCACCAAGATCAGAGCCTGTGTGTGCCAGGAGCTCTGCACAAAACTAATGAGAAACAGTCCCTAGCCCAAAAGGATGGGGGGAAAAAAAAAGTGACATGTCTTGCCCAAGCGTACACAAGGGATCTGTTGCAGAAAAAAGCACCAAATCCACATCTTCTGAATCCAGACAACAGCTCCCCAGTCCAGACTGTCCTTTTGTAAAGTCCTTTTGCAATATCTGCATTATCTTGTCTGCAAGAAATCTAACACCTTGTGACCCAGCAGAGCCAGTGAAGGAGGGATGAGTCTGAGTCTGTAAAACATAAGCTGAATTAAGACAAAATCAGTCCTGAAATGCAATTATCCCTTTTCTGTTCCTTGAAATATCTCCACTCTCCCTGTCTTTCCCTACCTTCATTTCATGCCACTTGGAGTAAGATTTATTTTCAAGCAGAAGTAGTGAATTATGGTCATGGTGCTGCAGCCTCTCAGACCCTATATATCACAGAAAGCTTTTTGCCAGCGATGTATTGCTAAGAGTACTTTTGCAAAAACTTCAGCTACTCCATGGGGGTTTCTTTACACCACCATAGTGCAAGAAGCAGTTCAATGTTCTCCTTGTTTCTGCTCACTCTGTTCAAACTGGAACATGTATATCGGGGACCTAATGGGTGTCAAACAAGAGCGGATTTCTTGGCAATGACTCATAGTCCTTGCCAAGAAGGAATTTTGAACAGAAAGATCTTTTTTTCTACTCTGAGAATCATTGAGGAAACAGCCCAACTCCAAATCTCAAATAACTTTGGAGAGTACCTCTTGGATGCCCCTGATGTATCTTTGTGCCTTGCTTAAGGCAGAACTCCTACTGATTCACTTTGCAATTTCACAAGGGAAAAAAGGCAATGTATGCATAAGATACTGTATAAGATTGGGCAGTTTTGAGATTCAGGTCTAATGCTGTGACTGTCAGGGTTGCCTACCTGCTGGCAACCACTTTGCCCTGTATCATCTGGCTTTTGTGGCACAGATGATCAAGCTCAAGGAAGAGTGGCTCTCTGCAAGGGCCTGGGTTTGCCTCATGTCAGGTCAGGTACTTGGATGAACTGGCAGCAGTAGCTGAGTACTGCAGGCTAGGGGTCTTGCCCAGCGGAAACATTCCTGACACCCAAACCCATCACACCCATCACCATATACTGTACAACACAGATGAACCATGGGACACAGATAATTCATTTTGGTCTGTTGTTGACTTTTCCCCTTACCGCTGGATGTAAGCTTCCCACGGGATTCCACTGACAGCAGTGCTGGCCAGACAGCTGCCTGCTGTGTTTGGATGGCACAACCTCGGTGCAGGAGCAAGTCTGAGCTTTGCCCTTGTCAATGCTGAGGCTCCACATGCTTCTGTTTCCTTTTCCCTCTCAAACTATGGGCTCAGAGACACAGCCTTTGTCTTCTACTCACTCACAACTAGGAGATGTTCATTTACAGGTCTAGCCACCCAGCACATCCAGTCAGTCACTGCTTCCATAGCGAGAAGGAAAGAGATTGAAAAGGAGAAGGGAATGGAGCTAGTTCATTGGGGAAATGTGGAGAAAATGCTTCAGAAAATTGTGGAGGCAGGTAATGAAGTCCCAGGAAATTGGCTTTTAAAGTGTGGGACACTTCTGCCTTGTACTGTGCAAACCAAGACTTTTCTTACTTTTCGCAGGCTACAGCAGTGTGATAAATCTTATCTTGGGTTTCTAGCTACTACCAACTAACCAAGCACCTTGCTTCACTTCAGTTTAACTAGCAGTACTTGATGAAATGTTCTGAAAGGTTCTTTTTCCTGATACTGAGAAGAAACAGAGATAGGGAATAACTTCGGGAGTAGCAATATAATGCCAAACATTTTACCTCCACTTTGTTTTATCACCAATTTTAACCAGCTCAGTACTGCAATGACTAGGAGTCAATGCCAGTTGCATGCTGGCTTGCATTGCCCTGGCCAAACTTGTAGTGGAAAGGCATCCTTGCTACAAAAGACCATGACGCAGACTGCATTTCTGCTGAGTTCTCGGCAGAAAGAAGCAGCTGTTTTTGTATCCTGCTCATTCTGAGAGATGGCCCGATCAATGAGGGGAGTGCTGACAAAGGGATTCTTGTGCTGCATAATGGAAAGTACTCTATGGACACAGCAATTAGCCCGGCATCTTCACCTGCATATGACTGCCTATAAAGCACATTTCCAAAGGAGTTTGGCTGTCTGTGCACTGCAGTATTGTGAAGTTCTGGCTATTTGTTGTAGTACTTCAGTGGGAAGTTAACCTACTTTGGAAAAAATCTAGTCCTATAGATTTAGCCCTTTGCGTATTTGATTCTGGCTTTTGAAAATATCTGTAAGTAAAGGAAAAAAAAGGAAGGAAAAAGGTTGTCTGATGATGTCACATATCTGGAGAATACCCAGCAGGGAGTCACAGAAAGATGCACATCAGATTATTTTTAAAAAACGCAAACCTCCAAAAAAAAGATATTATTAATTGCAAACCAACCTCAAAAAGCTGAATTGAAAAATCAACCAACTGCAAATCAATTACATAAAAATGGATAAAGCAGAGACAGAAAGATACTGGTCGGCTGGTTGGTTTGTTTTGCTTTACTGTCTTCTGTTGCAGTGGATATGACACGCACATTACCCCAGATGAATTCATAATCAAGAAAGTCATTACATGACATGACAAATGAATTATTAATGACAGAGCACAGAGTAGAAAGCGTCGCCTGAGCCAAGATGTGGGCAAGGGGTTCAGCACACTGCATTGCCAGGAGGGAACAGAGGTTCGGTTACTGGTCCCAGTCTCTTGCTCCCCAGAGATCAGGAGGGAGGATTTCTTGGTTAGTGTCTTCAAGGAAGGCAGCTCTTGCTACCATTTAGAACAGCCTTTCTCCCTAACTGAAGGCTGGAATTTTGTGGCTTCAACTAGTGTTTGCATCCTCATGATTCAGAAAAATGGTTTTGAGTGGTACAGGGTCACATAGAATAAAATGATGGGACAGGAACTCTGAGCTTATTAGTAGACACTCAGGCACACCAGGAAAGACAACCCAAGCAAAGATATCTGTTATGTCAACCACAATCCTAAAGAAGAGCAGGCGTTATGAAATCAGCAGTTGGTTATCTGCTGTGGTGACGCAGGTCTTTTACCAGATGGAAGAGCTAAGACAGCTCCCACCTGTTCTTCCAAACCAAGTCTACCACATCTCCTAAGATGGCTGTTGCCAGTTGGATTCATGGGAGATCTGCTTTCACTGGTCCCTACCACCACCTGTGGGATGCAAGCACTTTTGTACTGTGGGGCTTTTAGTGGGTCTAGTGTTAGCTCAGGAGATGTTCCCAAGAACCACCAAGCAACAAAGGCAGCTCCATTTTCAAAACAAGCAAAGCCTTGTAGAAGGTCAGTGGAGACAAGCTTGTGAGTTTTATTCTGTCCCAGGCAGCAGTGTATCTTCCTCTGTGGATGAGACCTTCCTCCTCCCCTTCCCAAGGGAAGAACTTAGGGGTGTTTGGAGAACATTGAGGGGATTTAAGTACTTTTTAGTTGTTTCTTTGTTGAAGTTTCTGCTGGGACATCCTTTCTGCTTTCAGCAGTGGTTGTATAAGACAAGGAAAACAGAGGTGCTGTCATCGCACAGCTCCCCTCCCTTGTGCGCATTGGACTTTCTAGAGCTATATCAGGAAAGAGTTTGGGCTAATTTGTTTAATTTAGATCTCATTTCCTGATTCTCTAAGGATTCCTGAGGTTTAAGTTTCCTGAGTTCTCAGTAAGCAAATGAGAGTTTTGGCTTCTTTCTCTTTTCCCAGTAGATTAAAAAAAAAAAAAGAAAGAAAGATAAAACCTATTGTGTCTGTAATGCATGGTTTTCAATAGGTAGCAAAGGCAGTCAGTTGAGTTTGCTTTATTAGCCACAAAAAAAACCCAGACAATGGATGATGCTGTGCAAGGGCACTGGGATTGATGTGGGAAAGTGCAGGTGAGAGATTGATGTGGGAAAACGCAGGTGAGGGGAGAAGCCCAGGGGACTTGGGAAGGGGGAGAACTATGCCCACGTTCAAGGGAAAATGGAATGGGAATGACAAGGCTGGGGGTGGGGATGCAGACTGGGAACTGTGGGGGAGCAGGGCTGCGCCTGTAGCTCAAAGTCCTAAATGAAGGGACTCACATGTTTCACTTAAATTGGAGAGAACAGCAGTTCTGTTGCCAGTTAACTCGATACAGACATACTGTCAAAGGAATATTTGTGCTCATGGAAAGCCCCAGTGATGGCTGCAGCTGCATTTTTAAACAGGGCTCTGTTTCATCGGTGTGAAGGCTGGACTCGGCATGGAGGGATGGCATAGGCAGGGACGATTCACTTCAAAGGCAGAGGTGTCTCCTACCCGCTCTCTGACTTGTGTCTTGACATGTGTGCAATGCTGTGGCCTGGGGTCACAGGCAGCTGCCCGGTTCCTCTCCCATATGGGAGTTCTGCACCCCAGAGAGTTACAGCTCAGCAAAAAGCAGCTTTGCTTTATTTAGTTTGCACACCATTGGCACTAACAAGACCATAATTTGCATAGAGTGTTTGCCTCCCTGGCCTCCAAACTGTCTCTGGGTCAGAGGCACATGTTGTGCTTGGGGAATCACGAGTCCCCAGGTGTGGGGAGGGCAGCAGTCAGCCCAAGCAGCAGGAAGCTGAAATCCAAATGGGGTCAGGGAAGGGAATCACTGTCCGAGTGGAGATGTCTCTGACATGGCTACCACTGGTGTCAGCTGAGAAGGACAGGTCTGTGGAGAGAGGAGAGCAGGGGGTGTGCAGCTGCTCCCTTGTTTCCACACCCCATGAGACCAGGCAACATGAATGGGGGAGACAGCTCCTCAGAAACCTTCATGCCCTCCCACAAATCCAGCCTCATGTATAGTTTCTTTTGCATGTTGAAGCAGCAGCTAACTACTGTGCTCTTTCCCCTGGTTTTTATACATCCTGTGGGTAGGCAAGAGACATTACTGAACCTTAAGAATGTGCTCCACCAGTTAACTCTTTTCTGGCTGCACTCCCACCTCCACACACCAACAGGAAAGGCGAGGCTGGAGCAGAACTTACCAGGCAGATTTGAGGCCCAAATGCCAAGAGCTTTCCTGGGAACCACTTGAGAATTTACCCCCGTGATGAGGTTTCATAGCTCACATCTCACACATGATGTATTTTTCCAAGACTCCAGACACAAGCACTTACAAGATGTACAGGGTGGCTCAGGACACTTCAGGAGATGTGAAATGTCACTTTTCTATTCTGTCCTTAGTTCTGCCGCTGCTGTTCCTTGGTGCCAGCTGGCTCTGGCTCAGTTGCCCTGGAAAATGTTTGAAGAAACATACCAAGAAGGTGACAAGGACAAAATAGATGAGACCTCCTTAGTCTTTGCATGGCATCTACAGCCTTTTCAAGTCAGGGAGGATGAGGCAAGAGCTATATTGGACTCACAATGCTGCTGGGACAGTCCATAGACAACCTTGTGCCATCTTGTTCTGTCTCCAAAGCTCCTGAGAAACCTGCTGCTGCTGCTGCAGCTGTGTGTCCTGACCAGACCTGGAGGAGTTAAAAGATCCAGCAGGGCAGAGATTGGAGTCCCATGCTACCAACAGCAGCCAATCCCACACACCAGGGTCCCAGGGTCGCAGGAGAAACTCAAGAGTTACTACCAGACAGTTCAAGAGGGAGCAGCAGGCAGACATTTCAGTGCGTTTCATCTGGAGCTGTTTTTGTATTTGTATTTATTTCTTTGCTTTATGTCTTTCTCTCTCTTAAAAAAAAAAAAAAAAAAACACGAAAAGGGAATAAAAGGGAACAGCTCTTGCCTTCTATTAAATTTGAAGGCAAGGGAATCAGGATGCAAATTAGCAATAACACATCAAAACAGAGATGATGATAACATCTAGTTAAGGCTGTTAAATTGCTCCTTCAGCTCTGGGGGTAAGAGAGGAGTGTGGCAGTTCAGGAGTCTAAAAAGGAACTAAGATTTGTACTTAACTTACAGCTAAACAGCAGCAGAAATAAATACTCAGGAGACACTTAACTGCACCAGTGGAGACATATGCTAAGGGCTTGAGCTCAGAAAGCGGCAGGAGGGGCTGAGAGATGCCCCAGAGGGGATTTTGTATGTGTGTGTGTCCTCTTCTCTCACAGATAGAGACAGAAGAGGGAACATGATTTTTTTACTGGTCAAACTTTTAACAGGAATGGGAAAAACTCATAAATCTAGCCAGGGTATTTCACCCTGCCGTGAGCTCCAATTAAGGTTCCCGTCCCTCCATCACTCTGTTGTTCACCCTGTGCAACATGCATTGATCTGGGCTTCAGGTGCTGACAAATGATCACTCTGCCATCCCCAGCTTCTGGCTGCTGCCAGTGCCGGGGCTGTCTCATTACTGAACTCTCTAGGTGCTCAGAGATGGCTGAGTTGCCTACTTCACCATTATGAAAGCCACAGATCAAGAAAAATTATTGTGCTGAGCTATTTTCCCCTCCTTTAAGACCTATTTTCTTTGTTTCTATCTGTCATTTACTTTAGCTACTACTGAGCTGCCGGTACATTGTCTCTTTCCTGTCAGAGATAATCTGCATTCTTATGGAACTGCCTGTTTCTTTCCATTTCTCATTTATCACTTTTACAGTTGCATGGCCAGCAAGAGAAATGCTTCCATGCCCAATATCTATACCAGCAGTTTTCAACTATTTGGCTTATGGATCCCTAGCAGTTCTCCAGTAAAGGTACATACTGCTTTAGAAATTAAATTAATATGGATTTCCTCCACACCTTTCTTTTAATGCCTGTGAAACAGTCTACAGACAACAGAGAATTTGCAAACTATAGTTGAAAACCACCTCTTTAAAAAAAAAACAGCAAGTCCCCTTCCAGCCTCTGTTTCATATGTTCCCTTTTTCTTCTCATTTTCCTCCCTTTTCTCTTCCTCCTCCTTCCTCCACACAATTCTGTTTATTTTGCCTCTCTTATACCTACTGATACCTATCTTTTCCTTTAATTTCATTGTCCAAATGGTGTAAAAGCTCCTCAGAAATGTTATTACATTGCTGGTAAGTGTCTTCACCCATTGCCATGCCAAGAGTGCTCCTGCTGCTCTGAATACATATTTTCCATCCTGCAGGGACAGACTGCTAACATGTGCTGAACCTTGTGCCTAAAGCAGCCCAGATCACAGAAAACACCGATGATCTTGGAAAGGCAACAACTTGCACCATTCAGTCCCCACTGCAGAAATGGGCCAAACAAAAGGGTTTATCTTTGGGAGGGATTTCTAATAGGAATATTGTTTTTCTTAATGATAATGTCAACCATTTGTGGGATTTCATTAAGCTCTAAAGTGAGACAAAGGCATAAGAAGAAAGATTTAAAGGAGGATTTGATTACTGCTGAATTTTCCCCAGAAAGATTCGCATACATTGCTATTGCACAGTGTTCAGTTTGTCTACCTGGGTAAATGTAGATCTGGATTGAGGTCCTCAGGGCTTTCAAGCCAGGAACTTCACAACTGGAAAGGCTAACTAGATACAATGTTGCCAGTCCAAAACATTTGGAAAAGTCACGTCAGTTCCCCAGAACCATGAGGTGAACCTTAAAAAATATCTCACATCTAAAAACATAGTAATTTGCACGTTTCTGTTCTTTTGAATTGCAAGCAGAAAGTAGGAAGAAAGCCCAGGTGTCTGTCCAACAGGACCCAGTGTGAATGGGAGACACCCAGTAAATCTGCAAGTGAATTGCCTCCCATAGAGGCATGACTGGAGAGGGCATTTGGCACTCAAATCTCTACTGCTGTACTGGCTGCTTCCCTCATGCAGCAGCTAACAGTTGTGGGCAGGTTAAGTCTACAGAGGTAGACGTACACACGTATTCAGGATTGTATCAGGTCAAGCCCAGAGCTTTGTTAATACAGCCATGTAGTTTCCAAAGTGGTGCTAGCCTGCACCCACACCTTTGGGCACAGCCAGCTCAGCCTCTCTGCATCTGTGTGCATAGAGGCGCCCAGTGATGCCTACTCTCCTTAAGCCATCCCACATGACATATAGGCAACTCTTCCTTTCTTGCTAGCCATAGGCAATGTTCCAGTGTGCTTCACTCCTGCCTTCTCTCTCCTTTGTATATTTTCTGTTCATCTCTGCCTTTTTGTCATTAGGTAGAGCCTGGCATCAGAAGTGGTTTTGTACATTTCAGGGGAGCTCCCCACAGATCCTGAGATCCACAGCAAAGGAAAATTCACAAGGCTGCAGCACCTGGCCTATGACTTGTCAAAGACTTACATGTATGTATTTAACTTTAGGCACAATTTAGGCAGCACTGAAGTCAGCTGAACTGCTCACTGAGCACAAAGTGCAGTGCATGCTTAATACATTGCATGATTGGAGCCTGAGGCTGTAGGCACTCTGGGGCAGGATTTTTCTCCTTGCAGTTATTTCTATCAGAATGATATCCCAGTCAAACTGCGTGTTTCCCCAGTCCCCAAAGCACCACAGCAAAACACAGTCTTTCAGGACATGAAATGTTGTTTTATTCTATGAGTGATCCAGCTTGAGAAGCAAGCCAGCAGTCTGGGATGCGGGGCCTTAGCTTTGCCAACATTACACATTGTGTCACCGCAAAATGGCTTCTGTTGTTGCCAAAGCATG
This sequence comes from Phalacrocorax aristotelis, assembly GCF_949628215.1. Classification (NCBI taxonomy): domain Eukaryota; kingdom Metazoa; phylum Chordata; class Aves; order Suliformes; family Phalacrocoracidae; genus Phalacrocorax; species Phalacrocorax aristotelis. The sequence goes on along the minus strand of NC_134276.1, from coordinate 159,856,117 downwards.
GGAATGCCTGTGGTAATTAAAACAAAATAAAATTATTACATTAGATTTCACAGTCTGTACAGGAGACAAATGTTTTTTATCTGCTTTGGGATTGGTGTTTTTTTTGTTGTTGGTGGTTTTTAACAGAACAGCCCTACAGCTGCATCAAGCAAAAGGTGGTTGAATTTTCGTCTATGTTTTTAGAACTGCTCTGCAAACTGATAACCCTTTTTCTCCCTAACCCTCTCAAAAATGAATTAAATAAAATAAAATAAATGCAGGAGGCAGAGGTCCTCCCTAGAGATACAGGAGTAGAGCCTGGCTTTTCCTTTGCAAGCCTGAGCAGATGGTATTATCTGAACATACAAATCAGAATTATTATGCACTTTATAAAAAGTACATCTAGTCTATGAATAAATTTAGCATAAAATTCACTGTTCTCTTAGGACTTCAGGAATTAGTAAAAATTCACTTGCTGACACCAAACAAATAGTTATCATAGGTTTCTAAAGTGGAGACTATGTTCTCTTGGTGAAGTGCCTGGTGAAAAAAAAAACCCGACTCCTCTGTCCTGCTGCTTGGAGTTGTAATACTCCTACCATACTGAAAATCTTCTCAGGAAGGAATATGGGTGAGAGTGAGAATCCAAGTATGATTTCATATGCCTTCAAGAACAAGATTTGATGCATTGTCATGAAGTTGGTATTGCCACATTCAAGTAACCTAAAGTCTCAGGAAACCCCAAAATCATGGATTGGATTAAAAATACCCTGAGATTTTTAGAGGGAAAAATAATTTCATATTTGCATTCCTTAGACAGTAAGTCTAGTTCTTGAGCTTTTCAGGTTTCTTTTTCAGGTTTTATCTCAGCGTATATGACAGGTTTTTTGTATGATGGCTGGGATTCACACATACCACAACAGTCCAAGGAGCTAGAGTTTGATGAAAACAGCAGGCTTTCCCAAAAGCTGTCACTGCTCTGTCATTTGACAAACTTTGCCAGTAGGTTGAGTGAGGTGATCCTTCCTCTCTACTCAGTGCTGGTGAGGCCACATCTGGAGTGCTGTGTTCAGTTCTGTTTAAGCTGCCCAGTACAAGAGAGACATGGACATACTGGAGAGAGTCCAATGAAGGGCCACAAAGCTGATTGAGGGAAATGAGCATCTCCCAGGTTATCCAGGCACATTGTGGAGTTTCCATTGTTGGAGATATTCAAAACCCACCTGGACACGGTCCTGGGAAGCTGGCTCTAGGTGGCCCTGCTTGAGCAGGGGTGTTGGACCAGATGACCTCCAGAGGGCCCTTCCAACCTCAACCAGTCTGTGATTCTGTGATTCCCCTGTGTTTTTCAAGATGTGTTCAGTGGTATCTGTGTGGCACACAGGGTCTACTTCCTCAGGCATCTTTTGTTCAGATAAGGCTCATGCTCATAGAGACTAAAACTGTATAATTGCTTTTTGGTGCGTCCTAGAGAATGCACTGATATATTAAAAAATACTAACTCTTTCGGGTACAATAAATTATCTGTATCCTGGAAAATGAGACTATCAAGAAAATTTCTATAATCCATGTGTTTCCTGTGTCAATGGTCTTGTTGAAAGCCCATTGTTTTCCTATGGACATAAGTCTCATTGCTGTCAGCAGACTGCAATAGGATAACACTTTTGTGTGCTGTTTGTACGTATTTTATAACAAAGTAATTCTACCATAGTCAACAAAGGTACTCAAGAGAATCCACTGATAGGACTGAGGTATGTGAAAATAGGGCCTTCATGTACCCCCTGCATTACAGACCTGTCTGTAATCTCTGTCCTACAGACTTTTCCAAGAATTATGAGGACAAGCATAACAATTACAGTATGTTGAGAAGAACTGGCAAGGGAAGATTAATTTTTAAAGAGGAAACCTGAATATAGGTTTAGAAATTCGTGCTGAAGCACAGACTGTTTGTGCACAGAAAGTGGAGTCCATGTATGCGTCACTGGCCACAGAGGATATGGCTCAGAGGGCTTATTGGCCCAAGGAAAGGATCTAGAAAACAGGTCCTGCTCTCCCCTTTCCTGCTTTTCCGTTCCTCCCCTACTCCAGCTTCCAACAATAACTGAAACTATTCTAATGATGACAGAAAACTCATTGAGAAAATAAAAAGAAGTAACTACCTTTCTGTCAGCTCTGTGAGCTGAATCAGCCTGCTGATGGCTTGGAAGAGAGCTGGAGAGGGCACAAATGAAAAGAATGGTCGGGGACAAATGGGACCATCCTTTTGGCAGAAGCCGTGGGATCAGCACAGCCATTTTTGCCTACCACAACTTCATCACAAGCAACCCTGGCTGCACTGATGCCAAAGCACCATCAGTACATATTTCTAAGGCACATGTCAGTGACTTGTGGGTGGGATTACCTGAAAACTTCACCTGGCTTCCTACCAGCCCACCTCTCCAGCTGGAGGTCAAGAAGCCCCATGTTTCAGACCCCCCCCTGCTTGACAGTTTGCTTGCCTGGCAGGCTGATGAGGGATGGAGAGCATAGACCCTGTCAGATACTAAGCTCCCAAGCTTCAAAGTCTGCAGATCCCCACCTTCTGGCTGTCACAAGGCATTTAGGCTTTCATTGCTCCTTGGCTTTAGGCATGCTGGGTTGCAGATTAGCAATGGAGTGGACAAGGAGCTGGGAACCTGGAAGCCTTGAAACTGGCAGTTTCCAAACTCTGAGTCTTCTTATTCAGCAGATGCTATGAATGATTTTTTGTTGCTTCTCCCCAGCAGAAGTCAAATTCCAGTGGAAGTGAGATCATTCCGGGTCCTGATCCACTCACTCACCTCACAGATTTGAAAACCTTTGACTTTCTATGTTTAAAACGAAAACAGCATCCAAACCCAGACATATCATTTCTGTGTAGATCTCTACTTACCAGTATCCCATGTAACTAAACAATACAAAAATACAAACTCCCAGACCATCTCTTGAGTAGATGTCTCCACAATGTCAGTGATTGTTTTTAGGAGTATTACAGTCCCACAATAATAATAACAATAATCATAATCATCTGTTTAAAGGAGAGATAGAATTCTTTTCAGAACCCACAGCTATTTTCCCAATAACTGACTCATTGCATGTCCTGCAATGATATTATTTTGCATTCACTTTTGTCACAGCACAATACTATTTATTGTAATTGCACAACTTAGGAAAAAAGCCACAGGCTTTCCAGTTACTTAGAGGCCCATTTTATTTTATCTTAATTTCTTTTCTTTGATGTCACTGTGCTGTTAACACAAATACACTGTTATTACAGCTTAAGCAAGACTCCTCTCCATAAGTTCAGTTAACAATAGCAGACAGCTCAGATGTGTCTAGAGAGTATTTTACCCTAATTACTGAAAAGCTACCCTTATATGAAAATCAAGATGATCAGAGCTAAACATGTGCAACCTAAGCACTCCCCAGAGGGTTGCCTTGCTTGAAAGATGTCATGGTATCATCTGTATTATACAGAAACATGTTTGTTCTGTAATGGAAGCTCTATTTTCAATTCTTTAATGTATCCAGAAAAAAATCTGCACCTAGAAAAATGTAATCAGATCAACATACAGTCCCAGTAAGACAGCTGAAACAAGAAAGGCTTTGTTATTTCTATTCCATTTACATTCCAGTAGCCCCTAAGACACCTGGATCCATGGACAACTCAAGAATTCCAGCCCAGTCAATATCACTGCTTGGTTGAAGCTGATTGCTCCAGATATCTCCAGAGATGGTTGCATGAATACCAATCATGTAGTGACAACCCAAGATATGCTTCTGACAGCAAATTCTCCAATATAGCAAAGACTGAAACATAATGAAGCATTTGAGAAGACTGAGTTTGAACATAGGGCTGACAGCAAAAGTTTATAATGGAAGTAAATTGCAAATCAGATTCAACACATCAGAAATGTTAGTACAGTAAGAATAGAGAAGCATCAAAAAGTCCTTCTTCTGGGTCTGAGAACAATTTCATCTTTCCTGTCACCACTTCTTGTAAAGAAATTTTCCCCTCCCTTCAGAATTTGCACCGTGGGCCAGAGTAAGAGATTTTTCATTCTGATGCCTCAATTCTTCTTTTTCTCACCTCTGTCTAAGCTCTGGTTTTCACTGCCACATCAACTTCATCATTTAAGAAGTAGGCCAAATACTACCATATACACAGTAGTATTACAGATTATTGCCCTTTGCTAAAAGAGGTTTCTGCACTGTGCTCCATTGTCTGACATATGTTAAGCATCCTGGGTATGTTAGACAAAGGTAATGCCAGAAGGCAGTTCATTCAATTGACTCTAGGAATTCACTGGAAACGGTGAAGACCAATCTGAGGGGCTGACAGAAGCCCTGTACCTAAGAGCTTGACATATGAGATGGCTGAGATCTATCTGCAATGTAATGAAAGTATGAATGACTAAGGCTGGCTTATTGACCATGAGGACCAGACAGATTCTGCCATCCAGGCAGAGATTGTTGAAAACAAATCACAAATGTCAGTATAGGGCAGTTTAGTACCACAAGAGGCATCTAAAAATATGCCTAAAATGTCAGCTGAACTGGTTAATCATGGGTGTGCATACTCAACTCCAGTGGCACCTGCTACTGTAATTTGCTACAAACTCAGTAAAATGATCTCTTTTCGTGACTAGTGCCTCTCTTACCTAAGCCAACATGCAAAGAGCTGTTTAAAAATACAGTTAACACTTGGCCTGGGCAATGGGCAGTTCTGTATTCATAAATGTTAATAGTTGAAGAAATACTTGCATCCTGGTGACACCTGAGTCTGCCCCGCATGACCATCAAGTGGCTGTGTATGGATTTGAGAAGCAGCAAAGACAGTTGACACCCGTCATATCTCTGACCACAGAGTGTGGATCCAGCAATGGAGAGAAGCACCATCTTGGCAAAATCCTGTGATACTATGTCCATCTAACAGGCCAGGAACCACTGAATAAAGATGAGGAATGAGGACCATTGGTGGCAAAGATATGAAGCTGGATCGTTATCTACAGCAAGTTCTGTACTGGGAGCTGTCACAAACTGTTTTGCAGAAAAACAAGGGTTTGCAGAAAAAGATTTATTTGCTGAACCAGAAGTTTCCTTTGTAAAAGCATCAGTGTTCCTATGAGACTTTTATCAGGAAGATTTCCTAAGCTCAGGGTAGGATTTTAGGTTACAGAGATGGAGACAGAGCGAAAAGCTAGTAGTTGAGTCCTGATGTAGACAAAGAAACAGAACATGCATCCTTGATATTCTATGATTTTTATGACCAGGTTTTGAACCCACTTTTCCTAATGTATTTTTAATGTCTATACAAAGTGGAAGACAGAAAAGAACAGGAACAGATGGCGCACTGTCATTAGCTGGGTATGTTCCTGGGTTAGTCCAGTTTTACACCCTTATTCTGAACTGGGTGGAAGTAGAGGACTTGACCGCTGGTGTTCTGGTTCTTGGTGTTTTGGGGAAATTCTTCTTCTCAGAATATTTTCTGAGGAACAGCCAAAGCAGTCATGGACTGTTTTGAGCACCACCGCTTTCTCCTGGATAGAAGTGGAACTGCACAAATAACATTTACAAACATAGTATTCCTAATTGCAAATTATCTCCCCCCTGAGCACTTTGATCTGTGCACATCCAAAAGGTGAGCTATGAAGGCTCTGAGAAGCATGGCGTAATAACAATTTTTAATTCCTTAGTGGAAAACTTGCTTCATAATCCCTCTAAATGTTAGCTAATGACTATGTGAAACAGCTATAATACTATTTTTATTTTAAGAGAGGACATGATACTTCTTTATTGTCCCCTATCACGTAAGCTGTACTGTTGTGAGAGAGGGACTCAAGTTACCACTCATATACAAATGTTGGAGCAGATACAGTTTAAGAACAATGGTCAGGTCCTTAAGCTAAATCTGCTTAGCTTGACCTAAATCCTCAGTCATGAATCATTTACTCTGATACAGAAGTCTGCAGACTACAAATAGAAGGTTTTTATACTGCTTTGGCTTGTAAAATGAAGAATGAGAGAGAATAACTATGTCTCTGTCTCCAGGCAGGCAAAAATCAGGTCCCTGTTGTCACCAAGGACTGGAGATACTTGGTTCACATCACAGTACTTTAGGGTGTCCATTCCAACTCCTCAATATGGTCCTCTGAGGACAGTCTAATCTGTTACGCCAGCACTGCCAATTCCCTCTGTGGAGACTTGTGCACAGGCAAATTATTTACATTCTCACCTCTTCAGCAGCTAGAGTTCATCACCCCTGCCATTTCACCTTCATTAGTATTACCTTTTGTTAACCTCAGAGATATAAATTTGATAAGGCTTCAGGAAGATGTTATGTCACAGATATGATAAAAACTTGGACAAAGCTTATGAGCTATTAAAAATACTAAGTCTTCCTCATGCTGCTTGCTATGGTCTCTGCATAAAATTTGCCCAGAGCTTGGCCCTCAAACTGGGAGTGAAGATACTCTCTACTGCCACCAGAGTCAATCTGTTTCATCTCGTAGCTGTGGTGGCTGCCAAGAATCCTTTACTCAGACGGGTATATTTCTCTCCCCTTTGATATCTCTGAACTGTGCCATCTTCATAAACTATACAAGTAAAATGTGTCTTGATCTCTGGAAAAGGTTTAAAGGAGAGATTCATGAAGTGTTGCTGGTGGCTTGTCTTCATTTATCACACAAAGAAAAGTTGACTTCATGTCAAGTTACTGCAGCGCAGGCTGTAGCAGAGCAGAGATATGAGACCCATGCATGGATCTTCTTGTGAGCATCCCTTTACTCTCCAGTTGCAGGAAGGACTGGGATATTGCTGGAGCTGCCTCTTTTTCTCTCCAAAAAACCAAGGATGCCAGGTGAGTGTGTTGGTCTCTTCTCCCTGATTCTTCTGTCAGGAGGAGGTGTCATGGGTCTTTTGGTGTCTTTGCTTCTGTTCATGGGTCTCTTGGCTTTTCAGCGTTGAATCTAGTTGCCTTGAAGCTTAAGCCTTCGCTTTTGTGGCAAAGCAAGTATTTCCGATGAAGATTACACTTAGTGCCTTGCTAGAATAATGAATGGGTAAACAGTGGGAGATAAGTTATGCAAAGAGGGTCGTTGTTTCAGTCTGAGGAAACCAAGGAAAACCTCAAGCGTATTGCCTTTCAGACTAATATATCTTCAAGTCTTTTCTGTTATTATATTTAAATGCATATGATGAATTAATTTTTACCTTTCTTAGGTAAGATGTCTGCACCCCTGTATATATTCCAGGAAACGGGTAACTTATAATTCATAAGATCTCTGTATCCTATAAATACTAATTCTGTGTGATATAATGAGGTCCTGTCTGGGTATTTACATAAAGCGCAGTTCTGCCTTTTGGCACCTCTACATAGTGGTTTACATTAACGGTAATGTAAGCCCTTCACATCCATTCAAGACCTTAATATAGCCCTGGGTAGTATCACATCATTTCATGGTAAATTATTTCTGTCTTTTAAGACACAGAGCAAATTGCAGGTAAATTATTAATAATAATTCTTAGATCTTATCTTCAAAGCACTTTACTAACATTAATTAATTCCTGCGGTCCTCTGAGGTAGGTAGCTACATTATTACTTACATTCTTTACAAAAGGGCAAATTAAGACAAAGGCAGGATGAGATCTGCCTGCAGCTGCTGCTGGCCATGGGATGATGACTACCAGGTGGAGGCAGAAGAGAGTCCGGGACCAGCTGAAAAGTTTCCTGCCTCCAGCTATTTGCTATCCGCTCCTGCTGCAGGTCGCTGCTTCTTCGACAGACTGAATGACAGGGTGCAATGTGAGACCCTGCCCCAGCCTCTTCTTTCTGAGGTCTGGCACCTTCAGTTACACCTATCAGTGAAGTGTGTTGGGGGAAAGGAAGCAGGGGATTAAGCTAAGTTTGTTGAACTCTGAGGATGGTTATCACCACCAGGGGAAAGGAGAAGACAGCTGGGGCACCACAGACAGATTGATTGGAGGTTTCTTACCTGCAGCCTCAATTTCAAATCTGGAAGTAGAACTCAGGCCAAAAGAGGAAAAAATTGGATGTTCAAAGAGAATTGCTTCTGGAATTTTCCCCATGTTTCCTATCTGGCTTTCAAAAGTCATTCTGAATTTTATGTAGGTATTAAAAATAATTTTTTATTAGTAACACAATATAACATTGGTTCCTACTTCTGCTGGTATATCAAAGTATGACAGCAACTGGTCATTGAAATAACTTAGTATTTGTCTGTTATTTTTTTTGGTTATTAAGGGCAATTGCTACACCAAGCTAATTAGAGTATTTTACCTCTTTTTGTGAAGCAGATTGACTCCTGGTTTCATTGATATCCAGCAGATTGTTTTATTGTGCTAAAATTAAAATGAGAACACTTCAACAGAGATGTCATGAAAGAATGCATACACAAAACAGAAATATGAAAAATGCCTAGAAAAGCAGTACAGATACAATTTTCAAGTTTCAAACTGAAATTTTGAAATGGGATCCTAAATTTCTTTTTGTTTAAAAAATGTTTTCTCCTGCAGGAATTCCATAGAACTTGATATGATTTTGCAAAAACTAAAAATAAGCTTAATACAAAGACTTTTTTTCCTAATGAACACTGCCTGAGAAATGTTATCTAATCAGCCTGACTACAGATAGCTGCCAGGATTCTGCTCACACCTCTACAGCAAGCTTTGTTCTCCTTTGAAATTACATGGCCCTGTATCACCTCCTCCCTTAATGAAGCCTCTATTAAACAGCCTCAGGAAAGGAAATCTACACAGCAGTGCCCTCAGAGAATTATAATATTCCCACAACTCAGAGCTAATCTACTGGTGGGGCTGGATTTATCCTACCAAAATTCATCTATTGACAGGCGCAGAAGCAGAGCTGCTGTGTTCTGCAGGGAGAAGTGCTGCTGCACCCTTTTTCCTCTGTGGTCCAGTCTGCTGACCTCCAAACCATGGCCTGGAGGTGCCTAGCTCTGTCCTTTGGCAATGAAAGAAGCTTGGTGGCCAAGTTTCAGTTAAGTGCCTAAAGCTGGGGGAGCTTTGCTGTAGTAGCTGTGCGACTCAAGCTGTTCAACCGTTGGCTGTCGCCACGGAAGGAATCTAGGTCTTCCCTGAAATAGCAACAGATGTGGCCCACCTGTGTAAAGGGCTCAGAAAAGTGTTCCAGAGAGTCTAACTGCTGATAGGTATCTGCTAATTAGTTATGCTTCTGAGGGTCAGGGAACTCCGCCAAAATAAATGGAGAGGTTCCCACTGGAACACCAGTAATTACAAATCAAGGGAGTAGCTTTTTTCAGGTGTTATTGCTTTGCGGAGTGTGATCTGATAGTTGTTCCAGCTCTGACTAGGGAAAGCATTGAGCACATGCCTACATCCATCCCTCTTCAGGTCAGCTTCAGTCCATGCCCAAAAAGCAAAGGGCTGTCTGTTTGGAAGCAGGCACAAGCAAAGCCAGCCTGGTAAATGTTAGGGATACAGCCCTCACCTCCAGTGTTCCTGCTCCAGACAGCATCCCAGGACTGGTGACTGATCACTTTCAGCAGAGGAAATCCAGGATCTGGGACTATGCCAAGCCAGCCCATCCAACTTACCTGCACCCCAAACATGACCTAATAGCAAACCAGACAGAGCTGTGCCTGGTCCCTTTGCAGTTGTTTTGGTCTCTGTTTCACTGGAGTCCATGCTGCAAGCAGCAGGGAGAATACAGCCCTGCTGTTATTCTAAGTATTTTATTTTCCGGTTGTTTTTTTTTTGGAGGGGTATTTTGGTATGTTTTTTGGTTTGGTTTTTTTTTTATTATTGTTAGTTTTTCAGTTTTTATGCACCAGGAGACCTTTCCATACTTTCTATTCCCTCATTTTAAGGGGAGAGCATGTGACTGTGTGCCTGCATATACAGTCAGTGCCTATATCTACCACTGGGAAAAAGCCAGGAATAAAAAAAAAAAACCACAAAGTTTTAGTTTCCTCTCACTCTCAAGCACACTTTAAAGGGTATTTTTATAGGACAAGATTTAACGTTGTTTAAAGCCATCACCTACAGACTGTCAAACAAGGGATGCGAAATTTCCGTTTCCCTGTGTCCTCTGCTCAGGCCCCTGTTGCAGCAGTGGGAGGGCAGCCGCCTACACAAGGCACTTTATGGCATGTCTAGATAGGTGATTCAGACACCAAATAAACACAGTTTTGGCGTCACCATCTTTCACCAGCTCTACAGTTTAGTTTCATTACATACCTCTCGCTGGTGCTACAGCGAATCACACCACCATCATGCCCTCCCATTTCCAACAGTTTTTAAAACAGACAATATATTGGGTTTGCTCGGTGATTGCACAAATGGGATGATTAAATGCTGCTTCTAATATTGAAGCTGGATTATTTACCTCTGAGCTTCTCATAATAACATCAGCTGAAATAAAAATCAGGCTTGGTAATGTGTAGTCCTGAATTTATTTGTGTTTGCCAAATAGCTTTAAGAATGTGTACAAAATCCATACCAAATCATATTTACTTCTCTGCAGGTGCAGAGCCTCTGAGTAGTGTGACAGATCCCAGCCAGACAACCCAAAAGCCTGACTAGCTGTGTACCTACATACTCTAAGATTTTTACAGGGAGGAATAAAGACAGACAGACATCCACCTATATTAAAGTTGAGGCTATGTAAAAAGCTTTCTGAATCTGTGTAGCTATCCCTCAGAGTCATTTCAAATTTAGTAGTACCCATGGTATTAAAAGCCAGATTGGTACTTTAAGTCTCAAACAAGACTGCAAAAGATAAATTGCCGAGATGTGAATCTGTATAATCTCCATTTGATGCCCAGCATGTGGGCTCTTCTTGCATGGCACTGCAAAGAGAAATAGCAGTCACATGAGAGAGAGACAAATAGATGCACATGGTACAAGGAAAGGAAAACATCATCCCCAACCATACTTCAGCCTTATGTTTATGTTTTGGGGATCCATATGCATATGGTAGTAAGTTCGTCCGGAAAAGGCCCTATTCTTGGCCAGCACCTTCTGCGTAGCTGCTGCCAAAAAGAGCTGTGCAGAATTCACTAGTCCACATTGCAAACTGTGTTCAGAACCCCAGTTTGTCCCCTGTTCCCAAGCTCAGCCTGAACTTGAGAGCCCTGACTCCTGCACAGGCAGCCCAGACCTCTCAGGTCAGTCCTGCTTCAGCAAATGAGGGTGTGCATGGGGAGTGAGGGGGAAGAGAGAGCAGCAAGGACAGGTTCCTGCCACACTCAGGCAGGATGCTCTGAACTGCTTCCCAGCAGCTGAGATCAGCTTGGGCAAAATATCAGGGTGTGTGGAGCCAAAGCCCAGGGCTCAAGCCTAGGATGAAAATACAGTGTAAATATAACCATTCAGAGTTGCTGAGCATCTGGTTTGCTCAGGAAATGCCAATGGCACTGCACTGCATAGCACACAAAATCTCTGAGTGCAAGTATTGGAAACATTTCATGGGCATTAGCTGTGCTTATGCTGGAAAAGCAGGGAAAATTAGGTCAAGCAGATCTCCTGCTGGAATGAGTGAACTGCTTCTGGTGTCAAAGCCAGTATAGGCACTTGTGAACTACACTATGCTGTGATACATGGTGGTTTCGATGTTTTGTTGCCTCGTTGAAGATGCAGGCTCATGCCAGCAGCCCATCAAACCTCAACAGAGCAGGGCAGCAAAGAATGTGACCCCCTGAAGCCACCATAGGAGTAGTTCTTTTCCACTGATTCTATAGACTTACAGGACTTCCAGCACTGAGTGTTCTAAAGCATTCCTTCAGGTGATGAGGACAAACAGCAGCCACCCACTGTCCATCGGCTTAGCTACATTGAAATAAGTATTTGAATATATGTGACCAGGCATCACTAGAGCTTTCCACACAAGCTTGAACCCAATCTCTCTATCAGGGGTATTCAATACAGGCTGAAAAAATGGCAGATTATTCCCAGTAGCCCCACCTGAAGGCAAGAAAATGAGACAAAGATGGATGACATGACTTGACCCAGGTCACCCTGCAGGCCAGTGACAGAGCTGAAAGCAAAGCTGTGATCTCCTGAGTCTCAGCTGGATCTGTCAAATCACAGCATCACAATGCACAAGGCAAAATATTAATGTTGTTTAAACTAGTAAGATAGGCTCAAGTCAAATGGCCAAACATTCTGTCTTGACAGAAAAAGTTGCTTCAAAGCCTACAAGAGAACCATCCTACAATACAAAATAAACTTTCCCAGAAGACTTGTCTTTCCCAGTCTCTGTTTCCCTCCACTCCTTCACATGCCTGATCAAGAATACAGCCTTCCCTCCCTCTTGCCTCGCTTGCACTTCCATTTATATAAATATTCCTCTCAACTGTCTTACGTAAGGGCTTATTTTTTAGCTCAGGCAAGGTCCTATTTTCAATCATGTCTGCATCCTTTCACCACCATAAAACGACTCTGATCAGAGAGACATTAATAAAGCCACCTTCCTTTGGTTTATTTGCTTTTCTGTTCTGGCTCGACAGGGTGCATTGAGCAACATGATAAACATTTACAGCCAACATTAGAAAAGAAATGAGGACTGTAATAGAGCCTCGCTTTTTGTCTTTCACTCACATTTAAGACTGCAGCAAATATAATTCAGGCTGCAGGAAATAGAAACCAAGGTACTTTGGTGGATTGGGTCCCCAGATCACCTTTACACGGTCTCTAGCTAAGGTCAGCCTCATACTGTAAAGCCAGTGGTACAGGGTCTCTTACCTTCATTTCCAAAGCCACATGTGGGTGGGAGAGACCCTGTAGGCAATGAGTAAAGTGAGGGGAGTTGTCCAGTTCCCACCTCCAGTACATACTACCTTTATTCTTCTCTTCAGTTCATCCACCTCTATTGCCACCTACTCTTCAGTGACATTTTTCATGTTTCTGAATTGCCCTCAATTCCCAGGTTTTGTTTCACAGCAGCCTCTGATGTAAAAGGGAATTAATAATGACACATGTGACATTTACAGCTGATATCAACTCATGTGTTGTAAACACAGGAGAGGACAAGCAATGACAGAAGGGAATGGCGGCAGGGGCTGGCAGTGCTTTCTGGATAGCAGCTGGCAAAGAGTCAGTGATGGTTTTCCCGATGCTCGGCACCCATCATCACCTCCTTCTTCAGCTTCTGGTGGGTGTGAAGGGTCAGGAAATGCAGGTAGGCAGGCGACCACAGCCAGGGCAAACTGTAGAAGCAATTTCCATAGCTTCACAATAGATTTAGCTCTGAGATGATAATGCCTATGTCTAGCAGTTTACAAAGCTGGAAAAGGAAATCGAGTCATCTCCAAGTGTGTCCCTATGCTTTGGAAAAGAAGCTTCATTCAAGGTGGGTTTGTTTGTTTTCTTTTCTTATTGCTGTGGGATTAGGAACCTCAATATTTTCCAAGGAATAATAAGAATAGTCAAACAATAACAATGCAATTAGACCTGACTTGGGGAAGCTCAGGTCTTTATGGTAGGGCAGGGAATCATCTGGGATGTTGGAAAGGTATTGGAGACAAGAAATCAGGGAAACAATAATGCCAAGCAAAGCTTAGAAGGGACAGTGAGTTGTGGGTGCAATCAGCATGCTGGGGCAGAGGGGGCACTTAAAAGTGTTGATGGGCCAAAAGGTACTCAGTGGTGAAGTGGGAAAGGGCCCTGTGGTGGGACCAGGTCTGATGCTGTTAATAAATGACTTGCTAGTCCCCAGGTTAGCTAAGCACCCTGCATCTCAGAAGATGGTCTAGCACTTGTTCTCTGTTTCAAGAACTGTTTCTCAATGGTGGGGTACTACATTTCTTTTTAGAAACCATTTGCTTCACTCAGTAGTAGAGTTGGAAAGTCTGTTCTGACTATGAGAGAACTATATGCTATGGTGATAGCAAAAAAAAAACCCCAACTTCCAAAGATCTTAAAAGTAGGAAGTATCTAGAGATGGAAGATAACACATAAACTCAAGGTCTCTTTATCAGTAGTGTGCCCTAGCAGAAATTGGGAAGAAACTGCACCTGGACTGAAGACCAGGGACATTATATTATGATTTTTTTTTTTAATTATGAGGAGATGATAAGGAAAATGGTAGAAACCCTATCACTTGGAACTACTTGAATAAAGTATTAGTTAATGAACCAAGACAATACTGCATTAGGAAGATGTACTGGGTAATTATTTAGTCTTTTACATCCATCTTTTACAAACTGCTTGAACAGATATGTTTGTTCTTTAACCTCTTGGCTCTACAGAATCACCTCTCCACCTCTTTTAAATTGCTGTAGTATTATTGACTTCTGTGAAATTATGCCAATTTTTACCATCTGGATTGGCCCATGACTACTTTTGAAAAAGGACTTCTTGTCTTAAAGAAAAAAAATTCCAACCCAGAATTAGTTTCCAAAAGTACTTTCATCATATAGAGATAAGATTCATGTGCTGCTCTCACCTTGACAAGGAGAAAGGATGAGAAACAAGTTAATGCACAGTTAAATCAGAGTGTTACAACCTACAGGGCAAAGTCAAGAGTGGAATAATAGCAGAATCCCATTCTGGCATAGGTAAAGACAGAGAGGGGACAAAGACACTCTTAGACCCATGAGTGTGACAGCCGCACAGTAAGAGGCTGCTTTCAGGCATATTTGCAGCTGTAGGTGATGGAATGATGGGTGAAGTATATCCATTAACTTAGAAATTGCCTTGATCTTTATTTTAATTACAACCCGTGGGCTGTTCTCCACCTGTCCACTTGGTTTCTTTTAAACTCAAGTCAGCACTGAGACAAGGATGTGCAGAATTCAGGTAGACATCAAGAGGAAGAAGGACTCTGCAGGGCACACTTTCTGTGACACCAGAGGCAGGTATGAGGACAGACTGCTCAGCTGCTCCTTGTACAGCAGTTCCCTGTGTTTACCCCTGAGAGTGATTAAAACCCATCAGGCCCTTGGATAGCATTACATTTACATGATTTAGGAATATGGCCTTTTTAGCACAAAACATCAATGAGAAACTGAAATAAGGAGAGGCTAAAAGCATTCTTTAAGCCTTAAAAGACTATTTCAAGTCCTGGAGACAAATCCCCTATGGAGAAAAACAATTTAGGTGTTGCTCTGGCATCTGTTCTAATAACTCCCTGAAATTTCCCAGTTTTCCATAGTGAACTTGTCTTCCTGGAAAGCCTTGCTGGAAAAAGACAAGCTGCAAATAGTGCAAACTGACCCCTGCCAGACCCAGAGAGTATAAAGGACGCTACACCATCAGTAAGTAGCAAAGCATATTTTGAGTTCCTTCATACCAATCCAGCTAGTATTCCCTCTCCTCCAGAAAGCAAAAGGAGGGGGAAATAAATGGGAGGAAGCAGAAATAGCTCTCCTTACTGAAAAGAAACCGCATTTGAGAAGATTTCAAAACCTCCTTAGAGCCACGAAAGAACGTCTTTGAAATTTCAAAGGAGAGATGTCTCCAGGCTGGCACCTGCTATTTACATGTAGTACCTGCACAACCCATTAATGCAGATAGTGGAAATTCAGTGTATAATATTTTGTCACAAAGCAGAACAGGCAGCAGGCTTGAATTCTTTGAGCCAGCCATAAAAGTGGAAAATTGGCAACTGGAAAAAGAGTATTTCCATAACTGCATCACTGCTTGCAAAGAATTGGCTCTTTGTCCAGTGCTTAAAAGACCAAAGATGATATGCACCACAGCAATCGCCACCATTGTGGAGCTGAGCCCTGTTGGAATTTTCCATGGGAATCACACAGAGCAAAGGGAACCTGCACATAGCATCAAACATGCAGGAGAAATATAAAATTGCAAAGGTGATTCAGAACACTTTCTGCTCAGGGTCCTGTCTTCTCCCATCCACACCTTTCCTTCCAGTGTTATCTCCTCCAGATGAAAAGAATGCCAAAGTAAAACCTTCTATTATATATATCTACAGAATTTATTCCACTGGTTTGGAGCTTCTTAAATGCAATGAGAAAATCTTTTTACTGCATTTACTTTAATAGAAAGGACAAATATTGCATGGGCTCCAGGGATTTCATTTCCTACTTGCCCTCTGATGGGCAAAGGAATAAGAGAAGACATAGGAGCAGTTTTTTACTATCCTCTGTAGATAAATAATTCTCCAGGACTGTTAAGGCAGTACATTTATCTGGAAGCAAATTCACAAGTTCACAAAGTTTGCTTTTTTTATATCCATTTTGTAGTCACTTGTAGAAATGATAAGGCTATTTAGAGAGGAAGTAACTGAAATTGTATTTTCAAAAAAGGGGCCATATTCAATAAAGCTGACATCCCAGCCTACCCTTCCCCAACATCTCAAGCTCTGAACACACTCCCAGAACTTCTGAGAGACCAATACCCTCAGACACACCATCATTTTCCCACATCACTGCAGTGTGAACAATTTGGACATTGTGGTGGGTTGGGGGAAGTCAAGGAATATCACAACTGAGATGCCCCTGGGGTGGCAGAAGTGAGAAGCCCTGTGGTGCTGGCACAGGAACAGGGTGGGGAGTCTATCACAGGTGCCTCTCAGCAGCCTCCACATGCTCCTCAGGCCTTTGAATCATCTCAGCCACATGGGAGCAGACCAGCTTTGTCCTCCAAAAATTTTAAAACCTGTGCTACAAAATGTACGGTAACTGTATTATTAGGTTGTTTTGATCCTCTGAGGTGTGAGAACTTCAGTTAAGACCTGAACCCTGATGCACTGTGAGATACCTTGCAGGATTAATTCTTCACGTTTCTTTTCCAGGTTTTACTGTGCAAGCTCAGATATACAAACCCAAGCCAGGCCGAGCATGTAAACTCAGCGATCTCACATGAGATCTCAGGTGTAACCTTTACTGTAATATGCACATTTCTTATTCTTCTGCCTCCACTGTTGAAATTAATCCACCATTTAATGCTTGCACTGGACTTCTAGCCAAACAGGCTCACACAGCCACATCACTAGGTTTAGGAGTTTCTTCTTTTGCCTCCAGGATCATTGCAAGCAGGGGATTGAGCTGACAGGTAGATGCAATCTTGTAAATGGTTCCCTTACCCTTTTCTTCCCTGCTGGTCAATTTTAGGTCCTTTCTGCATAGAGTGAACTGTCCTCTCCCAAGTAGTCAGGACAAGGTCTAGGAAGGTCAGCTTGTAATTGTGGCTGGCAGTGAAGAAGTTAAACAGAGCAACAGGGAGGTGGCCAGGTCTGACTGAGAGTCTGAGGCAGAAACCAGTAAGGAGGTCTAGCACCAGGACTGAAGTGAAAATGAAATCTATTTTAAGATGTTGTTTTTAAACTCCTATTCTTTGAATTGATGTGCATTTTAGTCAAGCTGAAATTGGTTATAAAGTTATACAGAAGGGGGTGGGGAGAGAATGATCTATTTACTTAAATGCAAGAAAAGACATATATCTGCAGAGTTTTCTGACTTGCACTCTGTCATGTGGGGATTGTGTCTACAATAACATCTGTTGGGAAAGAGGGCTCCTTGTAGTGGACACAACATCGCTGTCTCCATCCCTGAGGCATGACCTGGAAGAACAGATGGCTATAGTACAGTAAGCACATGTACGTGAACACTTGGGTGCATTGCACGATGGTGCTTTGTGCTGTGCAGTCTCACTCTTGTTCATTTCTTTCTTCTTTTACTTTAATATACGACCCTGCACCTCCTTCCAGTGAGCCACCCATAAGAACTGTATTGTGATCTCCCTAAGAAAAATCATGAGTGAATCTATTATTGAGTAGGAGTTAGTGTGTCTCTGAGGTTATCTCCTGTTTAGGTCACCCTGTGGAGAAAGGCAAAGACCTTCCCTGTGCAGTAACACTACTGACTTACCAGCTCAGAGACCTGATTCTTCAGGCTCTTTTATGGATGCTCTTGTACAAGTAGTCCTTGCTCACTCGGTCTAATGGAAGTCAAGAGCACTGCCTGGAAAAGTGATGTACACCCACCCACAATAAAAACTACAGCATCAGCCTTATCGCTGCTAATGCACCACTGGAATGTGTTCAGCAGCCGCAGCCACCTCCACGTTTTACCAGTGGGGTGGGCTTTTCTTTTTGCTCTGTTCCTGACTCATTCCCCACACTTTCAAATGTTCCTCTCTAATCAGGAAAAACAAAGCTGTACTGTGCCAAATGCTCAGTACTGCACACTGGCTGTTGGAACACTTAACACACCAGCCTATAATTAGAAAGCTTTCAGAGCCTTGCTTTTCCTTCTGGTCCTTTCCCATCCCTCCCCTTTCTCACTGAGTAGGACCAGAGCTGTCCTCCAAGCTTGCGTTACTCCCCACTAGTGTCAGCAGGAGTCACAAGAGCACATCAGGGGAGGAACAAACCCTTAAGGGAAAGAAACCTTTGATGAAATCCAGCCACCTCATGCTAGGGCTCTGTATGAATTCTAAGCAGCCAGATCTAAAGAAAATGAGAGCATATTTGCCCAAGAACTTCTCTGAAGTACAGAAATGTCTGTTTTATTCTGTTGGCTCTGTATGTGATGAAAACTTCAGATAAGGCTTGCTTATGAGCAAAAGGACATCCTTATCCTACTTCTGCTAAAAACTGCACAGAGTGTAAAAAGATGAAGTTCATCCCTTTCCTGGGGTTTTGTTTTATTAACAAATTTAAATAATAGTTGAACTTCTTATCTGAGCCACCTTGCAGTCTTACCTGTTCCTATGGTTACTCTAATAGGCCCTCTGTGTACTAGGCTCTATTTTCCTTCACCCAGCCAGCAACTTCCCTCTGCTATAGCCAGAATAAAGTGTCCCAGTCCCACCAAGTCAGCAAGTGGTAGGCTGTGGCCTTTTCCTGCTTTGGTTCCAACACCTGAAGGAGCTCCAGTCACAGAATACTATGAAACAAGCCAACATTGCACTAATGGAGAAGTATGTCTATAGATATAGTCAAAAAAATAGTCCATTGAAATTTGTAAATAATTTCAGAATGGGAAAAAGCTGCTTAAAATTAATAGATTGAATGCACCCTCTGCAAGTTTGCAGATGGCATCAAGCCGGTGTTGATCTCCTAGAGGGTAGGAAGGCTCTGTAGAGGGATCTGGACAGGTTGGATTGATGGGCTGAGGCCAACTGTATGAGATTCAACCAGGCTAAGTGCTGGGTCCTGCTCTTGGGTCGCAACAACCCCAGGCAACACTACAAGCTTGGTGAAAAGTGGCTGGAAAGCTGCCTGGCAGAAAAGGACCTGGGGGTATTGGTCGACAGCCGACTGAACATGAGCCCGCAGTGTGCCCAGGTGGCCAAGACAGCCAACAGCATCCTGGCTTGTATCAGAAATAGTGTGGCCAGCAGGAGCAGGGAAGTGACTGTGCCCCTGTATTCAGCACTGGTGAGGCCACACCTGGAATACTGTGTTCAGTTTTGGGCCCTTCGGTACAAGAAAGACATTGAGATGCTAGAGTGTGTCCAAAGAAGAGAAACAAAGACGGTGAAGTGTCTAGAAGCACAAGTCTTATGAGAGAGGTTGAGGGAACTGAGGTTGTTTAGTCTGGAGAAAAGAAGGCTGAGGGGAGACCGTTTAGCTCTCTACAACTACCTGAAAGGAGGTTATACTGAAGTGGGTGTCAGTCTCTTCTCCCAAGTAACAAACAATAGAACAAGAGGAAATGACCTCAAGTTGCACCAGGGGAGGTTTAGATTGGATATTAGGAAAAAATTTCCTCACTGAAAGGCTTGTCAAGCATTGGAACAGGCTGCCCAGGGAAGTGGTTGAGTCACCATCCCTGGAGGTATTTAAAAGATGTGTAGATGTGGTGCTTATGGACATCGTTTAGTGGTGGACTTGGCAGTGTTAGGTTTACGGTTAGACTCGATGGTCTTAAAGGTCTTTTCCAACCTAAACGAATCTCTGATTCTATGAATTAGTAAACCAGCATATGGACCCCAAGAAGCACCAATTTTATGTCTGTGAATTATTTTGCATCACCAAAATGATACTGGATTTTGGAGTTGAGGTTTCAAAGCATGCTCTGAACACTTCAGCTCGCTCAGGTCATCTCACTACCAAAAAGGTGTATGTAGTAGCATCACGAACATACAGCAAGGGGAGAAGAGTGGTTCAGTGCATGAAAGAGCTGTATTTTTCCTCTTTCACACACACACAAAAAAAGGAAACAAACTTTATGTCTTCTTATATCTACTTTATACCTTATACCTGAAGTACTTTGTACCTAAAGAACACCTATGCTAGCAAACTTTCTGCTTAAACGGTTCTAACTAAGAATAGGCCTTTTGCTTTCAAAACAATGAGTAGAAATTATCCAAGGAAGAATTTCTCAGGCTTGAATCATAAGAGAGAGGAAAAGTCTCTTTTCATTTTATTTGCCATATCTTAAAAGGACAAATCCTTTATTTCCCTTATGGAAGACCAAGTCTAAGGTCTGCACCCTGATGAGCAGGTGAAACAGCCAGACTTGTGTAGGCAACAGAAGTCTAATTAATAGCCTAATTTGTGTCTGAGTGAAACATTCACTTTTTTGATTTAAATATATAACTAACTGAACACTGAAAAGATCCTATCCCCCTAATTACTTCTGGTTCCCAATTAGCAGAGAAGTAACAACCTCTATATGGAATGACATGGGAACAAGGGCCTCTCGCTCAATACTTCAGGAGGAAGGGGCCAATGATCCAAGTGAGGGAACCTCGCTAGCTAAACTACATGTAAGTCAGCATTCAGTCATGTGCAGGGACCAAAGGGATCCAACCTCATAGCCTCTCTCCTCCCAAGAGAGAGATCAGACAGTATTTTGCGGGTTTCCTAACTGCATCGCATCTCTGCCATCTTTGCTGGAGACTGGGTAACTCCCTGGACTTCTTTTGAGTTATTCCAGATTTACATCACACAACTTTGGATCTCAGTGCTCGTTTTCTGGATTAAATGGAACAACACTTCTGATATCCGTTCATTTCTTTCATTAGAAGAGGATAGCTTTGTTGTGTAATTAACATCCCAGTAATTAAGGTTTCCAAGATGGTGTACTCATTTCTCTCTCACGCGCACACACACTCTTTCAAAATGTTATCAGCAGTAATTGCATTAACATCTTTTCTTTTCCTGTTCCCTTTGGGAGATTATTAGGCTTTCATTTAGTCTTTCTCATTTCACAAACATATATTTCCTTTGCTTTTCTGAAAATTTGCTACAGACTTGAAAACTCTGAGCAGCTTGACACCCCCCCTGCCCAATGTGAACACAGGGGAATCTTCAGTGCCCTTCATTTTTCAAACTGTTTTAAATGGAAGGTGAAAACTTGCAAGTGATACTGTATTTTTTTTACCATGGATATGGGTCCAGATAATTCTTGTGATAGCAGGATCATTCATATAGATACACCAAGTCAGCTGAAATTGAGATGGATTTAGGACTGTGGATTACTACCATGGAAATCTAAGAAAGTCTTAAAACCGTGCTTAGGACAGTTTATTGCTTGCTGAGCACTTCTTTTTAGTGACCCCAACTCAAGCTATAGAGGACTGTAAAATAACCAATGAGTTTTTTCCAGTGTGATGAAATGTATGAAACAGGGTAAGTTAGGAGACAGCAGAGGATGGTTCGTCAGTTTTTATTCATTTTCTGTCTATCATTTCCTTGGCTTTTTAAAATAATTCTTTCCAAGATAAAAGTTTGAGCTCTATGGCTGAAAGTTACCATGCAGAGCTTAGTCTGAGTTGCCAGTGGGTTGAAAAGCTGAACCATAAGCCCAGGATTATTGTATTCAAGCTTATAGCAGTAGTCCCTCAACCTTGGTGCCTACACAGCAGTAATGCTGCAATGTTATAAATCGCAAGAAAAGTAGACTTTTTCTCTCGTTGTTGGTTTCAGCTTTCTCTCTTTTCCATCTGTAACACATGCCTAGGACATCTACGTTAGTGTTCCAGACCTCATAAATCCTTGGTGGGCAGTTGGGCACTCTACTCTAAGCTCATGAAGATGTGGTCTCACTTTGTTTCTTGCAATTTTAGTATGTGTTAGTAACTTAAAAAATAGCCCTAGTTTCTAAAATAAAATATTAATATTTAGTGTTGCCCTACTGCCCCTGCTTTTTGGGGGGTAAGCTGTGAAGTGAGGAAGAAACATGATCCAGACATTGAATCATAATCCTGACTCAGGTATTGACCTTGACCTGCAACTTCAGCTTGTCCAAAGATAATTCCTGGTTCATGCCTGAGACTGAAAATAATAGCTACCCATTCATCACCATACCCTGACAAGAATACTCATTCTTTTTTCCTATCCCTTCACTTTCTGCTGCATTTTATCTTTCATCTGCATTTATTGGCCTGTCTTTCTTTGTCTGGAGAAAACAAATTTGCTGAAATCTATGACCATAGTGGTAAAATCACAGTGTTGGTTGCAAGCCAACTTGATGCTACTTAAATGATAAAAAGGGTTGGAAAAGAAACAACTGGGTTTGTAGCTCCCTTATGTGCATAAGCTTAAAAAGGAGTAAATCTGCACTTTTCCTCTTCTGTGACTTTGAATTGAGCCTGAGACCACAAAAGTGATCCCTGCTTATGTTCCAGGCCAGAAGGAAGGAAGGAAGAGCATCCAAAAGCTGCCGGCACTGCCAGAGCAAACCCAGGATTCTGTTTCTGGGAAATGAGATTTTGCTGTATGGCTGGAAGGACAAACTTGAGGCAGCTGCAGCTTTAGATCTTTGCTGAAAATGCCTACCCTGTACAATCTGGTGGAACATAGACATATCCAAGCTATTTCAGGGTTGGAAGTGGTCCAGCTGTGGTAACACAGAGCTCCAGGCTGCCTAATGCATGCTATATGTTGTCTCTGTGCTTGAGGTAGGAAATAACTCATGCCGTGGTAAACTTGCATTACACAAATATTTATGCAAACTATTTCAAGTGCTTGGGTGGTAATAAATTGCTATCGTTTGTTCTGTTAGAGCCTGATGAACAGCCTGTTGTTTTGTCAGGCTAGATAGCTGGTGCTGGTGCAAACAAGAAAAATAAACCCTAAGCTCTCCTTGCCCATGCTGCCCAATGGAGACAAATCTTTTCACTTCCACTGTTAGGCTGCAATGGGAACTACATGCTAAGCTGATATTTGGTTGTTCCTTTTTCACACCCAAAGGTTTAATCTTCAGGAGTAGACTGATTTCCTTAGGAGGGTGGGTGGATGGGACATGTAGTGTCAAAATACTATCTTAGCCACAGAAAGTGCCTATAACTAGAGGACAAGATCAATCCTGGGTCATGGGAAAAAAAAAACACTGGTATAGAAAAGCTGGATGCATCAGAGGAACATATAGTTTGTTATAGAGGATTAAGCTGTTAGTCCTGTAATTTGTCTGTCATGTATTTTATGCTGGTTATCCAGCAGTAAGACTCTCCATGGGGTTCAGCCAATTGAAAGAGATGCTGTGTGTAGGACAGAGGGCCTCCCTGCTGAAGTAGAGAAGGGGAGGGAGAAAGTCTATGATAAGAGCATATGAAATTTTTAGTCTGAATGGAAAAGGTAACCCATTGCCTTTGTGGCAGCCTTGTTTTGTTTACTTTTATGCAAAGCGCAGCATGCCCTCCATTAATCTGATAGACATGGGGGATTTCCATGGAAACAGCAGGATTCCATTTCATTTAAACTCTGATGCCTGATTTCCTTGTCAAGCGGAAATCAATGTGTTGGTAACAGAAGAAGTGTTCAGAGTATTGCTTAGAGATTTTGCCTGTGCAAAGGTCTCTGGAGGAGTGGAATGATCTGCCCTATCCCGTCACTGTTCACCTGAGCATGATCCACCACTCCACACATCTTCTTTCCTTCCTTTCTTCTATTTAGTCAGTACTGTCCTCAGTTTCACTGCTCACTTTCTCTGCCTGACCTCACACACAATTATTATCCTCCCTATCTGTGGGGTTATACAGAGAAAGAGAATTGGCAGTGCCTGGATAAGTGCTTCAGCTCTCTACTCTCCACCCAGAATCAGGGGCATTTGTGTAACTGGGAAGTGAGGCTTATTTATTAAAAAAAAAAAAAAATCTAAAAAACTGTGAGAAGCAGCCAGAATTATTTAGACAGACATTTTTCATGTGCAGCCAGGGAAAAGAAAAAGGACCTCAAATTCCTTGCAGCACATTGTAACCCAGTTTTTTTCCCAGTTTATCTTCTCACATGCCTTAAGCAACTAACTTCTTTGTTCAACAAGAACGAGTGAAGATCTTTAGGGGTCTTTCTGTGGGCCCGCTAGGTAAAGGTATACATGGTTCCCTGCGTGCTCCATCCTGATGCATGGGCAGACTAAGAGAACATTGATCCCACAACTCTCCTCAGCTGTCCACCTCCCACTGAGGCACTGGAACATGACCAGCCCTCTTCACTACTTCTACCCACATCCAGATGTCAAGTTTGAACCCCACTCATGTTCCTCTGTCTCCAAGGTGTGCTCCAAATCTAGAAAGGGACAGGGAAGGAATAGAGACAGAACTAACTGTGTTGGCGTAAGAATGGGAAGGGGCTGTGAGACAGGTCTGGTGAAGGTGTTGATATTCTACAGGGTGAAAGCCCCATAGCTTTGTAAGAAGAAGACATGGGGAGGGCATCATTGTGGGGTTGCAGGAAGACCACGACACTGAGATTCCTTTCCTTGAAGCATTCCCTGTGATGGCAGAAGCTGGAGACAGAAACTTTTAGCAGTTGTTCTTTTTCCAAGACTGTGGGTCTTAGTGTCATGTGGGGGCATAGCAGCCTCACTAGAGACTCACCCCAGTAGATCCTGTACATGGTGCTCTCCCTCCAGCTAGACATATCCCTGCTACCACCTCTATGCAGGCATGAACTCTCCTCTCCCCTTGCCTTCATACATGCTCTTTGCCTACGCCAAAGTAGTTACAGAAGTAGCATAGCTCTTACCTACATTTTTTAGGTGGTTTCTGGACTCTGCAAAGGTGGTGCCATACAAAATGGCACCTTTTGGCTTTCAAAGCCTGTGAGGCCAAGGATAATCACTTACAAGGGCTTCCAGAGTGATACTGGGGTTTAATATTCAGTGTGAGCTTTTTCAGTAATACAGTTTATCCAGACCTTGTGATCAGGTCTTTCTTTTTACTTTTTCTGGGCTCTTTCCAGTCTTTAATATGTTTTTAAGTGTGGCCACCAGACGAAGGCATAAGTAATTCAGACAATGGTGGCAGAAAGGGAGCTGTTTTACTGGGAAAGGGGACACAGAAGGAGATGGATGTTTTGGGAAGCTAAAGGATACACCATAAATTAAAGTAATTCAGTATAGATGAATGTTGGATCCTGGAGTCTTGAATTCCTGGTCCTGGCCTTTAGTCACTGCATATCCTTTCTTGTCTTAAACTTGCAGCAAATCTTAGGCTGCAGAAAAAGGTTTCAAACTAATCATAAATTACTGTCAATGCTTCCCATTTGGCTGGGTTAATGGCACAAGTACACACACCCTAATCTTCCTGAAGGCTTTTTTGAAATGACATTTACTATTTAAAACCATGTTCATCTTCTCTGCATATGTATCTTACATCTTTCTTTGGCTGCTGGCTAGTGCAACCTCTTTCTACCTGTTCAGACTATGTACTGTGGGAAAACAGAGAAGTCCTTCTTGCATGGCTAAAACAATGGAGAAGCCAGACCAATTTATCTTTTAACATAGTTGCAAAGCAAAAAAAATCAGACTGCTAGTTTATTCCTGTCAACCTCACTTCAACATTACAAATTATACTTTCTGCCCGGCTTGTCAATCAGGAGCTATAATGCATATGAGAAGGTGCTTTCTCTTGATGAACAAACATTTCCAGGGTGGGAGGAAGCAGAAGGAACCTGACCAGCCTCACAATCAGGCTGGGAAGATTTCATCTGACAAGAAAGTCATCACCTCAAGACACTGCAGTGCCAAGGGCAGCCAGCAAAAGCAGAACAAACTGGAGATAATGCTGAAGAAAACTCCCCAGAGAACACTGCTGGAGTCCAGCTGTGCTTTGTATTGCAGAAAGCCACTGCTTTTTGTTTACTGCGACCACCTGCAGCACCACTAGGGAAAGCCCGGGTGATCTTTGCATACCCTCTGCAATCCCCCTGTGCCCAATTACTGCCATGTGCAGCTCTCCAAGCCCCTTCCCAACAGTGGCATTTCCTGCCCTAAAGAATGTGCATCTGAATATTCTTCTGCCTCTTGATGTACCTCAGTTGCATCAAGTTGTAAGGAGGGACTGTAGTAGCCTTTCACATGAATCAACTAAGCCCTGTTCTGTCATGAGTCAGGTTTGTCTTCCGGGGGGAAGGGGAGGGAGGGCTCTGTGTAATGCAATAGGACCCACTGGGTCGCCAACGTCATTATTGAGAACAGCAGAACCTTTTTCTGCTTGCAAAAGTTTTCACAAATACTGCCTCTTTACCATAAAATCTCAACTATTAATTAATTAATTATTAATATTATTATATGTATTTAATTTTTAATACACATTTTAATCTAGTTAGAGTAAGGGGATCCAACTGAGATCAAGTCTTTCTGTTCTGAAGACTGTGCTGGTAGTTCCCAGTGCCTAGGGAACTTTGCTTAATAAGCAAAGTGTGTACAGGGGAAGCCCCATGTTTTGGTGATGACAAAAGGTAATATTTTCTCTTAAATTTGCCTGGGACAAAATGTAGCTGGAAACATGCACTGAATTGTCAAGAAGCAGTTCTGTGAGTCTCTCCAGATTAGCAACGGCTGTGTAGAGCTGACGGAATTACGGTGTTTAGCACTAGCATTTTGCTAGCTTTGCACTTCCAAGCAATTTTTGAGCTGGGGCTTTTGTAGGATAGAGTAAGTGGCATCTATCCATTGAGCCATGATCTGAAATATTAAAACATCTATAAATTCTCTGTCTGATAGCATGGATTTTTGTTTCCCCTGTGATCATATGGGATTGTCTTTTAGATGGAGGGGCAGGATATACCAAGCAATGCTGATGAATTCAGAAGCATTCCATTTTAATTTACCAAGAAACTGGTAATCAGGAGTTATGAAGAAGTGGAATAAGCCTCACTATCTCTTCTGAAAATCAAAAATCTCTGTTTCTGTTCCCTAGCCACTAAAATGGCTGTGTCTGCTGCTGCCATCATATAACTACCATCCCTAAAGAAGTTTGTGTCTCCTCTGCCTTCCCAGGCAGACAGAAAAGGTGGGCAGATGTGCAGTAATACACAGGATCATCAGACCTGACACGTGGATAATCTGGTTAAAGAAAGTTATCAGTTTTAAACAGGTAGTTCAAAGAAACCACTAGGTAGTTTTCTGAACAACGCGCTGACTTCCTGAAACTCTCAAACAGAAGTCACAGAAACCATACTGCCTAAACAGAAAATGCTTTGAGGGTTTGTCTTTTTGTGATACTTTTCTTAGGAGGATGGTTCTAACATCAGTCTCAATAAAAGAGGATGTCTGACACATGATGAGCCTTGCTCCATGTGTGTGCACCTGTGCATGCAGATAATCCAAGGATTTTCCACTTAATGACAGCTAGCTAATAGACTCTGAACACTTAAAGCATCCCTAAACGAGACGGCCACTTTCCAGAATCATGCATGCATGAAATTTCAGGTCGGGAATGTTGTGTGATTCATCCTGAAAGTATCTCTCTGTACCTTTCCATTTGTATTTTGCATGTAACAAGCTGCGTCATTTTGACACACACCAGGATGTTTTTGTGTGACCTCTGTTGGCAAACCAGAGATATTGGCTACTGCCAGACCATCTGTAATTTGAACAGACTATCTTAATGAACAGCACTATCACGTTTGATCTGGGAGTGAACGGCACCTTGCTATATCTGGCATTCAGATGGAATAAGATGTTTCAGCTGGCACTGATAATGCTACATTGCGCTTACAGCTGGCAGTTAACTGCTGTCTTCCAATGGGTTAGATAAAGCTCATAGCATTGTTGATTTATTTATAATGGTTTAATTAACCTGATAATTAGATTAATTGTTTTTGTTTATATCAAAGTAAATTAAAATAAATTGGGTTAATATGTATTTTATGTTACACTTCTGCTTAATTATTCAATTTAGCAATTAAAGTGCATAAAATTGGAAAACTGGAGGATGGTTTTTTTTTTCTCCCTGGAATCCAGACCATGTCTCTGAAGAGTTCTGGAGTAGGTAAGATGAAGCAATTGTGTGCCCCAGTGACTGCAGATACATTGAATCATTGGTTACTCTAATACTTGTGACACCCACCTAAAGAGGAAAAATGGGCCAGGTTTGTAAAGATGCTTTGGTGCCTAACACCACATAATGAAATTTAGTTTTATTTTTCAAAATTATGTACACTTTTCTGCATATTTAGGCACATTTAAGGTGCAACACCCTTAAAACTCCAGACCAAATAGCTTCTAAGAATATTAGAAAGCCTGGGACAAAAATAGTTAGGAGAGAACAGTACTTCCCAATTAGAGGAGGTAAAATTACTCAAATTTTCAATGACAATTTTAATTTTGAAAGGGGAAAAAAAATCTTTCAACTTTCCCAACCTGAAAGATTTAGTAACTATCATTTTTTCTTTATATTTTATATCAGTTGCTGAGTGTTGATACTTGGGGGTAAAAAGAAGCCTGTTTACGTTCTCAGCCAGCTTTGATGCAATCCCACTGGCACAAGCATGTATGTCTGCTATATTTCAGATTTGTAACTTCCCCCCTCATACTGATAATGATTATCAGTGTGTGGCTATATGTAGATGTATATATGCATACATAGAGACTCTTTTAGATATATCTGTGTGTAGCTGTAGGTGTCTAAAAATATATATGGATGTGTTCCACAGCCTGCACAAGGGAGATCAGAGAAAGGCCACGGAAGTGGAGGATGAAGACTCGTTCAGCAACTCCATCGTACCATCTGACACACCTCATCCACAACACGCTGACCCTCACCACCCCTCAGCAGTCAGAAACGCCAGTGTTGTCCAAAGCCAGGGTGACCCAAGGGACCAGAGGAGCTGATAGGAGGCTACAAACAGAGCTTGTAGCAGTGCTGAGAGCGACGCTTGTTTTCTTGGCTCTGGGTTTGTCTCCTGACAAGGCTGTTGCACCTTCCCAAAGGTAGATAAATGATATTCCACAACAAAATGAAAAAAAACCCTACAAGTGGTAAATAAATGTTGTATGACCCTGCAGGTATATGCTCTGCTTTGTTTTAGATGCGTTCTAGTGATTTAGTTAGCAAAAATGTTCTGCCAGACAGCTGCAAGGGAATATTACATAATGGTTATGAAAAGTGAATTTTGAGCTCTCTGGAGACCTTTATGCCAGAGTTATATTTTCGCAGCACAGGAACAGAAATACCCCCTCAGTAACCAATCAATATTTTCGTGAGTCCCTCCACACCACATGTGCAGAGCTGCTCCCGCAACAGCAGGGGAAGTAGCTTTGGAGAGAACATTTCGTTTTCAGCTCTCTCCTGCCCTCTTGTTTGCTCCTGAAGGTAATTAGTGCCAGCTGGTGTCTGGTCCTTTGGCTGGGCTTGTACAAAGGAGGAGGCAAGGGAAGGGGCTTGCATGTGTGCCTGGCCAGTGATGGGGTGCAGCTGGGAAGGAGTTTGAGCACATAAGGCTGTAGCCTGGGCATGAGCGTAACCATGCTGAGCTCAAACCCAGCTGAAGGGTCCCAACCTGCCAGCAGTGGAGAGGTGGGAAGGACCCAGAGAACTTGGGCCTCCTGGGAGGCACCAAGGTCCTGGCTTGCAGCTGGATGCCGTGCAGCAAACACAGGGTGCATCTGGCATGCAGCTTTGATTTTGAATGTTCCCCAGGGGACTGCCCGAGGACAAGGTACACGCAGAGCATCTCTCACAGGAAATATTCAGGGAATAATGTATGACTGCAAGGACTACCTGATTGGTTCTTAACAGCCTGAGAATATGGAGGAGAGGAGAAATTTTGGTGAGTTATTCATCATAAAACACATTCTCCCTTTCCCCCCATACACAACAGAGTTTATCCAGAAGGTGGCTATTGCATGTGCAAGAGAGATGGAGGCTCTAAGGCCTTTCATCAATGCAGGGCTGCCTTATTGAGTCATCCTGATGATGAATGCTCGAAGTCTGCGTGAAAGTGCAGTGCAATTACTGCTGAGTAATAGTGGCAGGTGGAGATTTCAGCTCCAGCTGGGATGTAAGAGGCAATGGTGAATCAATCAGTGTGGAAGAGACCTTGGTTTGGGAGGGAGAGGATACATGGGGGAGAGTTTTTCCTTGAGTAGTCCCTGAATTTAAGGAAGAGAGAGCTTAAATTGGTTAAGAGTGTTAAGGGTGACTGGAGGTAAATTTATTATTCACTAAAGCTTCACCTGAAAGGAAATATATCTGAGCTCTTTGGAGCAAAGTGGTAACTACACCTGATTAAACAAGGAGGGAATAAAAGCTCAGACAGGGCAAGGGGGAGAAGTAAAAGAGAGTTGAGCACAGATGCTAGGATAACTCCATGTAATTACAGCAAGTCTGGCCTGCTGATCTTTCCAAGAGTTCTGTGACTTTTGGGAACGCTGCTTTGGGTGGCATGAGCTACGTCAAGGTGAAGTGCCAGAGAAGGTGGAAGACTGGGCCCTGATTTTATTTCAGTCAGGACAGTATTGGATATTGTGTGCTGTTTTCTGCTTCTTTTATGGAGAACATACAACTGCCTAGCCTCCCAAAGCACACCACTGCCTAAAATAAAAAAGGCTTGGTTTTCAAGGCTTGGCTGGTACTTTCATGATGAAGAATCACCCGCCCAGCTGTGACCCATGCAGATGTACCAGGGAAGAAAGGCAACTAAAACACTATAGTTTGAGACACAGGGAGGGGTTTTTATTATATGCTTGAGCTAACTACAGAGTTCAGCCAAGTTTGCATGCAACTGAAGGAGCAGCTGAAGCTTAGCCTTCAGAGGTCGGTGTGTTGAGGCTATCCATGCTCCCTTTCCACCTCACAGTCCCTACTAGAGAGCAGGAGCAGAAAAGGGCTAGGACTAGTGGGCTGAAAAAACCCTTGAGCTGATGTACCCTCCACATGCTCTGCTGGAAGAACTGCATGTCCTTGCTTTGCTGGTAGCTGACATACCGTGTGTTGGACAGGCTAATCTGGAGACTGACAGAAATCTCGTCAAAGTGAGATACTGGGGTAAAGGATAAAAACATATTCAAGGAGGGAAGAGGGGAGGAGAGGGACTGTGGATAAAGTTGATGCCAGGCCTTATCAATCTTCTGCTTGAAAATGACAGGTGGTGCCTATGAAACCTACTTAAAGGTCCTGTGTGTCATAGGGAATATTTTTCCAGAATCTTGAAAGAAATTGGACAATTACATATTTAAAACAGATTCTATTTCAGGTCACCTGTGTTTTAGATGTCTGAGCTATGCATGTTAGATGATATGTCAGACAAAACCAGCAAATGGATTATTTATTTCCCTGCAGGGAAAAGGCTTGGCCAA
Source organism: Phalacrocorax aristotelis (assembly GCF_949628215.1). NCBI lineage: Eukaryota > Metazoa > Chordata > Aves > Suliformes > Phalacrocoracidae > Phalacrocorax > Phalacrocorax aristotelis. The sequence goes on along the minus strand of NC_134276.1, from coordinate 159,824,678 downwards.
AATCAAAGGAAGCAGAGACTCTCTACTGCTACACTACTGACTGGAAATGAGGAATTAAGTCCCACTTTTCGCTTTTCTTGGCAGTAGGCTGCCTTAAGGAGGGTGTCCCTGTGCTCAAAGCACCAGTTTTGGAGCATAGAGACCTGTGCCTTGGTCCTGAGTTATGCCACAGGCTATGAACGACTTTGGGAAAGTTGCTTCAATGCTCTGCAACACTGCTTTTCTGTATGTAAAAGAAAGAGAACTGATAACTACCTACCTGCTTCAGAAGGTTTTTCCAAGATTAGGCGAGCACTAGTGAATCACTTCAGTACCTTATGATAAAAGTTACAATAGAACTGCTCATTATCATAACCTCAGTCTTCTTCAAAGTTTAATACTGGTAGAATGTAGGAAACTTGTCATCAAGAATCAGAATGTTCAAATTTAGGCAGCACCTACTGAAAAATCCGGTTTGCATCTCGCATTAATTTTTCATGAATTTCCTTTTTTTCTTTCTTTTGTCAATAGGTAAAAAATAGGAGGTGGAGGAATGAAGATAGAGTGTCTCTTCTTTATCCCCACGTCACTGCCCTCTTCGCTTGCTCCCCTCTTCACTGCCAGTCTGCTACCTAAGAAAAGATGTGCACAGTGACCTATTTTAGAGCATGTATTCCTAGTCTGTGGAAGATGCATAAGAAAGGAAGAATAGAGGAGCGCGCTCAAGTAATTTCAAGTAAGGCGTGCAGTTGCTTATAATGGTGCAACTAGTGCATGTAGAGGGAACCAGTTATAATTCACTAACATTTGCCTTTCTTTCTAGCATGTAAACTAGCCAGATAGGCATTAATAAAGGGATGGGTGAGAGGACAGGCCAGATGGACAAACTGGAAGTGTAATGGTTCACAGCACACCTGGCTCTGGCTGACTGCAAAGACTCCTTAGTCTTCATGCTGATACTGAGTGAATGCAAAGGAGCTTTCTTCCTAACAAAAATGTGCTATAAAAAAACCCAGAAGATTCATGGTAATGACAAAGTTTGAATTGCAGGGTCTCTTTTAAAGGGAACACAGACCCTATATCACTGCCCTTTACCTCCAACCTGGCTGTACGGAGAATGGCTTATTCTGCCTGGCTGTGATTACGGCTCTGGGATGAGAGGCCTGCAGCTGCAGAGGGGACCTGCGAGTCTCACAGTCCAGCACTCAGGTGAAATTCTCCCTTGACTCCTACCTTCCTGGGAAAAAAGAGAGCAAAAAGACTCTGATCTTCAGTACTTTCCTTGATGTGCACTGAAAAGAAAAAACAACAACAATAAAGCGTCCTCTGCAAGTTTGTGTGTGTTTTGTTCCTATATTAATACCCATTGTGGGAACGGATAGAAGAGGATTAACAGTGGCTGTCCTCTCTTCAATCTAATCACCTATTGACTGAGAAACATCACATAGGGACGTCTTGGAGGAATTAACACAAATCCTTTTAAAACTCTTCAGTATCTTCTCCCTTCCCTTCCCCCCTCCCCAGCCCCTTCTCTCTGTGTCCCTTGGTGCTGAATTTGTAGCAGAGGATGTGGCCAAGAAGGATCATGGGTAATCAATTAAGATGCAGACTTTTACCATTTGAGATGCATTATCATGGTCCCACTGACACATCCTGAAACACAAACTCGATCTATCACATTGCAAATGAATTCAAAGTGGAAGATTAAAGAGGCAGAGAGGCACACAGTCTCACCATATAATTCAATTAAAAAAAAATAAAAAAGGAAAAAAAAAGGAAGGAAAAAATCATGAAAGCAGGAACAACAGAGAGAAAGCTGGCTCATCTGTAGCCAAACTTTACGCTCCGTCCTATAATTCTTCCAATGGAGTCAGATTGACAGGGATGGTTTGGGGTAGTCTGAACAATGGCTCGGGTATAAAGAAAGGGGCTTTTGTCAACTTGAGATGGGATGAAAGAACTTACACACAAAGACACTCCTCTGTTTTCTTTTTAGCCTCCCCAAAAGAATATCTCAGGGCCAAATGGATTGAATGCAAGCGTATTTATTTGTTACCTGTGGTGGCCAGCAAAACACCTCACCGACAGTCAGGTCAAGGTGAGCACCAGGGAACTACTGTTCAGTGCAACTCATCTTCCACAGTCATGAGTTTCTGAGGTACAAACGGCTGACTCTTCTCCAAGGTGGGCTGGTCTTTGTCAGGACTCATCTCCCTGGCTTCAGAGGACGTAAATCTACCGCAGGCTGAAAGCAGTGGTGTAACTGTTGTAATCCAGGCAATTATTCAGTTATTAAAATTTCTCAGAATTAGAGTAGATGTTTCTTCTGCCTTGTTGCTTTTATTCTTATTGCCCCCTTGCCCTGCTACAAGAATTGAGATGGAGATCTTTCCCACCCTGTCCAGCAGTCCTCAGAAAGTGCTGGCATAAAGAACAGTAAAAATTAGAAGAAATGTTAAGTTATGCAAGCCTTTCCTTCTCCTCTCTCAAGGTTTTCTGCAATTTTTCGGAAACCTTTGTATTTCTGATACCAATACAGTAAAGGCATAAAGATTTGGGATGAAAGCAGAATTAATTCAACTTAAAACAGAACCACACATAGGCATGGTTAATTGTGTAGCCAATCCACAGATAAGAGCCCACTGATCATGTTCTCTATTTATATCCTTGCTCCCTGGGCCAGTCCATAGGGCACGTTCAAGTTCAGGGTGTGGAAATCAAAGGGCACATAAGATTGAACGCTGAAGGAATCTTTTGGATGAGCTTTTACCAACTTCAGCAAGGGCTTTGACTCCTACCCTAGAAAACTGCTGTCTGCTAAAACCTGCCTGTTATTTCTAACTTTCTCTACAAGAAGCATAAGGAATGGTGGTGGGTCTGCTGAGGAACTGCAGTAATTACACAACTGCCAGAAACATACGTGTCCGCTTTCTTTAAAATTAAATTGTCATGTAAACCCCACCATTGGGAGCCTCCATGTGTCACAGCCTAGAGTGGTTGAGGCACCAGAGGGAAACACGACTGCTAGATTTGCTCGCTTTCCATCTGTTTGCTCACAGAGAGCTGGTTAAGGAGCACTTCTAGCGGAGACAGGAGACAAGAGCACGTAGAAGGTAACAAGGACATGTTGTGGATTCTTTATCAGCCATGGCTCAATTTGAGATTTATTTTAGTGCTGGGATTAATTTGATGCTCATGAAAGGGACAGGCTGTCAGCACTGACAAAAGCCTGCCTGACAGCCAGGAGGCACTGGGTGAGTTTTATGTACACAGCATTTGCCTGCACCCCGCAGTCCTGGTGTGCAGCACCACCTGCCCTGGTCCCTGCCCCACTGCCACAATGCCAGCACCAATCCTGACCACCACGCAGAGCAGCAGGCCCACTCATGAAGTGCTCTTACCCAACTTATAGTGCTTGGCACGGCTTGGCACAGCCTGTGAGTTGGGATAGTAGGGGCATCCCAAAGAAAAGGAAAATTTGGAAAAGTCAAAAGCTGAGCTTTTTTATTAACTCTCTTTTTCATTTCCTAACATTTTCAGTAAGGAGCTCACTTAACATTTATTGATGTTTCAAAAGAGTGGAGGAGTGGGAAAAGAAATAAAAGGAAAGAGTTATACAACCTGGAAATGGAAAGAAACAGTTGTTCTGAGCTGTCAAGGAAGTTCAGCAGTTCCAGTGCCTACACCTGGAGTCCCCAGTTTAGTGACTGGCTGAGCTATCAGTCATTGCAGGCAGTGTAACACCATAACCAGAAACACTCTGTTTTGCTGGGGCTCTCGCTTAGGAAGTGACACTGACTTCCTGGGATGAACCCTTCTGAAAGAAGGTCCTGAGGAAAAGCATCTACACATTTCCTGTCTGAACTATGGAGTTATTTTTGTTTCCTCTTTCTGCAATAAGTAAATATTTCTGCACTGCACAGGGCAAAACATTTTTGGTGACTTTTTGTAAAAGCAATTTCTCATGTAATTCTGTTTCAGAAAGCCTAAAACACTTCATCAGACAGCTCTAGTTTAACCATTTCAGAGTGGATTTAAAGAGCTTGCAACCTTCCACAGTAAACACAGTGCTCAAAATTAGCCTGAAATACTGTGCTTTATATAATCCACTTTGGAAAGCTCACTCATTACTACAAGAAATGGCAGATTCTCACAGCCTCTAGGGGCATGTGCAAAAACTTAAACAATGCACATAATGTAATGATGAACAGCCATTTGTAGAGAACTCCATCCAAAAGTCAGTCCTTATTCCTTGCTGGCATCCCCCCAAGGACTGCTGCCTGATTTTACTACCTTTACGTGTGGAGAGGGCAAAAATTACTCTCCCAGTGTCTACACCATCAGTACTGACTTATGGATTAGGAACCTGTGAGGAAAGAGCAAGTGTCGTCCTTTTCCTGTCCTCTCCTTGCCTTTCTGGTTCAGCCCCAGTAGGTTAAAAAGAGGACTATATAGTATTTTTCCACAATTTTTTGTGAAATTTCACAAATGTTACAATAACATGTGGAAGATTGTCATCCATTGTGTTTTTATTAAAAACCATTGTGGAGGAAGACATATTTTGTTTAATAGTCTTTTTGGTCAACAAAACCCATTACCAGTTAAAATATTAACTGTTTCTGTTAGGTACCTACTTAGATTGAGAACTGGGCTGTGGATCTTGGGGAGGGGGAAGAGAGAAGGGGGAGAATATTTTTACTCTGCCTCAGCAAAGCAGCAGAGAGGAAATCCTACTGCAAAAATCCAGGCATAATCCAGGTTTTCTCATCTGCAGTGTTGCATCTGAAAAATAAAGGTCTAGCAAATGAGTTTCTTTAAAATGAGAGAAATTCATAAGCGGGGCGGGTGCAGCCCTGGATATGGAGACACTGGCTGCGTGGCAGTGTGGTACCTCTCCTGTCTCATGAGCAGGAGCACACATATTTCATCAGACAGCACTAATGAGAAAAGAGAGGGCCACATCCCATTTTTATTCTATCCCTGTGAATCTGTTCCCAGAAACACTGATGACTCTCCACAACCCTGGAAGAAGCATCCTCTGGCCAACAGAGAGGGAAAATCATATAGGAATAAAAAACATATTAAAGACAAAATTACAAGCTTGAAATACATCAGACCCCTGCCACGCTAGCACACAAGGACATCCTGACTGCAGAACTCTGTTTTCCTGTGATGGAAACTGCAAAGAAATGGAGTATGGGTTTCTACCTGCTGCTGATTGCATTTCCATTTCAAAAACAATACCCTAGCACTTTCTTCTGTTTTCTCAAGGAGGCCTTCACACACCTGAAATCCTTCCATCATCCCAAAAGTGGAGAGAGAAGAAAAGGAGTTGCAGGATACATATTTGTGTCAATCCAGGCATAAGCATGCAGATTGATAGTTAAATAGACACAGAAGTATGCAATAGATAAAGCTGAAAAGCACCTACAGAGAAGATAGTGATGTATTCCCTTACTTTCCTCCCCCTTTCCTTATACATGTGTCTTCTGCTAGTCATACATCACATTCTGATGAAAACAGATATGTAAGAAGGCTCTTATCCCTACTGAAGCTTGTTGTATTACATTAAGTCATCCTCCAATTTCAAAAACAATATCCCATGCTGAGTCAATCTATCATTCCCCTCAGCACATAGAATTTTTTACTTCTTGAATACCTGGCTGCAATTTTAACTCAGAGACCAGCCTCTTGAAAAAAAAAAAAAAGAAAAAAAAAGAAAAAGAAGAAAATTAGCTTGGAAATTCAAAACACTACAGAGATTTGAGATGGGATTTTGAAGGAAAAAAATGCACAGAAGTAGGCCATTGGTTTCAAAAAGGCTGGGAATAATGCCAGCTGCATGCTGAAAACACACACATGCATGTGGAAGCATCATACTGAGACATTCAGTAGTTCAGCTGTTTTGAAAAGCCTGTTTCTAATCTAATTTTGAACAGAAAATGCTTCAAACTAACTGACTTCTATAAAAAGTTGGAGCCACTGAGGTGGGATAATTACTTTTCCTTCACAGATTTTAGATACCATGTGTCCTGCAGAGATGACTGGAAGGTCTGCTGTGACAGAGAGGTAAATAACTACGAAACGATACCCTCATACCTCTTCTCCAGGCTCTTATTCTAAGTGGTCACGTATCCTCCGGTTCTTTCTTCTGTCTTGGCATTCACACTCATGCCTTTTACTGCCTGGCCAAAGAAGACCCTTCCTTTAGAGTCAGCTTGACCCCCACCCTTGCTGCTGGATGAGTTAGGTAGCCATAGTAACATATAAATAGCTTTATAAATAGCTTTATAAATAGCTACCAAAGTCCCATTTCAGATAGAAGAAAATAGTCACTTAAAAAATAAAAAATAAAAAACAAAAAAAAACGGAAGATGTTTTTAAAGCTAGAAGATCACCTAAACCCATAATAGTACCAAGCGACTTTAACACCTTTTAAACATATTTTTTTGCTGACTGAGGAGTCATAGAGAACATCTCACAAAGCCAGATGTCTCTCGCTGATCAGAAAACTCATCTAACCTATTTACATCTGGCAGCACAGATTTATTTTTATGAAAAGGGTCTACCCTTTCTCAACTCCTCCTGTAAAGTTATCACCTCCCTGCAGTGTTTAGTGCTCCCCTTACAAAATAACATTACTTCCCAGTCTCAGCAGCCCGTCCAAAATATCAGGGCCTTGCAGGTTATTGTTGCCAGGAAAAGAAACTTTTGGATGATGGAGGCCCTTGCCTTTGAACACACTCTTGTAACTACAGTAGGATGCATCACAGCCCTGCTGCTTTAGAGGCAGGAGGAAGCAAACCTTCAGCGCTTATCTACTCACTGCACAGGTGCCACTCAGCTGTGCACCTTCTCACAACCCATCCTGCACTCCCTCCCCCTTCCCTGCCCCCTTTTCTGTTGATATTTTGCCTGCTCTGCAGACACAGTTTTTTATAAAAACGGATTGTTCTTGGTCACTTTCTGTGAGGCTTCCAGAACTCTCTCTTCTTGAGCTGTTCCTCCTAAGTATGCACGTGTACCTGTCTTCTCAGCAAGGCCTTTCTAACAAAAAATTCAAAATTCCTCATCTGCTTTGCATTTTCCCCCACTCTGCATGACAATGTGTGCTTGCCTTTCTGGTTTGGAGATTGCAATCATTGCCAAAGCTCCCTGCTTTCACAAGGTTTAGGGATCCTCTCAAGCAAATAATTAACCAGTTAGACAAAAATTTGGTCTATGTGACACCCAACCTGTGATAATATTTTTCATTTCAAATTTCCAAAGGATTTAGTCAGCCTAAATAAGTTTCTAATCCCTGTGTCTTTCATGATCCTAATTTGAGTAAAATGTATATTTATATGGAGAATTAATGAAACAAAAGGGCCAGCAATTGTATTCTGCTCAAAGCCTAGAAGGAATAATACCCGTTTAATGGGACTTTTAAAGTTTCCACACAGGCATGTTTTAGAAATAAAAAAGAATAGAAACAAAACACCATTACTGAAGATCTGTACAGAAAAAAGGAATACATTAAATTTTCAAAATTAAGATTGAATGTATTTATAAAGAACCATATACTTTATTTATCTCCTGTTTTTCCTTCTGAAAAACAAGAAAAATTGCAATCTCATTACTTTTTTTTAATGGGGGAATTTATTCAAAAAGAAAAATCATTCATTTGGTCCAAAAATCACTTTACATTGGAAAAAGCTTCACAATAAAACCCCACTAATCCCATTTACATTTTAAAACAAGTAACATGAATATAAATCCATTATTAGTTACAGCAGACTTCTTAGGACAAACCAGTTCTCAGGGCCAAATTTAACCCCATTTTGAGCCATGGAATTTAATGAGGTGAACTAAAACCAAAAGTGGAAGTCATCTTTGTTTTGCATTTTTTTTTTTTGGCAGCAAGGCAAATAGCATGAATTTGTACCTGGCTGTCAGCAAGACTGGAAATGTTGAATTTTATTTTTACCTGTATTTCGTACTGAAGGGGCAAACACTTTATTTTTAATCATAATTTCTCCCACAGTGCTTCCTTTTTTCCTATTTTAGAAAGGACTGACATTTTCCAGTGCAGCCCCTCTATCTAGGTAGCTGCAGGATATTTCAGACCACGAGTTCAAACATGCCGCAGGCTGTGCAGTGACCAGTTAAATGAATGCACGCCTCCCACAGAGCCAGCACCTTTAAAAGTACATATAAAACCTCTGACAATTCGGTGCTTCAGACTGTGCAGCTTCTTAAGCATTTGCAAGGCTGAGACTGTAAAAGCATCTTTTCAGAGTTTTTGCAAATAGCCTATTGACCTTTTCCCAAGTATTTTCCCAGCTTCCCTGATACTGTGCAAAATAAAACCCTTCCTTGTAAATTCTGCAACCCCTGGCTCAGAGGGGGATTACAGAGCACACAGCACCTCTCCGGACATGGACCTGCACGGTGCTGATCCGCCAACACAAGCTGTGACAACTTATGCTTTTAGGTGCAGCGATTCCCTTGTTCAATTTGCAGTGTGCCGATCAAGATGGCAGCTGTCGTAAGAGACAGGGCTTCCCCTGGTGACACGCCGATTTCAGGCAGCAACAGGGATGCAGGGGTAGAGCTTTGCATTTCAGCCCCATAACAAACACAGAACAAACAGCTTTTCTGAGCAGGGATTTGGCTTCATTCTAGTTTCAAGCGAAGACAGGCTTTGCAGTGCTGTCTGCCTTTCCTTACTAGTGGCTGCCCACCGGTGCCTATGATTAAGATATCACTGCACCTTTGAACTTGTCAGCATGGGACAGCAGTGTTGAAAACATCGGGTGCCTCTATTGAATGGCAATGACTAGACACCTGCCAGCTGCAGTTCTTCCTTACAAAGTCTACTTTTTCTCTTATGTGTATTAAATAAACTAATTTTGCTTCGCTTTCCCCATCTCACAGGAAAAATCGGTCACCTGAGTTATACACCACACAGTTTCCATTGTTTTCAGAATACGTCTTTTGAAATGTTTAGATCAAGATCTTTTGTCCCAAGAAGAGATTTCTGTCATTGAATTGTTGACAAAACACTTGCTTTCTCCAGGGAACAGCTGCTAAATAGGGATTTGGCTCACAGGTAGTAAATTAAATGATTATTTGCTAAGCAGCAGGAGGATATTGGAGATCAGGATTCATGGGTTTACCCTGGGCGTGGGAGGGAAGTATGGTGTAAAATTTACAGACAAGACTAAGAACATAATACTTGATTTGAAAGGCAGCAACCAATGTTAGCACTCTACTAGGTGAAGGATCTATGTTCAACCCCCAACACATCCCGAACTGACTTTATCCATAAAATGACTTTACAGGCAAAGAAACCCTAATAAGGCCTGACTGCTGGGCAGGTTTGGAGATGCAAGATTTTGGTCAACATGAAAAGCTGCAAAGGACATGGAAGTAAAAGGAGTGATCCATGCAAGTATTAACCACCCAACACAAAGACATGCTTATTACAGCATTCTGGATGGGAGCTCTCGCTCTGTTGACTGTAAATTGCTGCCAGCGTTACCAATGCTGTGGGATAGACAAGTTCATCAGTCAGCCTCTGGTCCTTTGGGCAAAACTCAGACACAAGTGAGGAGGGTTTGTCATCCAGACATTTTCCCAGCAGTTACAAGATATTTATAAGAGCATTTGTGCAGCTGATGTTCTTCTATGTCTGCACAATGTGAATTCACACACGCTATGCTTACAGAATTGCAACATGCACTTGATTTTGATAAGTCCCTTGAAGTCTCATGTGATGATGTCCCTTTAGCTAGCCTGTTTTGCCTTCCCATTGCCTTTGTTGTGTTTTCCATTCCAAAAGCCAACAGTCTATAGTTGTACACATGTACAGCCGGGCCTCATGCTGTTGTACACTGCTAACAAACATGGGCATTTGGCTCCCACTGTGACCAAGGGCTTCACTCCTGTGCTCCTTGAGGGAAAGAAACAATACCTCCACTCTACTCGCTTCCTGAAGGAAAGCAACAAGCTCTGAAAAAACACTGCCCGTGGCAGGCTTGCACTGCCTGGGCAGCGAGCCCCATCCACAGGCTGTGAGGAAGCCCACTCTCATGAAGTGCTAAAATGCCTTGACAGGAAGGCCTCACAAGGCAGTTTAGGAGTAATTTGGTTGTCCTTGAAATAAGCAGCCTGTCCCCACGCTATTCTACAAAACCTTGGGAAAAGCAATTGCAAAGAACTGAGTACCAGTTCTGGGCAGTGGTCATGGGACTTTTGGGACCAGCTTCTGTCTGGAAGAGGTGGTTCAGATTTGTTACACATTTTTCATTTTCTTCTCCTTGGAAAGGCGACTTTACCAGCTTGGCTTGTTGAACTTTTCAGCCTTTCAAATTACATAGTGTTTTCAATAACACGCTTACCAAAAACTTTTTAGCTACAACTTCTAAAATGTATTCAGAAATAACTCAATAAGCTTCCACATATTGCAGAAGGGTTCAGCTGAATCTTGAAAAAAACACAGGCATGACAAAAACCAGGGCTTTTTCATATTTTAAAACTATCTACACCTTTAAGGAAAGGGTAAGAGTATCAGGAAGGAAGGTCTTATTTTCTCCAAAGTAATTAACATAAAGATACAGGATGACTGGACATTGGCTTAGACGAGAAGCTCTAAAGAATTTGTACATCTAACATCAGCATGAAGGTCCTGATTTTTAAGGCATTAAATTCTTACTGCTATTGCCATTTTGCTATGGGCTAAACTTTACTTTCAATGACTTTTACTCATTAACTACCACAGGCCTAAAATATATCCTTAACTGATCAACTGACAGGCAGTTTGGACTGGAAATGCACACAGCATTTCCCTTGTTTTAAGAGACTGAGATTAAATACTCTAATCTGAGAAAAAATAAATTGTCCATGGTAACTTCATCAGAACTTCCTACTCACAAAAATATTGATCACCAGAAAACCCCATCAAATTCTCAAAGATCTGCAATATCTAAACACAGGGAACAGAGGAACACAGCTTAGCTAGTGATGAAAGGCCAGCGAGTAAAGGGAAGGTTGCTTCAGAGATGAACAAAAAAACATCAGTTGTGTTTTATGTCTGGCAGGAACAATGATGAGGCTCTGGGAGGAAGGACGTAGAGAGGCCCAGCCTGAGCACATGGGTTGTCAGAAAGGGGGTGAGCCCACCCATATGCCCCAACACAGCAGGGACAAAGCCTTTCAAACTGTGATGCTTCTTGCTTCCTTTAGGCCTTTTTAGGTAATAAGGACATCTTAAGGCTGCTTATCTAATTTGCTTCTGCTCTGCCTCCTACTTGTTCATATGTGGCCAAATGATGGATGAGGATGATTTACACAACTGCAGAGCTACTCCTGCAATTTCTTGGCTGCCACTGTTTCCTTTCAAGAGATGTGCAATATCAGATCCATGAAGTGGTACATGAATTTGGGATCCAGCTCAGAACTGGGTTTAATTTTTTCCCCTCCCCCTGCTAGGCCTCTACTTTGTCACCAGTGTCTGATTACACAGGCATTTTTGTTTTCTGTCTTTAGGTTCTTACAGCCAGATGAGAATAATACAGTAGAAAACAGGGTATATCGTTTTTCCAGGCCCCACAAAACTATGCTTTTACTCCAGGGGACTTTTTATTTTTTTGGAGGTACTCAGAGTGGGATGTCTTTAAGTTGACAGATATTTCTCATCCATGTGACAAGTCTTTGTTTCTTCAGTGTCGCTAATTTATGAGCCCTGTATAAAGTCATCTTTAGCCCCTTTCTTGAATTTTCTATGGGTAAACAATGTGTGTAACTCCTTGTAATCATGTTTTTTTTCTGTATGACCTTAGGAATCATCAGCCTGGTATGTGTATCCCGACTACGCAAGCTCCCGCCTACACTGGTGAAAGAAACAGGATATGTCTTGTCTAGGACTTCTTATTCTAATAGCCATATTTACTTTCTCCAGGATTTCATCCTGAGCAGCAGTGGCGGCAATCACAGTCTCCCTTTCATCTGCCACCAAACAGATTTTAGGCTGCTTTCTGAAGTGAAAAAACAACCATACTTATGCAATCACACTCTGCATGTTGACTTGTTTATTCTCTCCATGTATCTAGCAACCCTAACTTATGAACTGTCTGGTTGATCTCAGCTAAATTAACAGAGGATCACTCATCTGAAATATTTTAAGCTCATTTAAAGTGCTGTTGACAGTCCTGAAGAAGAGAAAGATACTGTTAGTACCCAGACAAGAGAGAAGCATGAAGGGTGTCACCTCTAAAGAGGAAAGGTCAATTGACCTTCACACCTTTAGAAATGGATCCACAAGGTTTCATGGGTAACCAGACCACCTTTGATCTGTTGCTTACAGAAAGACTTGCTGAAGGCAGGCTCGGCTTTGCCCCCCCACCAATGGAGGAATGGGATAGGGCTCCCTAAGAATTCAGTTTCTCTGGTCCCCCTCTTTGCCCCTCACATTTGCATCCCTAGTCTGTTGTGCCTTTAGGGACGGTAGCACTCTCAAACTGCTGATTCGAGTAGCTAGGCTAAAGATAGGTTTCCCCATGGCAACTGCCTCAACCAAGGGTCTTTCTACCTTTTCTGTCCTTGCAGGCTTGCAGGTGATGATTTCAAACTACCTGTACATCTGCCTGCTTTAGCTTTCCTCAAAGGCTGAAGGCTTGCAGAAAGCCTCCCTCTTTTCTAGTTAATTTAGTCTCTTTTGAGCAGCTGTAGCCAGGAGCTCTGACTCTCTCCAAAGTTGCCAAAGGCCCCTGGCTATACTTTTCTGCTGGTTTTCTTCAGAAATAAATGTTATCAGTGTGGAACAGATTTCATTGGAGAGTCTGTTTCCCAGGGAAATGCCCTGGGTGTCCAACACATGCCAACTGTCAGTTTGCCAAAACCATACCCTAAGGCAAGAATTAAATGTAGGGAAATGTAAGTGCCCTGAGAAATTCAGGCCAGAAACAGAGCTGACACAGCAAGCAGACAAGAAAACATTTGATGCCACCAAGAAAAAAGATGTCTGTTTCCAAGTGATGGGAAGTGGTTCTGTTTTAATGGAAACTTATTTTATGTGCAGATGTAAATCCCAAAGAAGAGGCTTACTCCTCCCCTGGCTGCTAGTGAATATAGCCTTTCTGTCAGCACTTCTGCTCACCCAAGTTTAAAACCCTTCCAAGATTGTTTGGCTTTACAGGAGGAGAGAAAACAATCTCAAGAGCAATAATGATGGGGCATTTGATGTCCTTCAGCTCTAACCTATGCTCAGAGCTTCTCTGTGCCCTGAAGACATCCTCATGTGTAACTGTCCTGGCCTCCTGCCCTTCCCAGTGTGATTGTTCATACATTTATTCCTGTTATTAGATAATCACCTTCTGCTGTCTTAACAGGAGCATCATTAATTCATGGAAATTGTAAAAATACCTCCGACCCTGGTTCCTCTTGAGACCTTTTACCTGCTTTTTGTATTTTGGGTAAAAAATATAATTATCCATACATTCTTTTTTTAACAGGAGAATATGCACACATCTGTATTACAGTCTCAAAATTAGCCACCTCTTCAGTTAAAGTTTCAGAAGCATTAAATGTTTAACAACAGACTATTGTCAAAAATACAGCATCCATATAATTATTATCAGCTTTTGCTCATCGGTTTACATAAAGTGAAGTGGAATTCAAACTTCTTGTACCTTTCATCTATGATCCCCGTATTTTAGCACTGTAGTGATTTTACCTGCTCCACTTCATGAAGACGGACACATGTCCGTTTTGTTTCAGATGTGGTATTCTGAAATCCCTCAGCACCAAGGCTTTGGACAGTTCTGCCACTGTTCTGGGAAAGCTCTGTGAAATGCGTACCTGTTTTTGAAGGTTAATAGATCAGCATGTCAGAACTTAAGCTTCCTCTTAAACTCAAATGCACTTTTTTCCTGCCAAGGTCCTCTTAAAGCACAGTGTTCCCGTCAGGGTCACCTTTTCTCGTGCTCTTGCAAAAATTATGAACCATTCTCCATCAGTGATGCCTGTCAGTCTTCTTCCTTCCTAGAGGAAAGGAAGCCCTGGAAACAGTAACCTACTGACTTTCTTCAATTTTTCAGCCAGCTCAGTAGTGTTTAAATCCTGTATCTCAGCATTTCCAGTTCTCTGAATTAAGGGTTTTCATGCTGCCTTCCAAAGTAGCGAATAGGGTCTTTGTTAGCTCTGGATTGTGAGGAAAGGATGTTGTCTAGAGCAACTGAAGTATATTTCATTATGCATTTTTCTGTCTCCGTGGACTAATTCTACCTTTTCCTTTGGTCAAGTCTTTTATCCACAATCTTCTTGAATCCTTTCTGTCTGACTGCACTAACAAATAGCATCTCAGGGAGCTTTTCCTTTTTGTTCCCCAAGCTCTTATATGCCCCATAGCTCTTCTAGCACTCTCCACAGTACCTATGTGGATGTTCTCTTCCCATGCTTCCAGCTCCCTAACACACACCACAAACAGTAGCACACAGGGCTGCCTCCCAAGGAGAGTTTCAGTTTTCCCCAGCCCACCATCTTCAAGGACAGGGATTTCTCTTGAAGTACCTCTGTCTGGTAATTTTCTCTGTTCCCTCCACTGGATGAGATACCTAAGGCAAGAATTCCCTCTAGCTGCAGCCAGGTTATACCATCAGCTTATGACAAGCCATTCACTTACCACTCAGATCCACAATTCACCTTGATACAAGACAGCAAGTATCGCTCCTTTTTTTCATCACTCCAAAAGATCAGAAACACCCAATCTAGCAGATGCACCTGTGTGTTGACACCAGTGAGCTGATCCTTGACCACCTTGCCAGCAAAGCAACGATTCTGCCATTATTAGCATTGAGCAGTGAGGAGGCACCCCCGGTTAAACACTGAAAAACTAATATTGGGCTTTCAGAAACCACTTCTTAATGATCTTTTGCAATCCTCCAGAAAAATCTCATTAGCAGCAGCAGAAACCCTGGAGCTGTGCAGAACATATCCAGCATGTGTCGAAGACGACCATTAGTTTGCCTCCTGATGAAGAGGCCCATGAGTCACAGTGCAAGAGTCACCTGGGGGTCAGCAGAGATTTTGAGAATAGTGGGAAAGGACATCTAAGCAATCTAAGTGGAAACCCAGCAGCAACAGGGAAGTCACAAAAGGGGTAGCTGTAGACATTCTGAACTAAGAACAAATAAGCAGAATGTCAGGTTTAATATTTTTCAGCTTTTGAGGCAGAATGCCAGTTTAAGTTAATTTGGAGGAAATACCAGCATGCAGTACAAAATGACCTCTGCTACATGAGATCTCTTCACAGAGAAGAGGTCAGCACCTTTGGTATGAACTTGGCCAGAACTTGTTCAAAGTTATTCTCTTCCTCTTTTGCAAAAGCGATGATTTTACTTTTCCAGCGAGCAAAGTTCAAGCAGGAATTATTCTGACCTCATCCCCTCAGTGCAAAACTAAAGCATCCAAATGAATGGATGTTAAAATGTCTTTGGGATGTTGTGAATACTTTTCAAATTCTCCTGTTTCAGATTACATCCAAATAATGTAGCCAGAGATGCTGCACCAAGAAACTGACTTTTACCTCTGCAAAATCACAATTGAAGTTTTGACCTAGGTGTCTCTTACATTTACATTCCTCAGGCACCCTTATTTTTAATGATGCTCAGGAACATTTCAGAGATTCAGCTGCTTGTGCCTCTCCATTCTCACCTTCTACTTCTCTGTCAGAGTCAGCCTTCATCTTCTCCAGGGAACCAATTCTTGCAAAGTGCCAGGTATGCTCAGCTGACATTTAACTGAACAGAAAGAGGGGCTGCTCAGCCTCCTGAAATATCTGCTCAGATCTTTTTAGGACTTGTCAGATGTACTGATCTATGATGTGGACTAATTGGAATTGGGACAAATCCTCACATTGATTTTGTTTGAGCTAAGCTGGAACAAGAACCAAATTCTTCAGAGGTGATGGTTATTTTGAGGATCCTTGCTTCTAATTCTCCTATCAGACACATTTCTCCTGGTATCTGGTTATATTTTTTTTTTAACATAAAAGCTGCCTAGTCCACAGCCAAAAGAGTGAAATTAAGGCTTAATATTGTACTGCCCAGTGTCAAGATTTTATAAAAAGTCTCACACCCTGGTTTCTTGTCATCTTAGCTAGCTTTCAAACAAGAGGAAATAAAAATGGTGTTTATGAAATCTAAAAGCCAGAAAGGCAAATGAAAGGAAGACCCATCTTTTCTTGGTCTCAAAATCTGGTTGTAAGATGTTCAAAGAGCATTTAGGACTGACGATATCTGCTGGCCTTCCCTAGCTGTTCCCTTGTGGATTGTGTCTCCAATAAGTGAGCAACATTCCCACAGATTCACAGTAGTTATCCTTAGTCCTTTATAAAGTGGTGTTCACCTCCCAAACTTGCCTGTTTGCTGATGCAGAAAGTGAAAGACTGCACAACAGCAACAGAATATTAAATAAACCACAAGTGTGTATCTTAGATAGTCTGTGTCCTCTTGATCTGAAGAGGAGAGCATAGGACACAAACCTGGTGTGTACCTTCTCCTATTTTCATTCTGAGAAGCTATTTGAAAGCCCAAAGAAGGGGCTTAAATCTGCCAATGGTAATTAAACATTTTCTGATCCCATATGCATCTCTGTCTACGGATGGTGAGAAATACTCCTTACCTTATGATGATCTTTCATACTACGAGGTTGCTGCAAACATGAGTGGAGATCTCCCCTTCATGGAGAGACTGAGGCCATGACCTCTTTTGTGCTCCACTATGTCTTTTAGCATGAGTGGGTCAGACTCCCCTGAATGCCATGAATAGTTGTGCACTTACCAGGCTGTCAAGAGAACAAAGGGAAGACAGAGTAAATAATTATCTTTGCAGTTGCCAGGATTCCTTGGATGCTTTGAATGGAAGGCAGTTTACGCCTTGCTCAAGCATGGCTGACATGGCTTTCATGTGCTGGCAGGGACTGAGGGGTGTTCAATGGCACATTGTATCAACTCTGCATGGAAGACACTTCTGCCAAACGGAATAAGGAGTCTACTATTGAAATCTGCATGATCACTGGTGCTTCCTCCATGAACTCTCTCTCTCTCTCTCCTTGCCACCCAAGCTGGATTTCCAGGGTAAAGATTCTGGCAGGATCACTCTACCTGATTTATCATCTCGATCTGTTAAAACCCTAAATATGGATAGAGGCAGACTGAGGGAGAGAAAGTATCTGGCATCAGACTATGAGACTTCATTTTTGCCACCCACACAGCATGTGCCTGAGGAAAAGCAGAGAATAATGAGCAGGGCAGCCTTGTTTTAAGGTTTTTTTTTGCTTCTGTAAACAGAAATTAGAAGGAAAAACAAATCCCTGTTAAACATTGAATGTTGTACATCCCTGCATTTATGTTTCAGAACATCTGGAACGTCCTGTGGGAGCTTTTGTAGCTCCTCTGTAAGTGAAACAGAAAGGAAAAGAAAGTAATAGAAATCACAGTGCTCCAGGAATCAGATGCCAATTACTTAGAACAGCCACGGCATCAGGGCTCAGTGAACAGGATAGAGATATTTTTTTTTCTTGATCACCTGGAAGGTCCCACTCAGGCACCTCTGTCTCACCAGGTTCTGGAATCCCCCCATGCTACATCCATGCTTCCCTCTACGCATGGCATTCTGAATCAAGGACTACTTCCCAGAGATGGGACCACTAAACTGTGAATGGAAAAGTTACAAGACCTCTACAAAACAAAACTGCCCATGTTGCCACTTCTTTCACTCTGTTCCTTGGGAGACTGAATCAGTGAATGTATACAAACTCCCCGGCTTCTTTGTGTACATATGCTCGCTTTGTGCAGTCAAGCAATAATACATAAATGCTGAACATGTAGGGATTTGCATGATAAGACAAAGGGAGAACACTGTGCAAATACCAATGAGAGCATCTGGGTCCAAGATGTCTGTGCAGTTACTGAATGTTGCAACAGCATGGTAGAAAGCATGGGTGAGACCAAACCACCAGCAATGAGGGGACAGGCTGCTCACCAGCATGAGGCAAAGCTGGACACTGAGAAGACAAGACATGGTAACACAGAAGCTAAAGATGGGAAGCAAACCAGTTTGCCACAAAAGGGAGAAGAGGGTGCACAGGGACACAACATTGCATAGTACTGCAGAGGTTTGTAGAGTCTACAATGTGACAGTGCCATCAAGAGAATGTCCTGTTTTTTGGAAGAAAGTGGAGTCCATTTGCCTGACACATCTTCTTCTGCTTCCTTACAGAGCTTAGGATAGCTGTCTCCAACACAAAACTTCAGGGTACAGAATGATTTTTCTTTAAATAAGAAAATTAGCTAGGAACAGACGGAAAGGAGAAATAGAAAAATTGAAATTCATAGAAACAATGTGAAGCCAGTTTAGAAAAATTTCATTAAAAGTACAGGAAGTCTGTGGCACACATTTAAGCAGGCAAAGGGAAAACCAGTGTACACTAATGATAAGGTATGTGAATATATACATAAATATCTTCCAAAAACTAGTTCAGACAGGGATGGCAGAATGAATGAATGGAAATTACAGCCAGCACCAGGGAAAAGCATTGTGGTCTAGATATTACTTATATGTTGTTCTGAATACAGTCATACCTAAGCACATGCTTAAGTGTTTCAGCAAAACAAGATTAAAACATTGTCATTGTCCATTCAAAGAGACTCTGTAGTTAGAACTGGACTCCCATGAGAGCACATAAGCATGAAAATTTTTCTGCCTCTTCTTTTCCATCATATTTCTTTAAAAAAATTTACTCAGATTAGTTTAATTTACATGTCAGAGAAAACCTGATCTATATTCAGAAAGAACATTATGTCCTCCTCAGATGTCAAAATAATTTTATCTCTTTACCCTGAATTGGCATCGAACATAAAGGATGCAATGCGTGTGGCTCCCATTAAAGTGTTAATCTGTAACACCTGCAGTTCACAGAAGTTTCTATACATTGAAATAAACTGAAACTTTCCTTTCCTATTCCACTGGTGTGCAGTGCTTACTTGCAAATTGTTTTTCTAACTTGGCTTCCAACTTTTTAAAAAAATGCAATTTAGACTCGCTACCTGGGAAGTTTAATTTAATTTCCTGCTCCAGCACAGGTTCCCTGTGAGTGTGTAAGGAAGACACACAGGTTGATATTTAAGAGATAGGTTGGACCTTTGCTTCCCTTGAAAATACTTTGTAGATCTGGCCTCAGTTTCTATTACTATAATATATACAATGGTATAGACATAGAGTCCCCTTGGAAGTAGGTTGTAGTGGATTAAGTTTTTTTTTGCCTACCAGCTATTCAATATGGGCCCACTCCTGTCCTTGTAACCAATCTTCATGATGAGGTTGTATGAGCGTTTATAGTCTGCTTCAGTATGAAATCGGCTAGTTTAGCCTGAATTGTTACTGAAGGTGGCCTGGGCTATTGGCATAGCTCAGGGAGGTGAGGGAGAAATAACGCCTGAGAGACAGTCAATTCATTAATAAACGTTGGGAAAAAAGATGGGGCAAGTAATAGTTTAAACAGCTATACTTTCTCTATACCTATATGCTGAGGACATTCCTGCCTTTTAGACATAGTCATGATCCTCAGTACCAGGAAAGCACAAACAGGATGAGGGTAGACAGGTTAGGATTATGGTACCCTGGAACAAAGTACAAGCAAATTGATGTCTGGCCTGGATAAGATGGAAGATGTACCTAGCTGGCTGTATCAAGAAGGGACACAGTCAGAAGCTAGTGTGTGTGTCAGGGTGTGGGATGGAAGAAGATGAGAGCAGATGAAGCAAAAGGGCATTGCAAGAAGATAGTCAAAGCCTGGGACAAATGTGACAAACAGGCATTTGTGATAAGCTGGCACCACAAGGACAAGAAACATGGCTAAGGGTGCAGGTTGGGAAAACAGGTGCTGTTTAAGTGACTTCATGCAACAGATCAGGCTTAGAAACCACTTCTTTGGTGGAGCTTTAATCCTCTGGAAGCACAGTTACTGCCAGGCACCAGCTGGTGCACCCTCGCAGGGTCGCTCAGCACTATGTCAATGAAGCCTACATAAACACCATGTTGGAAGGCCAGTACCTTTCAGAAGAAGGAAGCTCATTACTGGGAAAAAAAGTAACTTCTACAAAGACTCTGCAAAAAAGGGGCTATTTCTGAGAAGTCTTCCATGTGTTATAGGCAGCTGATTCTCTTCCCAAGCCACTCAGAACTATTTGGTGGGTATATGGCACTGGTAGATGGTGCAAAAAACCATCCTTTGTAGGATTATGGGTTAACATACTAATTTTCAATCAAAGCAGCAACAAGTGCTCCAGAAGTGGGATCTATGTTAGAAAAAAACCCCAAACAGATCTAATAGACTCTAATAGATTCTTCCCTAAATATTTTGAACATCAGGAACTCAATTTTGGATGTATATCTGAGATGCCTCTTGCACATCACTGGCATTTTAGTCAGTCCTTCCCCTCCTCTCCAAATGATAGGGTGTGTTTGAGGTCACAAATTACAAGTAAGTGCCCTGCTCTTGCTGACAAATCTGACTTCCAATGAACTCTCATACTTGTAAGCTGTGTTTTCTTTAATAAGGTCCTTACACCAAACATAGGGATTGCTTCTGAAAAGGATTGTTAATGAGGTCAGTATTACCACACAGCATTTGGTTGGCCCTGTGGGAATTTAAGAATGAGCTCTAGTGCTGCAATATTACCAGATCTCTTGATACTTACTTATCACAAAGTGTCATGAAACCTGGTGTCTCATGGTAGCTCCTGGAGGTTTGTGACTATTTGGGAATTGCAATTGGCATAAAAAAGAAACCAGTTCTGGTAACAGCAGAACTAACAATGACTAGTTTTCTATTTATTTGCATCCTGCATCTGTTCTTCTTTCTGCTCTGCCCCTACCGCAATTATCTCAGGTACTCCTCTGCACACACCCAACTCTCTCTCATGTCCTCTAACTTCAGGGCTGTCACTGTATGCTCTGTAACTACTGTGGCTAGTTCAGCCTATACTTATAGCTCTTGTGCTTTTCCTGAAGCTATTGGCTCAGTGACGGTATTACCCTGAGGCTTCCTTTTTTTCACAGCTGCCAATTTTTGGGATATTTTTCAGACCTTTGTAACTTCAAGGTCTTTTGACCTTTTGCAGACTCTGGTAGGATCAGCTTGTTCAAGAGGGTCAGGCAGGCAAAGCGACTGATGGACAGAGATTTCAGTCACATTTCCTCAAAGAGCTGAGCCTTTAATGAGCCATTATGGTCATCAAAGAATGCTCATAAAATCCCTAAAGCTTAAAAATTAAGTTGCCAAAAAAGCATCTCAAACCTCTTTCATTATATCTCATGATTCTGTGGACAAGATTCATTACATATTTCTAGGTTCAGCTGCAAATCTATATAAGCTGTATGTCTTCATGACCTCTTTTAGCATTTGAGACCGCTAGCTTTCTGCTGGAACATATCTTTTTCAGAGAGGTGTGATTGATGTCAGTGCAGGCCCATTCTTGTTAATTTGCTTCAAAATTGTTTTCCTAAACCTGAGGAAAAAGAAAACACCTTTTCCTCTCCAATCCCTTCAGCTATAGAGCGTATAATGGCTACTAATCCCTAACTGACTAGAAAGCTGTGCACTGCAATTCTACTCCTCTCAATAAAGGGTAAAACTAGATTTTTTTCCTCCACAAAATTACCATTATTCTAAGGGTTTTAATCTTCCAGGTTTAAAGGTCTTCTCCATGGCTCCCTCACTTATATTCAGCAGTATGCATTGATGTTTAGCTTTGTTCTCCCTGCCACTTCCATTTATGCCTTAGTGCTCACATTTGAAATAAAGAAATGACTGGGAAACTCCCCCTGAAGGGGCAGCTGACATTTCCCACAGATAAAGCTAGTGACATGCCGCTCACTACCCTGGCTGCCTCTCACATGCTGGTGTGCACATGAGGAGGGAGGCACAGCAGCTCATCCTGCCCTGAAGGCTGCTCACATTGATGCCAGGGGCTATTTGAACCAGAAACAAAGTGTGTGAGTGGTTTATAACCACCCCACTCGGACAGCCAGGAAGTGAGGCCAAGCACTTCGCTACCACTGGAAGGAGAGCCTCCCACAGCACTGCCTTCACAGTTGTCAGTGTCCCCCAAGGAAAGCTGCTGCCCCCCACAGTGTCTGAGAGCCGTAGGGGCTGGCATACAGCCAGCCTGACACTCCCCCACACCTGCCCCTGCCCCTTCATGCTGTACATGAACCCACTAGCGTGCCTGTGTGGAGTATTTTTGGTCAGTCTCAGGCTTAGACACCAGTGTAAGTTGGAAGCAGCAGAGGCACCTCAGTAAGCTTGCAAGGAAAAACTTCTCCTCTTCCCTGCAACACCAGCCTGGAGCTTCAAATCCCATCACCGCCAGCCCAACATCTGTGATTGCTTCAGATGCACTGCACACTGCTTTTATGAATTAGTTTCTCTGCATTTTTGCTCTGGGAATGATCACTGCCTACCAGGAAATCAAGCACTGCAAACTAGCTCATAGCTTTGAGAGCTGAGCCCCAGGAAAACAGCAAGTGTTAGGACTCCTTGTCTGCCCAAAGAAAACAGTGACTGTGTCTGTGCAGAGTCCTGTCAGGTACACACCAGCCACAAACCAGAAACTGTCTTCTCCTGTGTCTGTGAAATTAGTCAACTTGAGTCTCATATGAAACCTCTGTCTAACTCCAGATGCCAGTCCTGTAAATCAAAAAAATACATGATAAAATGACACAGTTACCATATAAATCCTGATTTGCTTTTTACACCTTTTGAGTCGGTATAGGTTCTTGGAGTCTTTGGGGTACACTGGCATTATGTTTTCCAGCTTCTCCCCACAAAACAAAACTATGAGAAACTCTGGGATTGCCAGTGACACTGGAGGGGCTGCCAAGGTTACTGCTCCTGGTCAGTTGGACAGCTGAGCTTCTCCTGTCATTCACAGGAACAGCCTAAAGCCTGACATTTTATGGCAAAGCAAAACCAAGCTATAAACTGCAAGGGTTTGCAGTAAGCTTCATGAGTACTTTGTCAGGAATGGGAGGTGGGAGGCTGTAACCTCAGCAGCAGCCTGAGGGAAAACTTTCCTTTTCATTATCTCTTAGTTCACTAAAACTGGGGGGAAATCAAGTAATTGCAAAATTCAAGAGGCTGATATGAGGAGATGAAATAGTTTCAGACAGTTAAATGGTTTTAAGATTCACAATACTCTTTAAATTTGGAACCCCTTACTATACCCATGCTCTCACCTCCCCGATGCCTGAGAATGGCCTCCAGCCAGGAATCAGGATAGGGTTATTCAGATAACACAGTGTTTGAAGTGTCACACAATGCTAGTGCCTATTGAAGATTTTCCATATGATGTCTATGCATAAACTTTCATCATTCATTTTGACCTGATATGTGACAGGTCTGCCTTGAAAAACTAATAAAAAGAAAGGTGGAGTTTTTTATTGACCAAAAAAGAACATCAGAAGTCAGAAGCCAGCGGAAGAGTCAGTGACTTTTTCAAAGCTTTGGAGCAAAAAGAGAAGAAAATTAAAAAGAAGAATTTTGCTGAAAAGCTAATAATGGGCGTGTAACTCCTTGATTTTCGTATTCTGCCAAGTGTTATATTTTGGCTACTTAAAGAAGAGATCTCTCTTTTCCATTTTTAATATCCTGTTTACCTAGAAGTGAAAAATAAATCAATAGCTAAATAAATAAATAAAATAATTAAATTAAATTAAATTAAATTAAATTAAATTAAATTAAATTAAATTAAATTAAATAAATAAATAAATAGCTAAATTGCCAATTGTCCTGAAGCTCTTTCTATTGCCCTGGAAGTGGAAACATGCTACCTTAGTAGCATTTAGTAGAAGTGCTACCTTATTCAATATGGCTAAAGCAGAGGGTTTCACAGCTGAAACCAAGAGCTGGTAAAGCTGGGGTTAAGGCTTTTCAGACATAACAGATATTTTTACAAGTCAGGTATAGTGAAGTGCAGAAGATTTAGCATTTTCCCTAGGGTTTAAAGATCTATTAAGACTTATATGTACTGCAAATGGGTTTTACTATGCAGTGCCTGGTATCAGCTTTTTAACAAATGAAGTATGACCTGGTGCTCTATAACAAGATAACATGCTCATGCCTGAGGACACAGAGACAGGAAGATGCTGCAGGAGGTTTCCACTGCCCTTTCCGTGTGAGTTCTTTCTTTTTCCCACATTCTGCCTACAAACACCTGTGTGATATATTTTCTTGTTAAGATTGGATTTCCAAAGGTAATTAGAAAATCACTGCTTTATTCTGCTGTCTATAGGATACATTTTTATTGTGCTACTCTGAATCGTCACTCAATACCGACCCCACAGCTGTCTCTAGTATCTTCACTTCATATGCTGAGACTAGGTGTGACAGCAGCTTAACTGGAGTTAAGCAAGTACTTAACTAATCCCTCAGGAGTCAGATCTTTTAATGTTAAAGAAGACAAATAAGATGAATAATAATGATTTGAAGTTCCTCTGTTTCTCAGTGCCCTTCTTGAAATACTTAAGATAGGCTTGGCTTTTTTTACTGAAGAACTTCAAACTTCCAAGCATAAAGTAGCACATACATAAATCCTTACAGAACTAGAACCTGAGTAGGTTGCACTGTAGAGAAATACTTTCTAGTAATTTAGACATGTTTCATAAAAAGTCATTAGTGATTAGCTAATATTCCATTGTGGCTTTCCTGCAACTGTTACTGGAATCTTTTGAACAAAACAGAACATGAGACAGCAAGCAAAAATAATTCAGATTGGAAGATGGCAATGAAAACTGAACAGGCTAGTGCAATCCACCTGAGATGAGGCCAAATTTCTTGCTGATAATAATTCCGTATAGGAAAAACCATATCTGAAGGAAACGCAGCATTTACAGCACAGGGCACAGCTATTAGCAGGAGTGCAGCTGTCTCATGTTCAAAGCAGTCATTGGAGTGATAGCTTCCAATAACTGTCTAGGCATACTCAAAGGAAATAGAGCAGGTGGACCCAAAGTCAAGCAACTCAGCAACGAGAATTTCCCTGATGAAGGCCAAAAGCTGCATTACCATTACCCAGTATTTTACAGAAGATCATTTTATCTTGCAGATGAGAAAAGGAATGACTTCTACTACTGTTGTATACTGTGGAAATGGTCTTCTCAACCCCTGAAGTCAAGAGGAGGTTTATAGTTCATTCTGATAGACTCTGGGCCAGATGCTAAAGCATGCCAGAGCCTGCTTGGATCTTTGTTCAGCAGAGCTGGGCAGAATATGAAAAAGTGCTTGCAAAAAATCTTTTCAAAGCCCACTTCCAAACAATAAAATGGTAACTTTATTATTATTGTTATTATTTTTATTATTAGCATTGTTATCATCATCATCAATGCTACTATGAATATGAGGAAAAACTTTACTTTGAGGGTGACAGAGCACTGGAACTGGCTGCCACAACCTCCAGAGAGGTTGTGGAGTCTCCTTCTCTGGAAATATTCAAAACCCACCTAGACACAGTCCTGTTCCCCCTGCTCTAGGTGTGCCTGCTCAAGCAGGGGGGTTGGACAAGGTGATCTCCAGAGGTCCCTTCCAACTCCTACCATTCTGTGATTCTGTCAATATCCAATGCATCTTTTGCAAATACCCTATAAGCACCTGTACTCGAAGAAATGTTGAAAATTAACATATTTTCAGTGGCTTTAGTAAATTCTTAGCAGTGCATACTTCAAGCATGTCTGTACCAGAAATTTTCAGCATGTAAAATGATATTTTGTGTCCAATTTAAGATGCTTCAAAGGGCCCAATTTTCCAGATGGCAATTGCTCAGCTCTTCCTCAAAAATGCTTTAGGATGTCTTACATTCACTACCCACATCTGAAAATACAATCCCAGATTCCAAGAGTTGGGCTTGTTCAGTTACGGATTAGAAACTAGTTTAAAAGCATTTGCATTTCCCAAGACTCAATATCTAAAGTTAAAGGCCTGTTTTACATTAATATTTCAACATCTTAGTAAGCTGCCTAGTCTACAAATTGCCTAGTTCACAAAGTCTTCACGTAGATGTGGGTTGCTTCATCCCCAAAATGAACCCAAGAGACCATCCTAGGAATAAGAACCTTCCAGTTTCTCTGGTTTCTCCATGTAATACACATGTGGCTTCAAGAGTGCATTTCATGGATGCAAATGAGAACGGAGATGTCATTTCAACTCTACAAACCTCAATGGATATGTTTGTTTTGCCCCCCCTCCTGCTCTCTACTCCACTCCTCTCCTTATTCCTTTTCCTTCCTTCCTTCCTTCCTTCCTTCCTTCCTTCCTTCCTTCCTTCCTTCCTTCCTTCCTTCCTTCCTTCCTTCCTTCCTTCCTTCCTTCCTTCCTTCCTTCCTTCCTTCCTTCCTTCCTTTCCTTTTCTTTCTCTCTCATTTTTCAGCATATGCTTTCAGTTGAAAAGTTGCTTTGTACTCTCTGAAATAATATTTTTTTTGAAATGTCAAGACCCTGAGGAATCTCTTAATGAATGAGACTTGAAACAGTATTTTGTCAGGCTAATTGCATGCCGTAAAAGATTTCAGGTTAAATCTGAAAATATATCTCGCTCGAGGTTGCAGTGTTATGGATGAAACCACTAAGAATGTCCTTCATTATTACCTGGCTTATTTCTTTGAGCAAATAGTAATAGTCTAATCATTGCCCTTGGGTATATGCTTGCAAGTCACTATGAAGACAACAGGACTTTACATGCATATCCCAGGGCAAGGTTTTGTCCTATATTTTCAGTGATAAAGACTATTTTAAGCCCACTTGTAATTAATAGTTCACCAAGAGGTTTTTTTTTCTTTCTTGTGGATAAACGAGTACAAATGTCTAATGTAATAGTGGAATATGTCATTCTGGCTGGCAGCAAGGCCAGTTTAGCAGAAATGACAGGCTATTGTTCCATTTCTTATTCATTATGAACATGACTGCATGCTATTCATACAGCAGCCGGGCTTAGCTGTATGGCATGGGCACAGTACGGTGATATCCTGTTGGAATTTAGTTTGTTCCTTGAGTATGTAACAAAACTGAAAGATTTAATTGTATGTAACAAATCTATGCAACTTCCTCTTGCTGTGCAAAGGAAGCTATAATTTCATAGTAATAAAAGATTGAAACCCACTGTCATTCACTGCATTACTTATCTATCCTTGGAGTCTTTCCCACAGTTCATTTGCTGAGGTTTTGATCACCTTAATTTTAAACGTCCCAAGTGATAGGACATCAACACTTCCCGTCTGCCATAACTGTTCTAGAGTGTAAGTGATCCCAGTCTCAGGACCCTTCTCTGCTATTAAAAATGTATTTTTTTTCTTTTCCATCATTTAGTAATGTTACATGTTCATAGAATCCTGTACAGCACTTTCACTTGTGTGGGTATACTTCAAGTGCTTTTAGACTGTAACTGTATCATAACCTACCCCCAAAACCAGCTTTGTATCTCATTTGAGTGCCCACCCTTGCCCATGGCTCATCACTGTCCCCTGGATGATGCCCAATGCCTGGGTCTGGGGCTGTCCACCGTGCCCTGCTCCCTGGTTGGAGCTGTGGGATGGGCCCTGGCTGGCAGGCCCTGTCCTGCCTTATGGGAGTGCCATCAACAGGTCTCTTCAACTCATAGGTTCATCTGTGTATGTTC
Source organism: Phalacrocorax aristotelis (assembly GCF_949628215.1). NCBI lineage: Eukaryota > Metazoa > Chordata > Aves > Suliformes > Phalacrocoracidae > Phalacrocorax > Phalacrocorax aristotelis. The sequence goes on along the minus strand of NC_134276.1, from coordinate 159,796,990 downwards.
TTGTCCTGTTATTAACGCTAAGTGTAAAAGAATGGGATAATTATTATATTGGAAATTAAGCTCATACATGGGTTTGTTGGCCTGTTTTGGTCTTCACATGAGATAATGAGATGATGGTTGCTGTTGGACAGAGTCCTGTTGTAGGTCAAAAATTACAGAAGCAGATCTGAAACCCTGGTTTGTCAAGTCTATCAGGCAATGGCAAAACAGAGAGAGACCAGGAGTGCTGTACCTGCAGCATGCTCCCTCACACTCACAGCCCAGAGAGACGTGCTCCTGGGGAGCAGAGCTGCACCAGGGCTCTGCTGCTCTGAATTTCACAAAGATAATGCAGGGGCAGCTCAGTTAAAAGAGGAAATTAGAGTATTGCCTTGTAATTACACCTCTTGAGACAGCTGCACTCCCTTTGCATGACTACAGCCACTCCTGCACCCTCTGGGGTGGCAGGAAAGATGGTTTTACTTCTCACACTACCTCCAAGCAGGCCTTCATATCAGGTGTTGATCAAGGAACATGGGCAATGAATCAGTCCCACTGTGCTAATATTCAATACTAGGAAGAGTGGATAACCAAAGCAAACTGCAGTATTGTCTAGTGGAACAAAATCTTTCAGTGGAGATGAGGTGAGAAATTCTGAGAAGACCTATCAAACTAGAAAAATTGGCAACACAAGAGCAGATTAGATTCATTTCAGACAAGTGTAAGGTAATGAACACTGGAAGGAACAATTTAAGCTACCGATACATACTGATGGATTCAGAATTAGCTGTTATTTCTTAGGAAAAGAGTTCTAGGCATCATTACGGATCATTCAATGAAGACATCTGCTCTGTGTGCAAAAGCAGCAAATAAGATGTTTGGCTGCATGGGAAAGGAGATGGTGAATAGCACGGACAAAATGATGTAATGCCATTGTATAAAACCTGCCATACAGCACATCCTTACTTTGATTAGTACATTTACTTTTGGTCACCTCAGCTCAAAAAGGCCATGGAGGAATTTGAAGAGGTGTTGAGAAAGGCAAGTGAAAATTATTAGAATCACAGGGGGATATTTCAAATAGGGAAAAAATATAACAGAATCAGATCCATTAATCTGGTTAGGAGAAAAGTGAGGTGTGGTAGAGCACTCTCTAAAATACTATATGGCATAGAAAGAAAGCAAAGCATATATTACTGCCTCCATTTTCCTGTAATGTAGGTATGCTCAAAGAATAGTCTGTGAAGAACAGCAGGTTCTAAATGGACACAGTGAAATATCATTGTATACAGAGTAAAATACCCTGGGATGCAGGATGAAATTGCAGCAAGAGAATTCAGGCCCTTATTAGCCATTACTGATAGTGACCGTCATTTACAGGAGGGTCCTACAACCACTGTGGGAGTGCTCTGAAAGTGCCTTCCTATAAATAAGAGTAAGTCCCTTATAAGAAAAAGTTAAGAGGCAGATTGGGCTAAAATTTTCTAAATTCAGAAAAAATATCAAGGTCTAGGATATCCACATGCCTCAGGGCACTTGGACTAACCCATTGCTGTTGACAAAAAGGGAGAGGATGACACTGTGACACACAGGATCTTAGAGTTTTGCTAATGTAAAATTTTAGTCTGCAGCAATGAGCATCAGCCCTCCCTGCTAGTCTAGCTCCTAGATCTACACAGATATCACCAAGAAGCCCATAGAACCTCTGCTCCACCCATGAACCGTGCTCACTGATCTCTCACTGTGAGACATCCTTCCACTGAGAATCAGCTTCATGCACTGTATTTTAATCACAGAATCACTGAAATGTAGGGGTTGGAAGGGACCTCTGGAAGTCATCTTGTCCAACCCTCCTGCTTGAGCAGGTACCCCTAAAGCAGGGGGCACAGGAACACGTCCAGGCAACTTTTGAAGATTTTCATGGAAAGATACTCCACAACCTCCCTGGGCAGCCTGTTCCACTGCTCTGTCACTCTCACAGTAAAGAAGTTTTTTCTCATGATTAGGTGGAACTTTCTGTGTTCCAACTTGTGCCCATTGCCCCTTGTCCTGTTGTTGGGCACCACGGAAAGGAGTCTGGCCCCATCCTCTTGACAGCTACCCTTCAGATATTTATAAGTATTGACAAGCTCCCCCCTCAGTCTTCACTTCTCCAGGCTGAACAAACCCAGGTCTCTCAGCCTTTCCTCATAAAAGAGGTGCTCCAGTCCCCTGATCATCTTTGTGGCTCTCCGCTGGACTTGCTTGAGCAGTTCCCCGTGCTTCTTGAACTGGGCGGCCCAAAACTGGACACAGTACTCTAGATGTTGCCTCATTAGGGTGGAGTAGAGGGGGAGGATAACCTCTCTCGACCTGCTGGCCACACTCCTTTTTATGCACCCCAGGATATCACTGGCTTTCTTGGCCACAAGGGCACATTGCTGGCTTATGGTCAGCCTGCTGTCCACAGCACTCCCAGGTCCTTCTCAGCAGAGCTGCCTTCCACTATGTCAGCCCCCAGCCTGTACTGGTGCATGGGGTTGTTCCTCCCCAGGTGCAGGACCCTACACTTGCTCTTGTTGGATTTCATCAGGTTCCCCTCAGTCCAGCTCTCCAGCCTGTCCAGGTCTCATTGGATGGCTTTCTAGCATATCAGCCACTCTTCCCAGTTTGGTATCATCAGCGAACTTGCAGAGGTTACACTCTATCACTTCATCCAGGTCGTTGATGAATACATTGAACAGAACTGGATCCAGTACAGACCGCTGGGGACATTGCTAGTTACAAGCCTCCAACCAGGTCCCGTTGATCACAACCCTCTGAGCTCTGCTGTTAAGCCAGTTCTCAGTCCACCTCATGTCCTTTCTTCTAACCCACACTTCCTACCCTTGTCCATGAAGATGTTATGGGAGACAGTGTCGAACACTTTGCTGAAGTCAAGGTAAACAACATCCACCGCTCTCCCTTCATCTACCCAGACAGTCACACCATAATAGAAGGCTATCAGGTTGGTCGAGCATGACCTCCACTGGTGAATCCATGTTGACTGTTTCTGATAACCTTCTTTTCCTCTGCATGCCTGGAGATGACCTCCATCACTTTTCCAGGATGAACTGCTCCATCACCTTTCTGGAGATGGAGGTGAGGCTGACCGGCTGTTTTGGTTTAGCTGGCAGCTCAGCCCCACACAGCCGCTCACTCACTCCCCCACCGGTGGGACAGGGGAGAGAATCAGAAGGCTAAAGCTCGTGGCTTGAGATAAGAACAGTTTAATAATTAAAATAAAATAACAACAACAAAAATGCAATGGAAAGGAAAACAATGAGAGGCGCAAACCCGGGTGGGGTGGGGGAGGAAGGGGAATGAACTGCCAAAAGAAACCACATGTGATGCAGCTGCTCTCCCCCTGCTGACCCAAACCTGCCAGTCCCCAAGCCACAACCACCCCCATGCACCAACTGCCCCAGTTAATATACTGGTCACGGCGTCACACGGTATGGAATTAACATCCCATTGGCCAGTCGGGGTCAGCTGCCCCGGCTGTGGCTCTGCCCCTCCCAGCCTCCTGCTCATGCGGCAGAGCGTGGGAAGCTGGAAAGGCCCCTGACTACCACAGGCACTACAGTGAGGAGAATTAACCGCTTCTCAGTCAAAACCAGCACACTGACCTATAGTTTCCTGGGTCCTCCCTCTTGCCCTTTTTGAAGACTGGAGTGACATTTGCTTTCCTCCAGTCCTCAGGCACCTCTCCTGTCCTCCATGAACTTTCAAAGATGATGGAGAGTGGCTTGGCAAGCACATCTGCCAGCTCCCTCAGCACTCGTGGGTGCATCCCATTGGGGCCCATGGATTTGCGACAATCCAGTTTGCATAGGTGATCTCTGACCCAATCCTCTTCAACCAAGGAGAAGTTTTTCTTTCTTCAGATTTTCTCTCTCACCTTTGGGGGCTGGGATGTCTGATGTCCAGCCTGAGCAGTAAAGACTGAAGCAAAGGCAGCATTCAGTAACTCCACCTTCTCTGCATCCTGCATCACCAGGGACCCCCAACTTATTCAGCAGCAGGTCCACAGTTTCCCCAGTCTTCCTTTTACTGCTGATGTATTTAAAGAAGCCCTTCTTGTTATCTTTGACATGCCTTGCCAGATTTAGTTCCAAGGGGGCTTTGGCCTTCTTTGTTGCATCTCTGCACACCCTGACAACATTCCTATATTCCTCCCAAGCGGCCAGTCCCTTTTTCCACATACTGTGAACCCTCCTCTCCCATTTGAGTTTCTCTAGAAGCTCTTTGCTCATCCATGTGGGTCTCCTGGCTCCTTTGCCTGACTTATTCCTCCTGGGGATGCACTGATCTTGAGCTTGGAGGAAGTGGTCCTTGAATACTGTCCAGCTTTATTGGACTCCCCTGCCTTCCAGAGCCCTAACGTATGGGATTCCTCCAGGCAGGTCTTTGAAGAGGCCAAAGTTAGCTCTCCTGAAGTCCAGGATTGTAATCCTACATGTTGCCCTGCTTCTACCACACAGGATCCTGAACTCCGCCATCTCGTGGTCACTGCAGCCAAGGTTACCCCCAATCCTCTCATCCTCAACCAGCCCTTCCTTGTTCGTTAGTATAAAGTCCAGCAGCACATCTTGCCTTGTTGGTTCCTCCACCACCTGCATCAAAAAGTTATCCTCAATGCTCTGCAGGAACCTCTTGGATCGTGCATGCCTTACTGTGTTGCTTTTTGAGCAAATATCAGGGTGGTTGAAGTCCCCCATGAGAATCAGGGCCTGCAATTGTGAGGCTACTTGAAGCTGCCTGTAGAAGGTTTCATCAACTCCCTCTTCCTGATCAGGTAGCCTGTAGTAAATGCCCACAACAGGGTCATCTGTATTCGTCTGCCCCTTAATTTTTACCCATAAGTTCTCAACTTGTCCTTCCTCCACCCCTAGGCAGAGCTCGATGCATTCCAGTCGCTCCCTCACATAAAGAGCAGCTCCCCCACTTCGCCTTGCTGGCCTGTCTTTCCTAAAATGTTGGTAGCCATCCATGACCACATTCCAGTCATGCGAGCTGTCCCACCATGTCTCTGTGACTGCAGTGAGATCGTGGCCCTGCAACTGCACACACACCTCTAGTTCCTCCTGTTTATTCCCCGTGCTGCATGCGTTGGTGTACAGGCATTTCAGAGAAGTAATTGAGAAGGCAGGTTTCCCTGGAGGGGTGCACAAGGACCCACGTTAATCCACTACTGAATTTAGGCAGTTCTCGCTCTTCCTAAAAACTGGCAGTGAGGCTGAGGACAGAGGGAATTAATGTCTGGGACTTCACAGAAACATGGGAGCAGAAATAAAGGAAGAGAGACATATGTATGTGATGGGAAAGGGAGAAGTCAAAGTAAGAATCCTCAAAGGAATGATACAGGGAGAAAAAGGTGAAACATTTGAGAGTCAGACGGGTACAATGAAAAAAAAAGAAAGGGTGAAGACAAAATCAGTAGAAAGAGAATGAAAGGGAAGAGGGGTAGAAGGAAAGATTACAGCACAGATTATTCAGAGGCACACAGAGTAGGGAATATGAAGGCATATAAATTGGAGGGAAAAGGAAGGTAGGCAAGTACAGAAGGGGCTGAGAGAAGAATTATAAAGAAAGGAGGCCTAAAAAGGAAAAAAAAAAAAAACAACAACAGAAAAATGTGAAAGGACAACCTGAAATATGCCATGTCATAAATAAGAAAGGCTGTTTCCATAGAAATTAAAATCTCAGCAAAGGATGCTGAAAGGCATCTAAATGACAGAAAGCAGATAGACTGAATTGGGGATGTACAGAAGGTGGAATCTGAGAAAGAAGACCATGCAGATGCACTACCAATGCCTTCCAGTGTGGGACAGAGAATGAACTCTGCTCCAGCAGCACCTCTGACTCAGAGTTTCTTCTGGAATTTCTGTGTGTAGTCAAAGCATAAGATATATGAAAATACAATACAAGGAAAATTTGTTAGTAGTACAAATGGACAGTTCATAACACAATGGAACTAAGAGCAAATTCTGCTAACCATCTTAGAAGAAATCACATATTTTCTATATAATATTACTGATCCCAGGGGAAAATTTACATTTTGCAGAAGTACTAGAAAGAATGAACTAGCCCATGATTTGTGTCCTTCCCAAAAATGGAAAGCTAATGCCTAGTTAAAGTAAGTTCTATTGCACTGCTAGCTGGGAAGTAAAATCGTCATCGGTTAGCTTTAGATAACTCAAAATTCTTTAAAAGAGCTTTTCTGTACCTACTAATGTTCTGATTTTAGAATATGACTCTTTCTCAAAGCATGAGAACAAGTTCTGTAATCTCACTCGATTTGCGCTCCTTCCTGACATTGGGTTTTACAATGCAGTTCCAAAACTGGTTGTCATCCACTCTGACCATTCCATACTCCTAGGGGAGTGAGATCCAAAGACAAGTAAGCCCGGTATCTGTCTTCCTACCATTTGCTTCAATAGGCAAGCAGGCTGGCAAGGTAAGAGTTCTTAACACATAGGTCTTGGGACTTTGGCCACATTCTTAGGAGGTATCACTGACTTGTGTGACCTTTTACAGTGATCAGTATCAATGTTTCCTCCCTTGCCTTTAGTTTGCCCATTTAGACAGTAAACAGCTTAATGCAAGGTATTCTACAGCGCACAGTATATAAAGAGTTCAGGCCATACTGTAAGGCAAGGATAATAATCTACTAAACATAGTTACTGCACTGTCCTTGGCTGTTATTTGCAGTCTCTTTAGGTATTCATTGCTCTCATTACACATCCCTGTCCCAGTCCAATGCAAGCACAAACATGAGATTGTTAAAATTTTTTTCTATGCATTTAATCTAAAAGAATAAGCATTTGGTTCCCCCCCCCCATCTCTTAGTGAACTTGTGATGGAGACTAATATTGTAAATAGGATGTAGTTAGCAGCTTGCAATGAGTCTTTCAGCTTTTTCATTCCTTGCAGGTTATGCCACTGTTAAAACCTCACTTTCTAGAGATTATTCTTTGGTCCCTGAAGAGACTTCAGTTAGCTCTATAATCTTTTCTATTTTGCTTCATTTAAATTTTGCAATTTTCAGACTGGAACAATGAATAGACCTAGGATGGGAAGGGGGTAATAAGGGTTAAGAGGCTTTTTTATTTCTATCAGATCTCCTTTCTGTTCTGACTCATTTTCAGAAGTAGCAACCCCTATTTGAGTTTCTAGTGTTGATGAAAAGGAGGAAAAAAAAAAAAAGGATGGAAGACACAAAAAGGTAAAATGGAGAATTGTTTAAAATGCATATTAGGAATAAACTACTATCTATAATTTAATATTACTTAGTCTTTCTGCTCACAAATTTGGAAGAATGATTTGGCCTAAGCAATCTCTTAAAAGTCTTTGCCTGTGATGTCACAGTCAGGACTTCACTGCTGCTTGCCCATTTCATCTAGGGCTGCCTTCTACTTCCCTCCTTTTTACATCCTGGACAGTAATACTTCATCCCCCATTCTGACCCCACACCTTGGTAGAGCAACATTTAATGCAAATAAAAGTGATAGGCTTTACCACTCCTACGATATGTATTTATGCATGAGACCTAAAGCCAGGCTTATCTCCCTGGGCTTCCCCCCAGTTATCCTTGACCATCCAGGATGAAGTCTTGGATTCCCGTCACAGCAGCTGTGTACACTGTAGTCAGCTGAGAAAGGGGTTCTGTTGTTGCTCTCAGCAGTGGGGTATCTGATGCCCTGTGAGTCCTGAATCATGCTTACCAGTGGGGTAGGAGGCCCAGATCAAAGCAAATCCTAGCTGAGAATAAATCCATATCCACTGAAGTTAGCAGAGCTGCATTAGGGCTTATAACTTCCTATCCTTTATCTGCACTCCACTCACAGCATTATTACAACTGTTTTTGTGGCTCATTTTATATATGCTTGTTTATCATTCCCAGGAACAGTTTGCTTTCATTCTTTTAAGACCACTCTCCTCTGGCATTTTCCCATTCAGATTAGCCATTTAGTACTCATGGCTTCAGTTCAGCAAAGCACTTAAATGCATGCTGAAGCTAATGCATTTTAAACGTGCAATGACGTTTGTTTTTGATATATCATTAGGACTTAATATTTATATGGACACAGTGCCTAGCAACCCAGCCCTGTTCCAGGAGTTCTGCCGCTGCTGCATGTTGTACTGCCACACCACAGAAAGACAAACATTGTTCCCAGAAGCTTCCAGTCCTGAACTTTATATACTGTACATTCCTTGAATGTGTTATGAATATTAACCTGTGTAACCACTGCATTATGCTGAGGGTTAGATGAGCTAAGGTAGCTCCCATTTATTGATAGGAAAAATTAAGCAGCAAAACAACTGTCAGCATCAGTGTTTCAGCACCAGCACTGGCAGCTTATCCCATTACCCCTTGTGGGTTTTATGCTAGGCAAGATGTACTTCATATTCCTCCATTCTTCTGGATTTAGGCTGGCAACTATACCAAAGCACTGCTTCCAGGGCTAGACATGTAAACTGAACAATTTGTCGATCAAGAAAAAAACATATCAATATGCTGTATTGATTACATGAGCATAGAGGATTTGCAAGCTCTTAAATATGTGCATCAGCAGATAATGAATCAGTGTTACAAAGAAGACTGACCATTATAATAAAATATCTATTTACATTGCAACATAGTTTTGTTCTTGCATGGTTTAGTGTGGTATGGATTTCTACTACCTTTTTGTTAGTTAATCAGTCTCTTCTGGGTTTGACAGTCACCCTGGAAAGCTTTAATTTAATTCTGCCACAAGATGGGTTAAAAAGGTCATATTTCTGTTTTGTAAATCCTTACAAACTGGGCTTTAGAGATGCAAAACTAAAAGCAGTGTGTTTTACGTATGTTTCAACTTGTGCTCTCCTGACACCGAGAAGGCAGAGAAAAAATTTTTGTTTCAAGGTGTAGGGTGGATTCCTCTTCCCAGTCTCCATCCCAGATTATAATCGTTAAATGGGAATGGTTCTGCAGGGCCATTTTTCTGGGACAGTTCAGCTTCTAATTCACTATGTCCAAACTGCTTCATACACTCCAGCATTAGGTCTGTCTGTAGTTGTCTGAAACTAGGCTGATACCAAGAAGATCTTCTGCCCACTCTGGAGACCTTCACACATCTCTCTAAGGTCATTATTAGAAGCAGATCAGCAAATGAGAAATTTATGGGTTTAATGCACTGTGTAAGCTCCTTTATTCAGTTATTAATATTTGCTTGTGCCCAGTGTCTTGTGATGATCTCCCATAGCCTATCTATTGAACACCCACTAGTTGTTACTATGAAGAAGTATTTGGAATATCAGGGTCATTGGCTAGTTATGATAGGGACCCCTCTCTTGTCCAGAGACCAAGACAAATCTCCTTGTTTTAGCTTGACCTGCAAATATTTTTCAACATATCTACTCAAAACATTGCCTATATCTTTGTGTACACTGTGACACGTACAAGGATATACCTCATTAGGATACTTAAGAAGAGGACATGCTCCTGTGCCTTACTGAAGGATAGTGTTGTAGTCTCTCTCTCTCACTTCAGGTGTACTTTAACCCTGCCGAGACAGCGACTGCTCCCAGATCTCTGCTTGCAGAACACCTAGCACTGCTTGCAGGCACCGCAGCCTTCCCGAATCAGTGCAGCACACACATTAGATCATAACGCTGGTTCTCGTAGGCTAGTTCACATGTGAATGGTAGGCAATTAGTTCCCTCTCGCCTTCCAGGCATGAATTCCCGGCCGCGCCTGACACTTTCGCCGCCAGCACCATGGACAGAAGCCGTTTCTTTCGCATCCCACTCTCTGCTTCTGTAGGTTCTGATTCTTCTTTTTTACCAAATGCCTACAATCATAAGCAATCTTCGGGCCTCTGTAAATGTTTGCCTCTTTGGCTAAAGGCAGAAGTTAAAGCTAACTGCAAGTAACATTTAAACTGAATGGTTTTGTCTTACCACCACTGTTTTTCTGTGATACCTCAGGGTTTGTTTCCTTTTTTATCCTTTAAAAAGGGGCACCAGACACTTTCTTATTCTCTAATTCTGACACAAGTGAAAGAAACTGATGGGCTGTGAAAACAGAAGCAGCAAGGAGCCCCAAGAAGAGAGTCTGGCATTCAACAGAAAAGGGAATGTGCTATAAGAAGTGCAACAAGAACATCCAATTCACCAAAAGACTTAACCTTCCCTTTTCCTTTCATCCAGAAGTAGCCAGTAAAGAAAGAATAGCAAAGAAGGCCCAGAGAAGTATACTGACTGCAGCAGCCAAGAATCCCATGGAAATATTTTTGTCAGAAATAAAGATGTATTTGGTGTCTTTTCTTTAGCCTTTCATTACAAAGCCTGAGCCACAGGCATTTTTCAAATGGATAACTATCTGCTAACTAAAAATGCCGTTTGAAAATTACTCAAGCTGTTTGCAACTTCAGATTGGATTTATAGACTGCTTTATCCAAAATGAATAAAAGAAATAAGTAAGGGGGAGGGTGGGTAAAGCTGAAACATTTCACTTCAACATTTTCCCCAAAGAAATGTTTGTTTGTTTGTTTGTTCATTTAAATCTTGAAGACTGCTTTGAGATCAAGTGGAATAAAATTTATTTTATTTCCCCATTTTCATTTTCAGTTTTAAATAAAATTATAGTTAGTGAATGTTTTATGTGGGTGGAGAGGAAAATTGGGAGTATGTTTTGGCAAGAACATTTTCTTTGTTAGTTTCTAGTTATCATCCTTAGTAGTTTCTTTCCTTCTTTCAGTTACAGTATCAAAAACTGTTTGTGCCGCACTAGAGCAAACCACAAAATGGCTTTGTGCAATCAGCAACTTTGCTTGGCAGAGACAGTGGACTAGAATAGCAAAGGTGGACATATTTACTGATAGAGGTCTCTGGGGTACAGTTATGTCTGGGACTTGAAGTTGGGGGGCTTCAGAAACAGTGACAGACACAGAAGAGACTCAAGACTGGCATGGCATAAACGACTTAATATCAGATAGGGAACAGTACGTTAAATCAGAGGCCAACATACAGCAGTGGTACTGGCAATCAGGATTAAGATGAACTGACAATGCTGAACCAGATCATCTGGTATAAAACACAAAATCAAAGGTAACATTGTCTGTGGCTAAAAAACTGACATGAAAAAAACTAACAGCATTTCTTTGCTTGTGACCAGCAGGTGGAGGGAGGTGATTCTTCCCCTCTACTCCACTCTGTCAAGATCCCACCTGGAGTACTGCATCCAGCTCTGGGGACCCAACATAAGAAGGACATGGACTTGTTGGAGCAAGTGCAGAGAAGGGCCATGAAGATGATCTGAGGCCTGGAGATCCTCTCCTGTGAAGAAAGACTAAAAGAGTTGGGGTTGTTCAGCCTGGAGAAGAGAAGACTGTGGGAAGACCTTATAGAAGCCTTCCAGTACCTGAAGAAGGCCTACAAGAAAACTGAAGAGGGACTTTTTGCAAGGACATGTAGTGATAGGACAAGGGGTAATGGCTTTAAACTGAAAAAGGGAAGATTTAGATTACATATAAGGAAGAAATTCTTCATTATGAGGGTGGTGAGGCCCTGGAACATGTTTCCCAGAGAAGTTGTGGATGCCCCATCCGTGGAAGTGTTCAGGGCCAAGTTGGATGGGGCTTTGAGCAACCTGGTCAAGTGGAAGGTGTCCCTCCCCATGGCAGGGGGTAGGAACTAGATGAATCTTAAGGTCCCTTCCAACCCAAACTATTCTATGATTCTATGATTCTGTAATACTTTCAAATTGGTTCAAGCACCATGGAGGTTTCATGTGATGTGGAGCAAGTGCCGCTAGCTCCTTGATTGTCTGGTACCTTAGCAAACTTATTGCTCCCTGAAACCCACTGAGATGTTAGTTCTTTGGCCAACAGCAATAGACTCTCTCCTTGTTGTGCAGTTCATAATCAGCCCCTGTGGCATCAGCATTACCTGTCAGTGTCATCAAACAAACAGTAAAAAAACCTGGGTCTGAAAGTCATTTCACAACAACTGCTTGTGCCCTGTCAGGGAAGGTTTCAGGCTTCACACTTTGAAGCCTCTCTGATGCCTTTTATATTTTGAGTCTTGATTTTCTCCACCTATCAGGACATATTTTCAAAGTCTTTGTGCCCTCTTCCAGGGTTTGAGGGGTAGGAAATGGAAATGACAGAGGTATCTACCGGAGTTAGAAGAGAGGAAGAGAAACTCTGTGGATTACAGCAGAGACTGCTGAGGTGCATATTTCCACACTTCCCAGCCACTGGCCAACACAGCTGGGAACAGTCTGTTTCTTTGAATGCAGCCAGTAGATCATGAGCAGTACTAAGATTTCACATAGTATTGGCAATTTTCACAGATAAACACTTCTATGTCACTTAATGTTAAGTGCAATTCTGGGATAACTCCAGAGCTGACACGTCACATTTACCACAGTCTCTCTGGGTTCAGCATGTGACTGGCTGTCCCCAGACCTGTACCAAGATTGGCATCTCCAGGGACAATCCTGCAGGGATAAGTGGGATGATCATCCTGTGAGCGAATGCACTGCATGCCCCTGCTCAGGAGTCTCAGGTCCTTGTAGGTTTTACCCGCAGTGATTGCTATTCCAGCTTAGGCAAAGAGAAACCTCTTACAGTTAAATATTTGTATGACTTGAGAGGGAAAATGTTGCTCCTCTTTGCATACATTACGTTCATCTTTTCAATAAAGAATGAAAAAAAATGTTCAAAATCCATAAATTACTTGCTTTAATGACCTTATCCTTGTTAATACATGTGGAACATAAAGATTCAAAGATTCACAAGGCCTTTTTCAAAATGTGCATAGGCTGTTCCTGAGTTTCTGTAAGAAGGACCACTCAAGGGAAAGTGTATAATAACTCTGGTAGGAAGTCTGTGTACTTAAAAAAAAAAAAAAAAAAAAGAATGAATTCTTACATCTTCAGCTTAGCAGATTTACTAGCTTACCTATGTGCCTATGTGGCTGCTTTTAACACTTTGATATAAACCTTGTAATAGGATGAGTACATGAAGAAGTCTGTCCTACAGATCCTGTGTATTGCACAGCTGTAGCTCACTGACTATGGTTATACTTCAGATCCTTGTTGGGACACTGAAGATGAAAAAGTGGGCTTGCCTGAGAAACAAAAAAGGGGAAAAAGTAGAGAAATGGAAGGGAAGGAAGGAAAAACAGTAGGAAAAAAAAGTGTTTGCTGGTGCATTTGCTATCTTTAATTGAAAAAGGCAGAAAAGTTGTGCGAAATCACATTCTTTCCGTATCCTGAAGGGTTAGGGGAACTGAAGATCTAATTGTAGCTGGGTAGGAGGAATATGACTCTGTCACTCTGCAGCGTTCAAGGGAAAAGAAAAGACCTGCTCCATGCAATCCAAATAGCTCCTGGTGCTGCTCAGAGCACCTCCAGCAGCAGCTCCTATTTGCAGCCAAGCTGCTGCCAGACTTACCACAACCTGGGATACCATCTAGGTCTTTTAGCCTAAGCTGCTGAGCTGGTGATATACTAGTCTCAGATCCTTCTGATCCTTCTAGGGAGACCACACTAGAAGCAATGGATCCTTTACATCAGCCAGCCTGTGAATTTCTCTGATTAGAAATAGTATGAAAGGCACACCATGAGAGGGAGACAGAGTGCCATATGAAATGTGTGCAGTTCCAGGGCTTTTTTAACTTTTAATATGAACCCAGGGATTTCCTGGCATGTTTGCTTACTATTATTGTTTTGACTCATACTGACATTCACTTGCCAGAGTCCTATTTCAAATTTAATAGGTGATGTTTCCTTTGCTGTTACCTTTTGTCCTGCCACTAACAGGTCCAGATCAACTTGCCATTTAGAAAATGGGCTCTAGTATTTCACAACCTGTGTAATTGCTTCCCTTCCTTTCCCTTTTATCTCTGTCTTTCTACAATACCTCCACTCTTTTTCTTTTTCTTTTTTGTTTTCCTTTGAGGCATATCCAGGAAGAATGAAAGAGCATAAGGTAGTTGGTGAAAATAAATTAATATGTGGTTGTGGGTATGCTTGCATTTGATGATGATGATATACAGGGAAAATCATTTATGTACAGCAAATCTGACAGCAGTAGAAGTCAGCAGGCTTACCCAAAATTATCCAGGTCTTCATTTGGCCTATCAGCATTAGCTTTTGGCAAAGGAAGTGCAGCTTTACATTTAAATTAAGCAGATTGAAGGGTGGAATATGAGTGGCATTTATCTGCACCACTTATGTTTAGTAAGGCAGTGTCAATGCTTGTTCATCCATTGGTGGTGAAGGCCAATTTGCATGATGTTCCCATCTGGCTAATGACATCTAGGGATTTCTCTGAAGTACAAGGCAGTGAATACTAGGGAGCAGTGTTTCAAAGAGTCACTTAGCAGACTAGTGATGGGGCAAATGTAAGTTTATAAGCCCAAGGAAACATGGAAGTCTTATTGGTCCCCACAGGAGACAGCTGGTGCCTTCTGGATGAGTGTAGGAACAGTTTTGCAGTTCAGTCTACAGTGTCATCCAGCCCTGAGCTCTGCTTTGACTCTTTTCTTTCCCATGTGTGGTTTCCAGCAACCCACTGCCAGTCTGACATTTCTTCTCACTGCTGCTGGTGGCTGGCTTCCTTGCTGTTTGGAAACCCCAACAGGCGTTATGACTGAGCCATGTCAGTGTGATTGACAGGTTTGTACACACAGCAGGCTGGGGCATCCAAGAAGCACTGATGACAGCTCACAGACACGCAAAGGCAAGAGAACAAGTGGATTTGGCAGGCTGAGGAGCAAGCAAAACAGACCTTGGCTTCAACCCATGAGCTTTGGGGAGGCAGTGGGGCCAGCCCAGAGTTTGAATTTGGTGCATGGCGTTACTGAAATTCATGAAGGGGAGGCAAAGAAGGATGAGCTTACCAGTCATGGGAAAATAGGGACATTAGTTAAGGAGGATGATGATACAAGGGAAAAGGAAGAAGAAAAAAAACACACACACAAAACAGAAAGAATGAATATTCTATCTCCCTCATCAAAGAAGCTTGCTATGAGTCTTGCTATTCCCTCCTACCCTGCCCCATCTCAGAAAAGAAAATACATTTGTCTTTCAAGCTGTTATCACTAGCCTCCCCATAAGGAAGAACAGCCTGTTGAGTTTGCACATTCACAGAATAGACCAAATCTCTTTCCTGGATCCATCAGGAGATTCATATTGCTCTTGCTAACCTTCTCAACAGAACAGTTTATATAGGTCTTACATTTACTGCAGGTATTCATTGCAAGAACAAACACGAGGTCCTGTCCAGCAGTCTAAGTGTCCACTGCCTCAACACTATTCCACCAAGTAAATGGATAACGTGGTTGACCCTGAAATTAAGTCATTGTGCTGCTGATTCAGGAGGACAGGCTGAGAACCCAAGTCTGCCAAAGATAATATGAAAGCTATTGACTCTTGGTGTTTCCATTCCCCACTGTAAAATGGAAAATAGTAACACCTGCTTTCTTCCTTTTTCTGATGGGACCATGTACATGGGTAGGCCCAAGACGACTCCTCCAGCTCTGAACCTGTAGAATGAAAACCTGAAATTTCAAAATGGCTGTCAGAAGGTAGCCATGAAACTTTCTCAGGAGCTTTTTTTGTTAGTTTTTTTGTTTGTTTTTTTTTTTTTTCCTTTGTAATCTACAACATCTAAAGGCTCATCTGGAGTTGAAAATGCACCACGAAATTTTCTCACATTGGGAGCTGCCTTATATGTTTTTAGCAATGTCAAACCTGAGAAAGGACTGTGATTTGTCTTCTCTCATATGCAGGTTTTGTCATTTTGCCATTTGTCTGCTATCCACTGAAAACTTCAAGCTCTCTCCCACTCAGCAAGGAGAAAAAACATGGCAAAGGAAAGATCTACTTTCTTTTCTGTGAGGTGTTTATATCTGGTTTATTTCTTTGTGTAGAACTGCTTTTGCCATCAGAGTCAGCAGAACCCTTGTAGATGCAGGCATGGGAAACATTAAACTGACTATGACTCAGCCCAGATAGGGACCCCCAAAATAATCCATCAAACTTTCTGTACTGAATTCTAGAGCACCTTCAATGCCAGCATGTGAAAAAAATGCTGCGTTGGACCAAGTGACCATAGAAGGTGTCCATGGCTAGGCTGGGAATGAAGGCATCACCGCAACTTGGTTTATGTTGGCCTGTGGTGACATGGGATTGCAAATCAGGGCAGCTGCCACAGTACTGCACTGTGCATGCATGAAATGCATGTGTGCCTGTGGGGAAGGGAAATAGAAGCCACCTTTTTATGGCTTGCGTTTGATCTAGACTTGCTCTGCCTTGGATACTAGCCCTTCCTTGACTGGGGTCTTGGATCAAGCAACATCCAAGAGTACCTTCTGACGTAGGCTGCTCCTGGATCCTCTGGCTATGCATGTGTCTCAGTGAGATTGGCCATAACATGCAAAATACCAGATAGCCCTCATTTGCTCCACTACACCTTTTTACAGGGAAAGTCTGAGTTTCAAAACTCAGTGATCGAAGTTTGGCTCTTACATTCCAGTCAATGTAACTAAATAAAAGGATCACATAAAAGGTAACCATCTGTTACTGAAGAAGTGAATCAAGGCCACTTATTTATATATTTCACATTAAGCAACCATTCTGAAAATCTTAGCATCCTTGAATACAAGTGTTATCTGTTGACACAGCTGCTACTCTCTTGACATTGTCGCTCAACCTTCTTTCAGCCTGACACAACACCCCAACACAGCTGAGGGCATCACTGGCAGTAGTGTATGAGCATTCTCAGCAATCCTCTTTCTTCCCATGCAGTCAGGGTCCAGGTAATTGCTGTTCATGGGTTATAATGCTGCCTGTTACAGAACCATGGCTAGAGAACAGGTGGGTAGATTCCCAAAGAGTGTAACTTCTGCTTTAGGCTTCTGTATTTAAATATATGCACGAACGGGAGGTAATTTTGGACCCACATCAAGATTCAAAACTCAACACAGATCTTGAAGATTTACTTGGGTTCAGAGATCTCTTTTTTAAAGCCATTTGGACCCAAATTAACATCCTCCGAGTTTCACAGCTGTCTAGATTTATGTAGTAAATAGTGAGGGAGTGGGTGTGGAAAGAGTGAGAGACTATAAAATAGGGAGGCAGAATTATACTTCCAAATAGGATGTCTTTTGTGGTTTAGTATGGGACCCCTTTAGGGGTGATAAAGCTCAGATTTGTGTGTTCAAGGAGAGCCATACCTCACAGATACCGCCACTGATACTCCCCTTCTTACATACCTTGTGCAGAAAGCCTCCATGATAAGACACTGTGTTGTCCAACTGGAAAACTACTAATTGACCTTTTACACTGAGAAAGAAGAGAGCGCTGGCTTGGACAACAGAAGATGAGGCAGGGAGAGAGAGAGAGAAGGTGGTTTCAATTTTGCAACAAAAATAGAAATAATTATGCTAAAAAGAAAATTTTTTTTAAAAATTGTTTAAAAGCACTGGAAGAGGTTCTTCTCTCTGCTCCTTGACATTTCCCTGTTCCTGCAGGAATTCCTATTTAGCCTAATTAGGCTCTGTTTCTCCTTCATTTGGGCTCCATAACTCATTAGCTTCCAGCTGGGCAACTCGTGATTCTAGGATGTCTAATTACCTTCTTCTAGCAGATATTCTGATTGCCTCTGGTCAAAAAATGCTGATCCTGTCCCTTCAGCTGATCTGAACTGATCTCAAAATGAGTTGTGTCATTAGCCCCTTCTAATTTCATCCATTCTTTCTACTTATTCCCCTTGGTCAAGATCAACATCACATATGACCTGATGTGACAGAGGACCAAGAATATAATACAGCTGGTATTTTAAAGGGGAATATTCACTAACTCTATTGGTCTGCATTATTTTGATAATATCAAAAAGTTTGGTTTGAAGCTCCTGGGGCACACAATTGGATAAGTATCTTCATCTATTTCAGCTAACCACAGAGCCCAGCTCTTTTTCTCTTCTTTCCAAGGGTGACATTAAATCCATTTTAATCAGATATGAGACCCTAATTCAATTTTGACTCTTTTCTGGGACTGTATCCAAAGTTCATTTGTTACAGTCACATTAAAGTTTAGCTCAGTCAGATTCAAAGCAAAGTTTATAATATTCTTCTAAATTTGGATAAATACATGAAGGTAGATCCAGGCTTTAGTAAGAGGGTCATTCAATTCTTTTTTGTGGTTCAGTTTATTCAGATTTAATTGTCTGGTTTTCTTTAAAGAAAAAAATATCTTCGGTTGCAAGGACTGACCCTGATTTCATGATCTAAACGGATTATATTTTTTGTGTATAATAGATGCCCCAGTCACAAGACATCTGCTGTAGCAGGGAAGACTTGCATGATTCACACTGTTAAAGCAGAGCCAGACTGAAGTGTTTTGTTGATTTATTAATGACTAGTAGTTAAATGCCAGTCAGCAAAATAGACATTCAGGATATAATGTCAGCAATACAACAGATAAACCATAAGGACAAACTCTTACAAAATGTTGTTGTACATCTACACATCCTTCAGAACCCCCTTTTACAACTAATCCAAAACTTAAAATCCCATAGATATACACACAGAGAATTAATTTTCCAAGGGTGGGTTGTGCGGATGCCTCCGCACTCACTATCAAGAGGAATACGAGTGAGATATTTACAACCTGACCTCTGATACTTGTTCTAAATTGTACTAAACTGTGCTCTCTCTTTCCTGTAGCCCCCTCCTGTCTCTCTTTCCCAAGCTTTATATTACAATTTCACTTGAGCTGCAGAGAATTTTGAAGGCACTCCACAGAATCGTTTCCTTATTTCTTATTGTTGTAGACTATTGTTCCCAGACTAAAGACTTCAGCTACAGTGTCATTTTCCTATGTGAAAACAAGAGCAACTTATATTCTCCCTAGAACTAGAGCATCCACCTATTGTCTGTCATCAGTAAAGCCTGCTTTATTCTATTATACCCTTAATAATTACAGAAAAGTTTTGTGCTGATATTCTGCCACTCACCACCAGTATGCAACACACTCTGGTACTTCAGACACCTGGAAGTGATGGGGATTGTGCTTCAGTTGTAG
This sequence comes from Phalacrocorax aristotelis, assembly GCF_949628215.1. NCBI lineage: Eukaryota > Metazoa > Chordata > Aves > Suliformes > Phalacrocoracidae > Phalacrocorax > Phalacrocorax aristotelis. The sequence goes on along the minus strand of NC_134276.1, from coordinate 159,777,912 downwards.
TTGAGACAGTCCTTCTAAATCACTGCTTAGTAGTAGGTCTCCCTGAGCACTGAGCTGTTACCACCACCCTAAAATCCCTGTTCTGATTGAGACGCTTATGGGTACAATAGGTCGAGAAAGTAGGTTGTGTTGCTGTTACTAGAGTAGCATTAGTATTTCAGGCAGAACTCTGTATTTATGTAGCACTGATATCTTCAGCATGCCAGGAACACAGTCGTGAATTCATGCTTGTGGTGTCACCACAAGCACATCAAATCTGCTTTTCAGGTGTGCCTGTTGATACCTGGAAAGGTGACTTGCTCAGGGCCACACAAACTAGGTCAAATAAGGGATTAGACTCCAGAAAAGGTGTTTAACCCAAGGGACTATGCTATTTTTCCTGTCAGGATTCTGGGTTTCCAAACTGTTGTACATTAAACAGATGAAGTTCAGATTAAAGCAGTGGGGCTGATGTTAATTTTTAAGGATTTCCACACAGAGGACAGTTTATTCACTTCATTTTCTCATTACTTCACCAAATATTTTGATATGTGGTTGTGAAATTGAGTTTCCTTTGAGCTGTTACATTTCCCCATGAAGTGATAATTTTTCATCTGTCATTAAAAAGTGTGTCATAAAGACCCTGGCCATGACATAGAAAGAAAACGCTATTCTGAGGATAAAATACTTTGCTTTTGCAGCAACTGCACTGTCAAAAATCAGGTTTTTTCCATTCATAGCACTTTTGAATGAACATTATTTCTCTTTTGCCTACTGATTATAACCTATGCCTTGGTGGTTTTTATTTTTAGTGGAGATGGTTAAAGCCCTGGCTTAGGCGTGTTGACCATTGTATGTAAGTGCACCCAAATTTGTCAGACTTGCAATATATAAAGTGTTTTTGCTGACATAGATGCAACGTGGTGCTTCTTTTCATAAATAAAATGACACATTATGTTGTTAAAAGGATCAGCTGATGGAACACACTTTCTTATTTCAAAAGAATAATAATTTCATAAGAATAAAGAATGTCTTTCCAGAAAGTTACTGCTGCCTCTTTAGGTGCCTGTGAATGTGCTCCCTCCCCCTCTTACTCCATAAGTGGGTTAGGTGATATTTTGCCCTGATGTGCCAACAATAGGATAATAAGATAGATTAAGCCAAGGCAGTCACAATTAATTCCTAAACAGTTTTAATTTAATTTTCCTTTTTAAATAAACCCAATTTAACTCTGTGGAGGTGTGACACGTCTGATTACACACAGAGATGCTGGGAGCAGCCATGCTTGGAGAGGGAGAAGGAGGGAGAGAGAGACAGGAGTGAGCTCTGTGCACGACGTGATAAGAGATCAAAGCTAAGAGAGCTCCTCAATATTTCTATTAGCAATAATTCAAAAGAACCTGCATTTCAAATGTCCCTCTGTAACTGTTTTAATTGCAGAGATAATAACTCTGAATCCTGGTAAAGGAAAAGGGTCAGGGGTCAGTCCTCTAAGCAGCAGAAATTATGGAAATTAAAAAGGCTAGTTAAGGTAAATAACCCTCATAGCCTCCTGCTTCGTCCTGGTTTCAGAGTAATTGGTTTTCAGCTCATGCGAGAGTAGGTGAGCTGTAGATGGTGACACGGTTTGGGCCTCTTGTAGGAATCAGAGGCAGGTTTTAAAATGTACTTTAAGCTCTTCTATTTTCCCTTCCTTTTGTGACCTGTTATACCAGCTCCAAGAACAAACTTCCAAAGCTTTTTAAAATTTTCCTTTCCCTTGGTAGTTGAGGCTTGGTTGAGCATGTGTGTGTGTTGATGTGCATGTGTGTGTCCCTGTGAGAGCCCATTGCTTTGTAGTGATTTCTAATTCTTTAAAAGCTTATGGGCCACCTTCCCAAAGCATAGTCTGTTTAAATCATTTCACTCAATTGCAATTAAATATTTCAGAAAATTGGGGGATTTAGCAGCAATGGTTGCTTTTAAAGATTTTAATGTATTTGAAGAAAAGACCTTTCATTATGACTAGGTTTACCCCATATGAATTTTAAGTGGGTGGTAAGGCACAGCACATGGTCTCTTCCTTGGCTGTTACAACACCCCAGAGTGAGGGTTATAAGGCAGGAGACTAACAGTCATGAGTAGCTTTAACTGTCCAAGACACATAGCTAGCACAAGGGCCTGGCATGGTGAGAAACTTGTTGCTGAAAGGAAAACAGGTTTGCACAGGAATATACTCACAAAAGTGACACCCAGGCAGGGATATGAAATCAGAGACCAAATGGGAAGGTTCATCAGTGCGCACATCCCAGTAGGTGTTGGGATATAAATTCATATTTAAGACACTGAATAATTTAGATCCAAAAATCAGACTTTGCGGCCTGGGACTGTGCCTGGTTGTACATCCAGAGATAAACCTGTGTCACACTGCAGCCTGGTTCTCATTTCCACTGAATGGCTTTGACCTTCCAGGTCTCAGGTATCCAAGCACACTTTCTGACAAATACCTTGGAGCTCATATGAAGGAGTTTTTCCAGCCTGAATGCTGGGGAGTGAGGATGACGCACTGTGCGGTATAGCCCTTTTCCGTTTCTCATGATTTCTTTCTGGGAAGGCAGAGCAACCACAGATCTCTTCTATCACAGAGCAGACCCTCAGGAAGCCCCTGGATAATTTTAGGGATATAGGGCATAAGAAATTCTTTTGAAGCCATCACTGCCAAATTCTGTCCAAGTTTTTTCCATAACCCACAAAAACAGGAAGGGACACCCCCGTCCTCTTATAGGTTCCTGACTCCCATTGAAGTTAGTGGGCATGAGGCACTTAAATACCTTGGGGAATCAGGCAGTGACAATCTCATTGCTTGGTTGTGTCTGTGTGAAACACTTACCACTAAGGTGTGCATTTCTTTGGTAAGGTCATTTCTAACACCCAGTATACCGAGTCCGAAGCTAGCTCAAGCAGCTTTACTCAGCACTCAAGTCAGTCTTGTGAACACCATGCAGAGAGTGTGAATGAAATCCTGATCCATTAAAGTCCACATGGTGGCCCATAACATAGATTTTTAAAAGTCACTATTACCAGGCTAAAGTACAATGCTTTGAAAGATGGCAGGCACAAACCCAGAAAACCTGCAGGAGCTAATGGCTAAGGTTGACAGTGCAGTTCCACACTCAGGGCCACAAGTAATGGTTTGCTGGCTTTGAATTTGGTAATTTCTGAATCCAGAAGCTCCATTTAATTCTTATATTTCTCCTGTGCTTTTTTTCTCTAAGCAGTAACTAGGACCAGATCAAGTTAGGAATCAAGCTTTGGGTCTACTTAGCAAAGATCAGAAGCTCTAGTTGTTTCTCATCTGTTCTCTTTCCAGTTATGCCATCAAAATTTCTAGACATTTTAGAGATGATTGCACTCATCCTCAAATTTCTCCATCCAAACTCCTATGAATGTAGAGTTCAGGTTGGCCGAAGAATTCTTTATCTCATTGATTTGATTCCTTCTACTTGTGCTGCTGACCTAGCTTAGATCAATTTTATTAATAATACAACTCAATTTTTCTACCGTGCTTTTCAGGTGGGCTGTGGAGGTTAAAGTGTTAATTTGCCTGTTTTCTCACATATTTCTAGACACTACAAAAAAATTACCTTAATTGCTTCTGTGCCAAGCACTCTGTACTTCAACTGCATTCATTCAATTCCATCCTTTAAATGTGATCTGAAAAGCTGAAGGTTGTGAGATATTTAACGTAGCTTTTCCTTGGAGAGGGGTATATTCATTTTTTTTCTAAAGCCCACATGCAAGAAGAATGCCAAATGTTTTATCACATTTGGATTTTGCTTCACATTCACTATTTCTATTGATGTCTCTCTGTTCAGGGACTAGGTTATCCCATATTGTTTCTGTGTCAGTAATGTCTATCCATCGTGCTTGACAGGCATTTACCACTCTTCTTTCTTAAAGCCTTGGAGTCTTCGTTTTATACTCCATCTTATGCACCTCTTCAGAAAAGAAGTGAATTATCCTGAGACAAACAGAAAAGCAGTGACAAAACCAAGGAAATGAAAATGAAATATAGAGATGACTACATCCTACCTTCTTCTGGGCCATTTTGTAGAGTCTTGCAGAGGTAGAAAATATTCTTTTTAGTGACTTATGGTAAGCTGTAATCAAATAGAGTATTTACCTGGCTTCGGTACCTGCATTCACAGTGTGAACCCAGTTCAGAAAGTTTTCTCCATGTCACCTTTCAGAATCTTTGTTGACTTCAAAAAGGGTTTAGAAATAATTTCGGACAGTGGACAGTGTCCCCAGGAAGCAGACAACAGCCTTGTTCAATATTGTGTTATTATGACATCCTACCCTTCTCTTTTCATTTAGAAGGCCAGGTTTTATCCTGGATACCTTTCTAACGCATGTTTTGTTTAACTGATGTTAGCTTTCCTAAATTCTACCAGCAACCCCTCCATGGTGAGCATATCCAGGCACAAAATGGCCTCTTAACTCATTACTCCAAGGTTTGGCTTTTCTTAATTCTGTGGCAAACTCTGCAATTCATGAGGAAATCACAAGGGCTTGTTCTGTTCTTTTTAAGACCAGTTGTAACATTAATGGCTCCAATCAACAGCATACGGCATTTAGTAGAAAGACAAATAAATGCAAAGTATATACACAGCATTTGCATCCAAGTTCTAAATGGGAAATAACAAACTTTAAGGTAATTAGTTGTAGGTTCCTATGCATCTTACACTTTACCAGGCTTGACTTCCTGCTCCTTTATGAATTTGTTTGAAAGTTCAGAGAAATGGTACTTGTGTTTGCCTCGTGCCACATAATGGGTAGTAATCTTCAGTCACCAGTTCTCATGAGGACAGCAAAGGGAGCAGTTTTTTACTGAGTATATGTGCTTACTAATAGCAAGACCATCATGAATCTTAGGCTCAGAGGCTGACCTCCTGTGAAAGAAACCAAGATGGTGATTGGATGCTCTTAACTATAGAGAAGATTATTCTGTGAGTTATTGAAAAACACCTGAAAGAAAATGCAGTCATTGGTCCCAGCCAGCACAGGTTCATGAGGGGAAAGTCCTGCTCAACAAACTTAATTTCTTTCTATGACAAGGTTACCCACCTAGTTGACCAAGGGAAGCCAGTTGATGTAAGCTTTCCTGATTTCAGTAAAGCTTTCAATACTGTCTCTCACAGTATCCTCCTGGACAAAACGTCCAGCGTACAGCTGGATAAACACCTAATGCAATGGGTGAGCAACTGGCTGATGGGTCAAACTCAAAGGGTCGTAGTAAATGGGGTTACATCCAGCTGGCAGCCATTCACTAGCGGGGTTCTGCAGGGATCCGTTATGGGGCTGGTACTCTTTAATCTCTTCATCCATGACTTGGATGCAGGACTGGAAGGAATACCAATTAAGTTTGCTGATGACACAAAATTGGGAGGAGCTGTTGACACTCTCAAGGGCAGAGAGGCCCTGCAGAGAAATCTAGGCAAATTAGAGAGCTGGGCAATCACCAACTGTGTGAAGTTGAACAAGGACAAGTTCCAGATTTTGCACCTGGAGCATGGCAACCCTGGATGTACATACAGACTGGGGAACAAGAGGCTGGAGAGCAGCCCTGCGGAGAGAGACCTAGGGGTTCTTGTCAACAGCAAGTTGAACATGAGCCAACAGTGTGCCCTGGCAGCCAAGAGGGCCAACCGTGTCCTGGGGTGCATCAAACTCTGTATTTCTAGGCAGTCGAGGGAGGTGATTGTCCTGCTCTGCTCTACACTGGTGCGGCCTCACCTTGAGTACTGTGTACAGTTTTGGGTGCCAGAGTTTATTAAGGGTATAAAGCTACTAGAGAGTGTCCAGAGGAGGGCCACAAAGTTGGTGAAGGGTTTTGAGGGGAAGCCATATGAGGAGCAGCTAAAGTCCCTTGGTTTGTTCAGCCTAGAGAAGAGAGTGAGGGGGGACCTTATTGTGGTCTGCAGCTTCCTCACAAGGGGAGGAGGAGGGGCAGATGTTGATCTCTTCTCTCTGGCAACCAAAGATAGGACCTGAGGATTGGCAGGAAGATGTGCCAGAGGAGGATGAGGTTGGATATTAGGAAAAGGTTATTTACCCAGAGGGTGGTGAAACACTGGGACAGGCTCCCTAGGGAGGCAGTCATGGCGCCAAGCCTAATGATATTCAAGAGCACTTGGACAATGCCCTCAGACACATGGTGTGAGTTTTGGAGTTGTCTTGTGCAGGGACAGGAGTTGGACTCGGTGATCCTTGCAGGTCTTTTCCAGCTCAGGACATTCTATGATTCTATGGTTCTAAGAAAATTATTATTTCCCCATTAAGCATTGGGACCCTGCTGCCTTCAGCACTACACAGTAAGACAGAAAGGTGACCCTTGGCACAAAGAGCTGTCTAAGTTGTAAAACAAATGGTTGCAACATGCACAATAGGGAGCACAAGATCAAATCCACACTGTTGTGGCTGTGTGACCAGATGTAAGCACAGGACCTCCGCTCAACTTGCTCGTGTTGTCCAGTGCTGCACGGCTGCCTCTGTATCCAGCTACTGAAAACATAGTAAGTTTGTGGAGATGGACTGTCAGCATGCCCCAGCACTGCTCAGCTCATTTATTACAGCTTATATACATGGACCTCCTGAGGAACACCAAAGAGAAACTGAGACATGGTGCTGCACATTGCAATATGCTCAGTCATCTTCTTCCCCAATCTCCATGTATTTTTCCTCCTCGACAGCTGCCACATACATTTTGGCACTGGTACCGCAGTGTTGCTTCCATCTTATGTTGCTACAACAGTCCTAAGATGAGATAGTGCAGCTGACTCTGATTTTCTACAGCCAACACCCTTAAAGGTTGGGGCAGTCCCATGGGAGGACCAGGAAGTTTGTAGGTGAGACAATTCCAGTATAAGTATGAGAGCAAGAGAAATATCCCTTTGAAGATAAAAAAGAAAACTATTCACTTTAACAGATGATACTTAATGAGTAAAAACTAAATAAGGAAAGCACCAGCCGCTCATTTTTGCCGCTCCTAAACACAATGTTTTTTGCTCCCTCTGGTGGCTCGGAAATAGCAGATCAGCAACATGCATCTGCCAGAGAAGTCTGCTGATGGGACTGGGACCCAGTGCACAACTGGGGTAGCAGTGGACAGCTTGCTGGCATTGTTGGCATTGTCCCCTCCCCCCGCTTCAGGGGAAAAAAAAAAAAAAAGATAAGAAAAACTGGAAACACATATCTGATAATGAAGTCACAAGAAATAATTAATATAGTGTTTTACAGTGTGCATCAGGCCTATAAATCTAATCATTTCTCATTTCAAGGCAAAATTAGTGAAAAAAGAAGATGAAGTTTACTCTCAGTTCACACAGAAAATATTGTTGTGTGGCATGGAAGCAGACCTAAGAATCCCAAGTAAATAAACACTACTGCTAAAATAATTTCTTAGTTTTGGGATTTAACCTATTCAGATCTCACCATGGCCATTTCCTCACTGAGAAGTTATATCCCTGATCCAAAATAAAGTCAGCTAATTACATTCACAGGTGATACAAAATCAGGAGGTGTTGCAAATCCCAAGGAGAATGGAGAAGTAATGTAGATTGCATTTAATTCCATGTAGCTTCTTGTACTTGCCCCGTAACTGTCAAAGCTGAGAAAGAAATAGAGTTTGAAAATAAAACAAAATTAGATTCAGCCTGGGAAAATGCACACAGGGGAAAACTCATCTGAAACTAAATTTTTTTGAGGAAAGGGAAATACTGGAAGAGCTGACTAGTGAGAGATGGATGGTGAGAATGAATAAATGAGTTATGAGTCTGCAATGCTGAAGGGAAAAGCCAATGTGATTACAAGTTTCTTCCACCTGAGGTTATGCAGTCATGCAGGAAAGATTAAAAGATCTAATTTGGCCAAAATCAGACTGTTGGTTTTGATGGGGTTCATTTTGTTTCAAATGTGTGCCTCAGCATACAGAGTTTGGTTAAGCCATGGGGAAAGCAGCATCCACCAAGCATGGCCAACTTTTCTGATCATCTGCATCACATAAATCAAACCCTCAGATGGTCACAGTCAGAAGCATATGTTCCTTGTACCTTGCAGAGCGTAGGCTGGGGAAGCACTGAAAGTGGACCGCAGAGAGCTGGTGATAGGGTTTCCCCAGGGATCCTGGTGTGGTGCTGTAAGACTGGGGATGAATGTGGACCAGGTTCCCAGATCCAGAATGAGAGGTAAATTTGAAGTGCATGAGAGGTGCAGATTGGCTACCCATGGCTAGCGTATCTCTAAGCAAAAATAAACGACAAAAAGACAGGGAGAGTTGGGTCCGAAGGGTGTGTGACTTTAAAGAAATGACAGATAGGTGAGCAGAGAATTTGAAGGATGATTCACATGTTTAAAATGTCCTAGTAGTGAGCTCTAATAGACTGTTGAATAATCCCAAGAGAAGAATTAGAAACGATTCAGATATATAAAACTCTCCAGGTTAAAGTACTAATGAACAGAAAATAAAGGACACTCCTGCAATGGCTGCAGAGAGAAGACAAGACAAGCTGATACCATCTCTAAGTCACATTATTCCATATCAAAACATCACCGAGCACTCAGGAACAGGAGTGGAGACAAATTTAGCCCTGGTAAAAGCAGATTAATTTGCTTAAAAGACAGGAGCTGGTATATCATGGTGATATACACTGAGCTCCTGACAAACATTATCACCCAGTAATTCCTGAATCATACACATGCATTTTAGTTGCTTTTGAGTATTGAAAGAGAAATTCAGAATGAAAGATGCCCCTCAGTTGGTGGAAAATGTGTTATATGGCTTGATAAGCTAATTCAGCGGTTAATTATCCTGATTCTTTAAAACATGCACTTTGCTTCCAATTCGATTTTTTTCCCCTGTCTTCTAATGATTGGGCTTCGTCATGCCTCTGCTAAAGAGCCTTCAAACACTTTCCTCCCTGCACAGGCAATGCAGCCTGCAAGCTAATCTCCATGAAGTCAAATTAAAGCATTCAATCCCCAAGAGAGATGTGATTTAAAACTCATCCCTCCTGTTGTTTTCTCCTATTGGCTAATTTAAGTAGCTCCCTTCTCAGCATGCTGGCTCCAGTGAATTCTGTTCCTTAGCACCCAACACTCCAAAGTGTCATTAAATCAGGAATGAAAGGTTTGAAAGCCCAGCACTGCAATGTTCAGTGTTGCAGTGGAAATATTCTTGTGGATCTGTGCTCCAGGCTTTGCAACTCTAAACAGAGCCAACCCTAACTATACATAGGGATCCTACTATATGGATCCTGACATCTGCACACCAGTATTTCAGAGGAGCTCTATTACCTCTGCTTCTCCTTTCCTCTAAATCTGAAACCTTGCTCTACGCAACATCCCATTGCAAGTTATATAGAGTTTAATGCCACTATTAACAGCTGTTCTAATAGATTACTAGATTGTCACCCATAGACAGGAGCTAATGGCTTATGAAGAGAAGAGGGTGGAGTAAATTCTAATATGTTAAGAATGGATGTTGTGGCCCCAGGTCACAATTCAGTTTTAAATTCAGTTTTAAATCAGTGACAGGTTGGGTTTCTGCATGTTTTGTGGATCCCAGTAAAGAACTGTTGCTTTGGGAATCACCACAATGTGTAGTAAGCCACCAAAAACTGACAGGACCTACTATGGATCTGCCAGACGGGGCAAGAGTGGGTCGTTAACTGAAGTAATAGCCTATTCAAGTGGAAATACCTTAAGAGAATTATTTGACTGAAACCTGCTGGGAGAACTAGTTCCTTCATGGCTCTGCAGGGGGACGAGGCAGACAGCTGGAAAACCTCAGAAGTAAAATTAAAGAACCAGGAATTCGTGGTGGGATACACAAAGTCAAGCGATTCATGCGCAGGCCAGTAAGCTTTGGGTTTGAGAGAGAAAAGAGAAATGCAGGATTTTATAGATGAGGTTTTGATTAACTGTGGGACTAACCAAGCTCAACAAAAGCTAGTCTGGATGCAGTTCAGAGGTGCCACAGTCAGGAGACTTAGCCAACTGATCAGACTGATAGACAGCTCCAGGGAGTGATTCAGCCCAGCTAAGATCTGATTCACCCTCTGGAAGCGCCAAGCTTTTTATTTAGATCTTAGGTAACACTGACTCACTCCCTGAAGGTGCCTTTCTCCAAAGGCTATAGAGGACCCACAGCACAGCAGGGGCTAAAAGCCAAGTGGAAGAACTGAGTCTGGCCACAACTGCTTTTCATTGCAACATGCCCCAAAGAGATGAGCCTGAAGTCAGGTCACCCACATGATGAGACTCTGGGAAAGGGTGTGTGCAGGTGCCGAGCAACGGAATGCGGTGCTTTCCTGAGAGACAAAGCTGTGGAGAGGGAAGCTCCAGAGAAGTTAGACCCCGGCAGAGGGGAGCATGTGATGCCAGTTTGCTTGCACCTAAACACACCAGACTGCTGAGAGTCCCACTAGGAGCATGTTACAAGGAATGTGTGAATGCCAAAATCTCCATGTGCATTTGGCAATTTTATAGATATTACTAAGAATGTATTTTGGCTGGCTCTGAGGAACCAACCTGGAATAGGTCATACCTTGCTTAGTCAAAAAACAATTATAAGTACTTATTCTTTATTTAAAGAAGGACTATTTAGATGTTTTTAACTATTTAAGAGATCAGCATTTTTTCCTTTACGTATCATTCTCTTGATGCTACGTTTTCTTGAAAGCTATCAGTTAAAATATACACTGCAGGATGTGGAAACTGGATCTTCCTACTTCATTCTGCCCTTACTATAGTGATGGTTACCTATTTCTTAATGCTCTTGTGAAACTTGTTTTGTTATTACTCATGAGGTGCCACAAGACCCTTGGATGGACAAAACAATGACCTTGTAAAAATAATTAGTTTGATGATGTATAAACTATACAGATGAGAGTCAAGTCCAGAGATTAAATACTGCCTTTTACCTGCTCCATGAGGTGGGTTACCACACAAAAACCATTTCCTAATTATTTCTGCAGATAAAACTCATTATGACTTTCTCAATTCTTAATCAATACTTTAAAGGCCTTCTGTTTTATAGAACAGTTCATCAATATTTTATTTATTTTAATAATTTATCCTTTATTACAGAACCAGATAGAGCCTGCGGCACACTTGTCCTCAAGAAACCAGAGCAAGGAGGAGAAGGTGCCCAGAATCCATATCACCTGGGACTGAAGACTAGCATTTTCCTCTGTCCTGTCCATATGTCTGCTATGTCTTGGGTTCAGTCACAGGGACTAACCATACCCAGTGGCCCTGCAGCCACGCTGTAACCTTGGGATGCCAGGGTTGTGGATGGGAGGTTGTTCTGCTCCCCTTAATGCTGACTCTTAACTGCGGGAGATGCCATCCGTCCCTCCTGATGGGCTCACAGCTCTCAGGAGACCTCAACATCATTTGCCAGGATATTTCCCTGGGTGCTTTCTGGACTTGCAGGAAAGGAATTAAATGTAATGGTCAAAGGGTCCATCACATTCATTTCTGTAGAGCTGGGAAGCAGAGTTGTGGGTGACAGTCATCTCAGCTGAAGGTCAAAAACTGCCCCTTGCCCTCTTTATGCTTATATTTGTAAATATATATGACAGCAATCAAGAAAAGGTATTTTTTTACCTGAGATGTAGGTCTGAACTGAGGAGCAGGTAAAACTGGTGAAGAAACTACTAAGGTGCTTTTATTGAGAAATCACCAGGGTGCAAATGAGATATGATTTCCTGTCATCAGATCCAGATGATATGAAGTGACATTTCCCAGGTGTCTAGCCAGGACAATAGTAGGATAAAGGTCACTTTACTAATGCCAGTGGATGGAATATGGCTGCAGATAGTAGCTTGAGGAAAAGATTTTTCAGGATTTGGAATAGGCATCAATCGTCTTTGTTCACAGCTTTTGTACTGTTCTGGGAAATATTAAGAGCACTTTTGGATTTACCGTTGTTACTAGAATCCTAGCTAGCAGTGGTGTCTAGGAGCTCTTTCTTTCACTCTGTTTCTGGCTAAGAAATGGGGCCTTTCCCTCTGGAAGCAGTCTTTGCCTTGGCAGTCTGTTCTCGCTTGCTTTCTAGACCATCAAGTGATGTAGGACATGCTGGGCAGCCTGCTGCACTGCTTCAGCCCCCAGGCTTGCATTACTCCATTGTCCCATATGTGCCCATATCTGCCCATATCTGAGGCTTAACAGTTAGTGGTCCTGTTTTATAGTTGTTGGCTTCCTTCTCAACTCCAGTTGCAGTTCAAGTTTTTGATGTTGTTTACACAAGTTTTTTCCTCTTGGTTTTGGCTACTTGAGTGACCATCTTTCATCCTGTGATGTACCATAGTAGATGGTGTTATCTGAGTTACTTGGTCACTATTTTTCAGTGAAGATTGGGCTGGTGGTGGGATGTTACCCACCTGATTATACAGTTCTTTCCCCAGTTTGACTTGACAGAGCCTGCGTTGGCCTTGAATATGGATGACAACACCTGTCTGTCTTCTTCCTACCTTGGAAGACCATGTTGATGGGAGAGGATTGTTTGACATACTTTTACCATTGCTGAAAAGTAAATTACTGCATAAAAGGAATAGAAATAAATACTGATGTTGATTGATACAATAAACTAGGACAACACAATGACCAGAATGGTTACTGATTTCAGACATGTTGACAACTGGATAAGGTTTTCCTTTGAGTGGAGAGTAAGCCAAAGAAAATGGATCCAGTTCCCTCAGGATCTGGACATGTGTCCAGACAAGGAGTTAAGCGGGAGAAAAGGCAAAGGGGGATAAAGATGTAAAGGAGAACAGGAGAGCAAAGAGAGATGGTAGAAGAGTGACCTGAGGGAATGAAGAAGATTCTCCATGAAAGAAAAAAAACTGAAAGGTAGAAAACCACTGAAGACAGAACAAGAGGAAAGGATTAAAGATAAATACAGCAGCACAAGAGAGTTGGAAATAGAAAGTGCAGAAGAAAACAAAAAAAAAAGCTAGACAGGTTGCTAGAGGTAAGATGTTGAGGGAAATGTGTTCAAAAAGTTTTATATCACAGGGAAGTCAGATTAAATACAAAGACAGTAGGGTAAGGAAGAAATAGTACAGTATATAATGGAACAGACATAAAGAAGGAAAAAAGGGTAACAGGGAGGAAAAGAGAGACCTAAAGCAACCGAGGCAGAATAAGCACATCACTTTTGATTGTTTTGCAATACAGAACAACTGATGTTGGTTCCTTGTAAAACAGGCAAATAGGCAGACAAAGGGCAAGGTTGGACAGACAGTTTTCTTCCCTCCCAGGCTCAGATTCATTCTGCTGGTAGTTAGATGCCTGACTGTGCTCCCTAAAGCCCAAAATATCATTGCCTTAAAATCACTCTGTAATCAATGGCTAACAAGAGGGTACCTCCAGGAGGGAATTTAGACTATCCATCTCCCACTATTGACTGGAAGGAATCCAAGGTGATGAGAAGCCAGGTCTCAGTCATGTGCCTACCTCTCAAGCAATCTTCCTTACTACCAGACAAGCCTTAACCTCTCTGTCCCTCATATTATTTATGCACGGAGCCCTAATCTGCACATTCACAGCAATTTCTCATCCTCAGAGCGAAGGCAGGGCACAGTGGAGCTGCTCATGCTGCTGCCCCTATTGAACCTTTTTTTGTGAAGAAAAATAAGATTTCAGTAGGTGGACCTGCTGATACATCCCAGTCCCTACCCTACCCCAGTTAGACCAATTCAAGTCTTCTCCAGAGCAGAGAACACGACACACATCCAACTCTGCTGTGGCAGGAGGGTTATAATCAGGACTAGGAGAAAGCAAGTCAGCCCTCTGTGCTTTCTGAACTTTTTTCAGGATTTCAACGGTTTCCAGCAGTGAAAAAATGTAGCTGCCACCAATCCCACTAAGTTCAGGTACTGCACATATAACACATGCTTCCCCTTCAACAGCTCCATCCCTTTCAACAAATTGCTTCATTAGAGTTATTGAGCTTAGCAGAGCAGCAGAGTTATTCTTTCACTTGTCCTTTCCCTACCCACCGCCTGAGCCTCATAGCATTTTAAGTCACAACACATGAGACCAGTCAGATACTGACATGGTTTGACAAGCATTGCTTCTGTGGTGTCTCCTTTGTTTAAAACCCTGTCGATTATGTTTTCCTCTAAAACACAAGATGATTTCCAATTTTACACCCACAGAATGATTCATTTGACTTCTGAATCGTCTGAAAGCTTATGAAGATCCCTTCCCAGCATCGCCTCAAAGGGAGGAGAGTGAAAAGGGGGTGAACATCTTTATTTCTTTTGCTTCCAGAAGTTAAGGACATACTCAAGCTTGATAAAGGCTCTCCTTGTGCTTAGTGGAGAGTTTATTATGTTGGAGTAATTGAAGTCAATGTTCAATTTAGTCTTAATAATGCAGATGTCTTCCAGTTCCCTTGAGACCTGCCATACCAGAGGCAGATGATAGCAGTGGTTTTCACAGCACCAAGACTAAATATATGCAAACCCCTACATCATTCAGATTAGTCCAGTACTGAGTGGAAGCCAGATGGGTTCCAGATCTAATTCTCACAGAAGCAAAGAAAAGATCTATGCAGGCAAAGGCTCAGTTCTTCTAATAAGGAAAGGGCCTGGTGACCCAGCCAAGATGCACAGCTAACCACCCGTTCACCCATAGGTTACCCATTACACACAGAAAGGATTCCTTTGTCTTAGAGAAGAGGAAGCTCAGAGGATGGAAAAGACTCAGCCATGGAAAAGCTTGAAAAGCAGATCTAGCTATAGAATATCTTATGTTTACAATAAGTCTGGCTAACAACAGTACACAGACAGAAAGGAAATCCCTGCCCCAAAGAACTTACAGTCTAATATCGGTACTTTCAAGGCTAAATATTTTTTAAAAAATCTCTATGGTAACAGAATTTCACAGCTTTGAAGAACACAGTGAAAGTGTAGTGTCTAAATCTATTTATAGAGATGTGTAGGAAACACAGTTAAGGAGAGAGAGACAGTATATTAATGGGAATGGCTTGGCTATTGAATTTCTGGGATTCAGCACTGAAGAGAGATCCTTGAGGGAGAAAAAGATCAGTAATGCAATAAGGACTGAAGAGTTCAGAGAGGCATGCAAATAGTAGCTTTTACTCAAGGACAGATTTCATCCGTACTGAGACTCATCCTTACCGAAACATTTCCACTCCAAAATTTCCTTCCCTAACCTTATTGTTCAAAGAGCTTCTGGAATGACACCTTACTCTCCTGTTTGGCAAGTTACTCACACAGAGTGAAGAAAGAACATATACATCTAGTCTGCTGATTTTCCATAGAGCTTTAGCACTGATGGCCATTTTCAGACTATGTGCTATAGGTATGTAACTTACATGTTACAACTACCTCTGCATCTGATTTCAAGACAGAGATGAACAATTCAGACTTCCTATCATTGTCCAGGGTTGCTGAAACCTAAAGACTCAAGGAAGAACAGAAATCCTAGCATCTAATTTAATCCTTTTAAAAAACGTTCTGAATGTAGGCCCAAGACTTTGAGATGCTCTGATCTGTCAGAACTACAGCATGGTTAGCATTCAGGGTGTCTTTATTTATAAACCTTCATGTTAATTCTTAGGAAGACAAGAGATAAAATCTGGATTGGAAGGAATTAAATCTATCGGCCCTAGAAAAAGAAAGATTTTCAGTCTTTGAATTCTCTTGACACTATGAAAAAAAGGGGGCTTCCTGTTCTATATGAACATGGGACCTGTGCCAGTTCATTCATGTGGTTTTTTGGCCACAGTGATACTGCTTTCCTAGGATCTGACCTGGCCTACAGGTTCATTTTCAACCTGTAACATCATATGAAAATCAGCCACAACGAGAATTTCCCAACCATCAAGCACAGATGTGGCAGTAGCAGTCAAGCATGGCAAATTGTTTGATCTTGAACAATGTGCTACTCACAAGTAGTTCAACAAGGTCTTTTCCAGGGCTATATGACATGAATAACAGGGAGAGGCAGAAGGGAGAACTACTGACTCTCTGGCTTGTGGATTATCTGAAGGGAGCATAGAGAAGTAAAGCCAGTATCACTGGTATACCTGGGATCCAGCTCACTACCCGCAGAGAAATGGTGAGACACGGTCTGAACCACCCACCTGTGAGCTGCATTTGAAGTACCCTTCTAAACCCCTTGGTTCTCTGTGAGCTGTAATATGTGTCAGGACTTAACAAAATTCTGCAGTGTAGCTTGCAAGATCAGTGAAGCTGGCCCATCTCTTGTGGTCTGCTTCACAGAGCAGCCTCAGACTCTACCCCCTCCTGTTCCCCTGGACATAATACTCTTGTAGCTGGGAAAAGGAATGAGAATTAAGAGGGTTTACTGGAGAAGGCACACAAGTAGACATGACTTCAGGAGGAAAAGGGAAAAGACTAAAAGTTTATGATAAAAACAGGACTGTGACAGAAAGAATATTGGTATCTGTGTGGTGGAAATAGAAGAAGCTGCTACTGCCCAAAGCTCACCCCATACCCTCCTTGGGGTCTGGCGGTCTGGGTTTGGGGACAATTTTGATAAAGCAGCTCTCTGGCCTTGAAGTTGTGAGAGAGCTGTTTGAGAAGCCTTTGGGCCATCGTCTTGTTTTTTGTGGCCAGAAACTTGCTCACAAGGTTAGAAAAGATACTTTGCCCCTTCTCCAATACAATGAGACAAACAGTTGATTTAATGATGCGATGCCATCTTCCAGGATGGGAAAAATGGCCTCTAAGTAGTAGGTATGTATAGAGAAGGATAAATTTGTCATTGAAAAAGTTTTGATGAAAGGTAATATTTTCACTGCAGTCGGAATACTTACCTAAAGAGTAACTGTTAATCAAATAAAAAGAAATACAACAAGCATAACTGTTAATCAAATAAAAAGAAATACAACAAGCTAATTTTTTCCATATAAATTATCTTTTCCAGAGAAAAATGTGTTCCTTTTTTATGAAGAAGCTTTCATTTTAGCTCACCTCTAATACATTATTTCCAATTGATAAACTCCCTCTCTGCAGCAGAAATTCTTATTAGTCCCTAAGTACATGTTTTATTCTAAACAATACCCAAAAGTTTTATTTTAAGGTAGTCACTGTCATCTGTTTCTATTATTTCAGTCCTAAGGCTAGCCACTTCTCCCTGTAGTGTTTCCTTCTGCTCTGGTTTATTGAAATTTTCTCCCAACTTTGTATCATCAAGAAATTTCTACTCTGAAGTACAAATTCATCACTTGGGAACAACGGAGAATGACAAAGACCTATGTGATACATCAGTCACAAGGTAACCATGCTTAACAAATGTGATCCTGTGATACATCGGTTGCAGTATGCCCAGTAAGGAGATGGAAATACTTCTGCCAATATATGCAAAGGTGGTGAGACTCAATTTATCACCTTCGTTATTTGGTGGTGAGCTGCTGAAAGAAGTTAAGAGAGAGCAGAAGAGGTCTACCATTAAAAGATGCAGTACTGAGTCATCTTTACAAAAAACACCAGGACTATATGAAAGAGAGCCAGAAAAACCAAAGGTATCAGATACAGAGGGGAAGAGAGAAAGAAAGGGTGTTTTTACAATCTGTTAAAAATGGTTGCAGGAAGGAAATAGATGTGATGGAAGAAAAATCAGTGAAGAGGGAGAGATAAACAGAAAGAGAACAGTAAGACCTTTGATGGTTTAGGATTGTATCTACTCTAATATTTTGCCACAAGACAGAGGTGTTTGAGAGCAGCAGGGAAGAGGCAAAACATTGCCTTGGGAGCGAAACACCTGGAGTGAGCTGGGCCTGCCAGGGAGGCTGCTGTGAGCACCTGAGGTGAGCAGTTTACAAGTAGAAAATTTTTCTCATATTGGGATTAGGGCACGGAGATGTTTTTCATTTGCACCTCCTTGTATTTTTCCCTGTTGATTCAGTTGCACTTCAACGTCTCACAAAACCACTTAAGAGAATAAAGTCAGAAGTAGAAAGTTGAAGCAGTGTGTCTTGGCATTTTGTGAATCAAACCTTTGATTATTTTATACAAAAATACTTTTGTTTGGAAAATTCCTTACACTTTTTTTCTGAAAAGGAGGCAGGTTTACCACCCAAATGTAACGTTCAGCTCAATCTAAGACAAAACTTTCATTCTTAAAAAAAATGCTTGCTCATGTTTTTGACACCAGTGGTGAACCCATAATCTGCTGCTCTTGCCATCTCAGATCCCCTTGCTGTGTGGATAGCAGCATGGCAGTGAGCGCTTGCGGGACTGCATGTTTTCTCAGAAGTGACAGCACATTTAGCAAAGAGGTATATCAGCAGCAGACAAGCCTTCTCCATGGTGCCAGGAATATGGCCCCTCTACAAGAAAGCACAGGACAGAATTCTTAATAAGCCACCCTCCCCATCTAGTCCACATTTCCTTGTTCATAATCTCTTTCCATTTCAGCACTGTCTCAAGACGCTTGGGTACTTGTCTTCCTGAGACATTTCCTTCATGCCATCCAATTTAACAGTGTAATTTTCTATACTTCCCTCACAAATACCTTCTGAGCCTGAGAAACTGTAGATAACTGAACTGAAAGACAAGAAAACAGCTCGGGTGGCTTGGACAGGGGGGTCAAGAGGCTTTGAACCCTTTTCATTGTTCTTCAGACAAATTTAAGGTTGAAGGGCTGTTGGGTATTTTGTCAGGTTTTTTTTCTCCCTGGTGCTCTCCTCTCCCTTGTGGTAGCAGATACTTATTCTAGTGGGCGTGTAAATTACAAAGCTGTCAGGACACATTTAGGCAGGTTAAACAGGCTCTGAAATCCAAAGTGATTACAAATGCAGATGTCGGGTGCATCTAGGCAGAAAGAAACTTTCTCCCAAGTCCCTGCACTCTCGCCTAACACATGGCACACAGAAGGCTGCCGTGCCCCCCCACCCAGAGTGCAGACACCTTCATTCCCAGGGAGGAGGCAGCTCCAGGCATATTGCTTTCCCACCCCAAGACTCTGGCTGACAGGATGACACTACACCCCCTGGGGCTTCCCCATCCTCTCCCTGTCCCTGTTGGCATTACCTTCACCCCAGGCCCTGGCTTCTCCAGAAGGGAGACAAAATTGCTTTTTTTTTTCAGCCCATGGATGAATGACATGGTCTGTGGCAAATCCAGACTGTTCCTGTAAAGGGACTGAGCCTGGGGCAGAAGATGAGACAGAAAGCCATGGAGAAACATGCTTGGTTTCTCTGGCTGGAAGGAGTTAGGAGCAGTGTTTTACTGACCCTAGATTAGGTTGCTCCTTCTTATAACACAAACCCTTAGTTTTACCTTTATGGCAACAGAAATGGCCAGATCAGATTTGCAGATCTCTGGACTTGCTAAGAGAAACAGAGGGACCCTAAGCAATAACTGTTATTGTCTGTGGCTGAAAACCAACCCATGCCTCACTCCCTGTCCACATCAGACATGATCACAGACATTTTTCTGACTCTTCCTCTCCCCAGCCTCTTCTGTGGACTTCCCCAAGGGTCAGGTGTAGTCCAGTACTGAAAACAAAGGAAGAGATCTATTCTCTCCTGGTCTTTCTCCCTGCCAAATGAGACAGTCTCGTTTCCAGGGCCAGAGGAGGAAGACAGACTGATGACTCCTGAGAGCTCCAGAGTGTTTTGCAGCATCCTGGTGCAGATTTTGCTTGGAAGGCATGGTTTCCAATAGATTCATGAATTGCATCTGCCCTAGGCAGAGGGGGTCACCATAGAAAGGGTGTTGACACACCCTTGTTGATAGGGACACATGAACACATTCCAAAATAGGAGGCAAAACCACAAATGAAAAAGAGAAGGATATGAGGGAGGAAGCCACATGGAAGTGGACAGCCATGTGTGGAGTATGAATGAATGAATGAAGAACAGAGAAATACAACAGCTCTGTAGGAAAAGAGCTGGGAGTTACAGCAGATCACAAACTGAACATGAATCCACAGTGTCCTGCTGTTGTGAAGAAAGCAAACATCCTGCTGAGCTGTATAAACAAAAGGATAGTTTGCCAAGACCATGAAATAATCCTTCCACTTCGCTCAGAGTTGTCAGTGAGCCAACTTCAAGAGCCACAGTTATGTGTACCACCTTAGGTGGCAAATTCTAATAACACTCGAATAATCTCCAGGACCATAGACTTTGTTTAGATATGATAACCTCCACTGAATGGCAGCTTAGTAGCAGTAATTATGTTTTTAATGCCAACAGCCTCCCTACTGATGATAAATATATTTTTGCATTATAACACTTTACGTAAGTGTTATGTATTTATTAGCCAAAAGGAAAGTTTAATAGAAGGCATCTAACAAATTATGTTCCTTGTTCAAAAGTACCATAATCACATAACATAATATTTTCTCTTAGTTAAAGCATATAGATGTTTTAAAAACTGGAGATATATATTTCAAGCAATATATTAATTCTCTTCTTTCTACTCCAAGTCTTTCCTGAAATTATGATGAATATTTTTCTCCTCTTCATGAGTTGTTTGGTTGGCACAGTTTTAAAACTAGCACATCTCTCAGACATTGCATTCAAGTATACTTCCAGAGTTATCAGAAGACTGAACTCAGTTACTTATTTCCTAAGCCCTAGAACTGCTGGGGGTGTTGGTGACCAAGTTATCCAGACCACTTCCAGGAATATCAGTTGTTGTCCCCTAACTCGACGTACAGAGCACAATGAGTTCACAGTGCAGAGATCCTCACCATAGCCCTTCCTGAAGGTTTGCACAGAGCACATACTGCATTTGTCTTGTATTATGAAAGCTGCGTCAGTTCCATCCCTTTTGACACAGGAAGTCTGATGATGATACTCACAGACTTCAGACACTCCCTGTCACTTCTGAAGAAATTGGGCACAAGCTCCCATGCTTCTGCAGTCTCAGAAAAAAAAAGCATCCATTGTTTATCCTTGTTTCCTTCACATAAATATTAGGTCTACCATTTTGTCCTACTTGCAGGTGTACCAAAAGTGTTGCTGCCTGGTTGAGCGTGCAGACCAGCCAGCAGCCTGTGTCTATGAGCCTGAAGGACTGATGCTGCTTCACCTGTGCCATTGAGTCTCACTCCACTCTGCATTCCAGTCTTCCATTTTTGAGGGAGATAGTTGTTAACCCAAGTCAGTGCAGAGGATATCCATGTTCAACACTAGTTATAACTGATTTGTACCCATCATCTGAGGCACAGATGAGATGAGAAGTTAAATTTTCAAAGGATAGATTGAAAGAATTTGTTTATTTGTTGTAAAAAGGAGAGGATTGAGCAAAACCGTAACTATCTCCAGACACACAGAAAACTGCTGCAAAGAAATGAATTAAGTTTTGTTGTGTCTATGGTGGCTAGGGTGAGAATTAATGTGGAAAAACTTAAAGCAAGATAGCATCAGATTAAATATTAGGGAAATTGCTAGCAGTAAGGAATAGCAAAGCATTGAAATAGGTTTCCTCCTTCACTGCAAGTTTTCATATAATTCTTCTGTTTTCCAAAAGATTTGGAGAGGACTTTCCCACTTTTGTAATTTTGCAGAAAGGCTAAGAAAATTCATAGCTGAAAGTCTTCCTTAACAACAGACTGAAGTTGGAAGACATGGTTGTATCGGGTTTGGAAGCCTGTCATTTGTGAAAGCCAAGTTCCTCACTGATATATTTTTGTTGAAAAATCACCTCCTAACCCATGTCAGACCACACTGAGGGCCTTAGCGCTCTCTGTGACTTTGAAAATTTCTTCCTTGGACAGATGGTCCTGAGGTCCTTAGCAGAACCGAGACGCTTAACTTGCTTCAGTCTCAATGAATGTGGACTTCAGTATCATTCCACGTCAAGAGACATTCAACTCCCAAGTTTCAAATTTCTAAAGGCATTTAGGCTTTCCAACAGAGTTTTACACAATCCAAATGGCTGAGGCACCTAAGGCTTAATTACAAAACTAATTCAGACCTAAAGTGCTAAAACTGAAGGACTTTGAAAGAATACAAGACCTTCTAGGCCCAGATCCTCCAAGACGAGAGGTTTTTAATCTCCAATGATTTCACTGGAATGAGATGTTATATGCCAATATTCTGTACCTGAGTGTCTTTCAAAAATTAGTCTTCTTTTTCTAAATCACATATGTGCTTTTGAAATTATGTCCACTGACCTTTATTTCAATGACTTCAAAAAAGTCCTTGGAGTGTTTTATTTTTATCAGTCAGCTCTGTTAAAAACCCTGGAGCTTGCAATAGCCTGAGTAGTAACTCAGAACACAATACAAGATGTTTAGCATTAGCTAGAGTTCTGGGTTTTTCTTAAGCTTTGTTTGTTCTCCAGGTTTTATGGAATTTATCAGAATTTATGTTCTTCTACTTGTAAGTAAACACCCTGTTGTCATGGCACTAGATGGTCTATAAATCAGGGGAATAAATAAATAGAACAGGCCTGATTCACCAGGGTGAAGGCAACATATGAAGCTCCTGGGTGTTTCGTCTTGTTTTAGCATATCTTTTGGGAGCATCACTCGAAGCAGCTTGATTTGCTTTTCACAGTGGGTTACAGCTATATTTATCTTTTTAAAAAAAAAATGTTCTGGTCTTCTCATAGCTTTGGAGCATCCTGTTGGGATTGCTTGGAAGCACTAAAACTTAGAGTGGCCCCTAAGCATTAGCAAGGACAGTCTGTTGTCAGTTGTTTCTTCAGCTTAGGGAGTATCCATCAGCAAGAGTACAGGTGCAGGAGCAAAAGAGCAAAGGACCTCATGAGTCTGCTGGTGCAAAGTCACTTCCAGCACAGGGTGTCCAGTGTCGTCTCCATGAGTTATTATGCAAATTACCATAGGCTCAATTTCAAAAAGGTTATGATGGTTTTTATCCATTGCAAAACTATTTTCCTGTTCAATCCTCTGTGTTCTGTCGAATCAAGGCTTGTTTGCTATTTGTTCCCATCTGCTCCTTTGAACCTTAGCATCCCTTCCAAATCTGGGAAACCATCAGTGTGATTGTTCAGATATTCAAGCTTGCACTAAAGCAGCTGTGAAGGAAAAAGCCCTTGTAGTGGTGTTGTTGGGTTTTGTTTGGTTGTTTTGTTTTTTTTTTAACAGATCTGATTATTAACTCTTGTGGAGGGCAGATCACACAACTTGAGTGTGGGAAGTGATTTACAGTTTCTAACTACTCATTACTGTGAAATGCTGACCTGCA
Organism: Phalacrocorax aristotelis; assembly: GCF_949628215.1. Classification (NCBI taxonomy): domain Eukaryota; kingdom Metazoa; phylum Chordata; class Aves; order Suliformes; family Phalacrocoracidae; genus Phalacrocorax; species Phalacrocorax aristotelis. The sequence continues at coordinate 159,754,727 of NC_134276.1, read as the reverse complement.
AATTTTGCAGGCGTTCCCACAACCTCTGAAGAACTACTCCAGCAGGATATAAATACAGCCATTCTCTCTGCTGTCTACGGTACTGGAGTAGCTTTTCAGCTTAACAGCAAGGAAAGCAATGTACATGTTGGGGCACTGGGATACGAGAGATCTCATATCTTCAAAATTATACACACTTGTGTGAAAATTACCTAGACAAGGACTACAATTTAAGGCCTGTTTCCTAGTTGCACTGCATCTGTATAATCCAAGGGTTTAAATGGGATTTTGCTGAGCCTGTGCTGACTCTGGTGTAGAGAAACTTTCCATGTGAATCAGCTATTGCTGCTAGCAGTGATTTTGTCATCTAGATATTGAGATTTATGTTACCCATACTGGCTCAGATAATGTGTCAGGTTCATAATGTGCTGGTGCTACATCCTCATGGTGGGTCTTGAAATAATAACAACATGCCTGAGATAATCAGAGGAACAAAATTCCCTTCAGCAGTAGCAGAGTTAAAGTGAAAAGGGCAGCATGGTATCTGTCTCTGTTCTTTCAGTGACACTGGTTTTTTCCTGCCTATGTTACCATTTCTGATAAACACCTTTGCACTTTTCACCGCATGGCACCTTCAGCTTTCAATAGGTTTCCATTAAAATCGACAGTTATCTTTACATTATTTTCCAAAATCACATTAAGGCCATCAGTGCTGTGACACCCCCAAAATCCTTGACTCTGGCACAGCAGCTGCTGCATGTACTCTGGCCTTTGTTACAGAGCTCTTCATTGCTGTCTTGCAACCCTGCACCCTCAGGGTAAGAACCACGGTTTTCTTTTGTGTTTGTACAACACTTAGCACAGTGGAGTCCTACTTCAGAATTAGGTAGGATGGATAGATCCTCCCACGTTACAAAAAACAAATAATAATGACATTGAAAAGAAGGAAAATGTACAGCAGAAATAGCTGCATTGCCGATCGATGTAAGTCAGAAGGATGGTATTAAATTTAACCTCCTACAACATTCTAGAGTTAATTTGGGGTCCGTGGGATTTTTAAGAAAAAAACACAGCCTACTTTTCTGAATAATTAGACAAAAGGATTCTTGCTAAAATATACTAAACATGCATAAAGAACAAAAAAAAGTAAAGATTAAAATTTCCCAAAATTAAAAGTTTGAATAAGCATTTGGGGGCAGGGGAAAGAATCTCTGCTCCTCCTGAATTTGCATAAAACCTTTTAATTAGGTTTTTAATTAAAGCCCCAAGGTAGCTCCAAACATTTCCTTTGGAAGAATAGAAGAAGAAGTTAAACGCTGAATTCTGGCTTTGTGACCATCTTTACTGAAATTAATCCTGGTTTTTTATGTCAGAGACAGCACACACACATATCTATTTGAGCACAAGGAAATCTGAAAGAGCTGAGAAAGACTAGGAATGCCATCTTTGAGGGCACTTCAGGGATACACCCTGCACTGGACACCAGGGCAGGCCCTTCAGTCACCCTTTGTTTCCTGGCAGGCTTTTTCAGCTGCAAAGAGAACAGTTGGGTTTGCTTTGAGTCCTTTTCTCAGTTCTCTCTCCTTTTTTCCTTTCCCCAGAGCAGCTCTGGGAAAAAGAGCTTCGTCTGTGATGTTCCTGGGTATGGAGATGCCTAATGTGGCTTTTTGGGAACCACCCTAAGTAAAACTGGTAAGTGAAACTGGAGTGAGGGGGACTTCCTCCACGCTTGTGAGAAGGCCCTGCTCAAGCATCAGGCACTGGTGGGCATGAGGGGGATCCCAGAAGGATGCTGGTGAGACAAGACAGTACTTGCCACAGTAGAGCTCCAAGATTGGCCTCTGCCTGAACGAGGTTTAGCAGAGAGGTGGGGAAGGGGAAATAACGTGGTAAAGATGTCACATGCACTTATACTGTAGGGCATAAGACCGATCTAATGACTCCTACAGAGGCTGTTATTTATTGTTCCTATATATGGGCTGTTTTCATGCTTTTCAGGCTTATACTGTGTTTTGTTTTTCTCTTTCTCAGGTGAGCTTTGTGTAAAATCTCACTGAAGCAGAAAGTAAAACTCCAGTTGTTCCTGGCTTCCACAAGAGAGAGTTATTCTTTCCCAGTGAACATTTAAATCTGTTTCTTTATAAAGGAAGCAGATCCAGAAGAGACTGTGAGGCAGTGTAATTCCTGAATACCCTGTAGCCTAGAGGTAAGGGGTGGGATGAACATATGGATCTGAGGAGGGGATGGAGAACGTTCCTGAAATTAATTTCTTTTAGGAATGTCATTTTCACTGAAGCATGGCAGTGAATCTCCTTCTATGAATCCCATTGGATCTGTTCCATTTTGTAAGAAATGGTGTCAATAAATGGAGATGCAAAGCACACATTCAGGCCCAGTGGAAGGAAGACATAGTCTAGCCTTCCAGATGAAATGGCATAAGCTCGCATGTCTAGCTTGATAGCAAATTGAACCCATATCACCAAAGCTTGGAGCTACAGGCAGGATGTGCAATGGCCATGGGTAGCACTCCTGCTGAACCTTCAAGAGACACACATGCTGTCACAAGAGGTAACTATTTAAATCCCTGTGTTTGAAGGCACAGAGCCCTGGCATCTGCCAGGTGAGGTCCTGAGATCTCTGCTACAAGAAACGGAACATAAGCATGCTCTAAACTCAGTGTTCTGTAGCTAGACTTTTCTGCCACCGAAGCTAGTTGCTCTACCAATGGTGACACTGATATCTCTACTCAACACCACCAGCACACCAGCATCAGCAGTGCAAACATACCTTCTGTAGCAATGTGCTTGCAGAACTACATACTATATGAATGAGAAATTATTCTTGCTTGAAGTATGGCTCTGTAACGTCATATCTGAGTTTTCACAATGATGCAAATCACTCCCTTCTCACACAGAGACAGACATGGGAACCATGTTCACACTAGCTGAGGTCCTTGCAACAGGATAGTCAGGTGCACCCAGCACGATTCCCAGGCTGAGTGGCCAGCTTCTCAGCTGCCCCCAGCTCTCTCCTGCCACTACCAAATCTGATATTGGCTCGGAAAGCGCTTGCCCCGTGCTCCACTGATTTGTGTACACACCTCCTATGAAAGACTAGAAGAGAAAAAGAAGGATCTGAGCATGCAGGAAGATAAGTTGTTCCTCAAATGAAGCTTTCATTACAGCAGAGACATCAGTAACAACTTTCTCTGGTAGATTTTTTTAACTGCTAATAAGAGAGGATGGAGGAGCCAGCAATGTTGCCTTTGTGTGGTTAAAAAGGCAATCAACCTCTGATGGGGGAATGGAGACTGGAAACTAGGCTGTGGTTATCTAGTGCTCATAAAACCTTTGGCTTGCTAGAAAGCTGCTGACCAGGGGCACAGTGAGAGCTGTGAGCAGCACCACTCCAGCACAGCAGCATTGCTAAAAGTGCAAGTGCTGAAACCTAACTACTGTGTCTGTAAGTACATATCCTGGGCTTTAAGAGACTCAGCAACTTCAGGGATGGGTTCCGTGGGTTAATCCAGGGTAGGGGTTGCTGGTTTGTCGACCAAATAATGTGGCAAAATTCCTTATAATGCTTTGCCCTGTGGTCCCAGCTGTGAGATGTGCCACTAGGGTAGGTTGGATGGAGACGGGTGAGGCAGAGCCATTGTATTTGCCTCCAGAGCACTAAATTACAGCAGTGTCATCATCTGACAGAAATATAAAGAGGTATTCTTCTGTTACAGTAAAGGGGGAGTGAATAATTGCACCACAGGGTCACCTCTGGGATCCAGCCATATGTAGTTAACCAGAATTATTCATCTGTTCAGTAAACTTTTACTTCTTTTATGACAAGAGGAAAAACTGACTAAGGATGCAGCCAGGAGATACAGTAAACACACCAGCCCGGGGAGGGGCTGTGGATGCAAGCTAAGGAGTGTGCAAAGGAATCATTTAACAAGCTTGTTTTAGGTGGAAATGCTGAGCACAGTAAGTCTGCTGCTGCTCTTAATGTTGAGACTGGTCAATGCATCTCTCACTATGTCCCTGAGATGGATTGTATTTTAATAGGCTTGGCTTCCATAGTGAACAGCTTAATGCTCCACCTGACGGATGATGCTTCACTGGACGGGTGGCAGCTCCTGCCAGGGCAGCATCTTGCTGAGGTAGAAGTGTGGTGTCAGCAGCAGGGAAGAGTCCATCTCAAGGTGTCCATCTCTCTTGTACACATACACACATAGCCTGTCTTCTGAAAGCATCAGCAGAAGGGAGGAGGAAAGCAGCAAAGACCTACTTAACAGGCACAGGTGGCCAGTGCTGTAGCTTTAGCCCATCATAGCCTAGTTGCTACAGTTGGAGTTTCAACTTTAACGAGGATTGTGGTGGAAACTGGCCTCCTCTGTACACACAGGCATTTGCAGGAGTGGCTGAACTCAGGACAAAACCAAAAGAAGAAGGGGCCCTACAGCCTCCATCTGCCCTGCAGGACATCACAGCCAGTTCCCCAGCTGGGCTCATTCTCACCTGGAGCATTTTCTCTTACCTGATGGTGGAGTTCCCTTAGCAGTAACCTGCTGTACCATGTCAGGAATAATATTTTCTCATTACCACCCCAGAGGGTCTTCATGAACCAAAGGGAATAAGGCTCCACTGAGAAAGGAGGAGAGACTATTGATCCAGCATTTGGCATTCATGACCAGCAGTGTGAATCACAGGCATGTGAAAGGCCATTGATCTCTCCTGCCTGATGGGCAGCACATACCCTCTTTATTTTCCCTCCCCAGAACTAAACTTCCTTGCTACAGCAGTTTGGAGGGAAATAGCAAAGAGAAATCCAAGAGTTATCAGGTTAAATACCTTTTGTATTCTTATGATATACTTTTTTATTAAATACTTTTAGGCATCTAGGAAGCCCAGAGCAAGGCTCTTACAATAAGTGCCATTATCAGGGAAAAAAGTAGATTAATCTTGCTCATATAATCAGAGAGACCTGCAGACTGACTCTCAATTATTTATTTATTATCCTCACTTCCTGAGGAAACAAGCCTTATGAAATTGTCCTTCTGCTTGCTGCATCCCCACCTCCTTCCCTGCATAGGTTTAAGTCATTGCCTGATGTCAACCAACATTTAAGGAGGTTTCAGAGATATGAAACTCTTATGCCTTTGTAAGAATTAGTGCTGGATAGAGGAAAGGGATCCAAATCAATGTGACCATAGAAAGAAAGGTTTCAAAGTGAGCTCTACAGTTACCTGCTTTGCTCATCCCGCTCACGCAGGTCTTCTGCAGAACAACCTTCCCTCTGCCTAGCTGCCAAATTAGGGACATGGGAGGGGGATGCGAGTCCCATGACGCAGCCAAGGGGATCGGCAAGCTATGAAAAGCCCTACAAGCAATGACGTTGCATAGGAATTGGGAAGGCAGGGAGCTGGGGGTGGAGGGGCATAGGAGCAAGGGTATAAATGCAGGTGAAAGAGGGCTTTACTAATCCTGCTGCTCTCAGAGCATGATATCTGTGGTGGTGTCAGCAGCACTAACTGCATCCCAACTGTAGGAGCACAGGCTAAAAGACAACCTCTACCTCAAAGAACTGCCCACCAAAAGCCTGTCTGCCATTTTTGTGGAGTCATTTAGGCCTTTTTTTCCAACGCAGACTTTAAGCTTATCACCGATCAAAATAATTTGAAGAAATCCATTGGCTTCAGCTGCGCTGTTTCACAAATCAGGCACAAGGTTGCACACCTTGTTGAATCAGACTTGCAAAGTGAAGTGAGGAGTGAGGTGGCATTGTGGTAATTACCCCGCACAGGCATAAGTGGCAATTAAACCTATTTGGATGCCTTGGGTAGCAAAGCAAGCCTGAGCAGTTAAATAGCGTGTTGATAGTTCCAGTAACAATTTAGGGAAGTGCAGGGCAATATTTCAGATAATGAGGCAATCTTATCTACTTGTTAAAAGTAAAACCTGAAAATTTTAAGGACCCTATTGTATTTTGCCTGAAGAAAAATGGAGCTAGAAGAGACTTGATTGAGGTATTCATAATTATATGAGAAATAGTGAAAACTAATCAGTCTGTGCTTTTTATATTGCCACATAATGGAAGAACAAGGGGACTCTTAAAATGTAAATTAATAAGCAGTACATTTAGCGTTCAAATGTATTTAGTGAGTCGTGTTACAATTACAGTATATATAAATAATCCACCAATTTCCATAAAACTATCTGATAAAATTCACCCATAACAATAGTTCATTTCCCAATTCACTTTTCATTATTCGAAAACCTTTAGAAACCCAAGGGAAACTGTGGGCTGGGGATTGTAAAAGACTGTATATTTAGAACAAATCTGAGGAGTGGACTGACTTGTGCAGCATGTACTTCCCTTCAGAAATTCACAGACCTAGGAAGTTAAGGACACTAATGCAGAGGCTGGCTAAAAGGAAGGGAAAAAAAGAGCCCGCACTGGATAATTTTATGACCATTAGTAACATTTGTATCTATACAAGGTAAGATAATTATAATGGTAATCATATCTCATGCTTCAGAGCCTTAAGTGATTGCCTGCAGAGGCCAGGGAAGCCTTGGAGAGTTTCTATTGAAAGGAAGATTAGAAATGCCTAAGATTATTTAATTTGGTCATATTGGACATAGCAGAAAGAAGACACTTATTTCCCCTTTCAAAAGCTTTTCCTTTCCCTTTCTGAATCAGATCTTTCCCTGTTGGCTTGACCTGTAACCTTGTATCCACATTGGCCTCTTCATGTTTTTTGCCTTTCCCATCTATTCTGTGCCTGAATCTTGCTGTTTTCAGCCAAATCTGTTTCCTAGTGTCTCAGCCCATTCCTCTCTCGTGCTTATGTCATTCACCCTCAAGGATATCACCCCTGCAGTGTGAAGAGGCTATCATTGCACCCAATGTCCTTGACCAGCCTTCATCAGCGATCCCTGCTCTGACTTTCTTGCTCCTCAAGTGGCATTAGCCTGTCTCTTCTCTTTGCATGCGAGCAGCTCTTTCCATCGTGGGAGCCTTTTCCAACCAGATTCTCCAGGCTGTCAGCATTTCTGTATCCTAGTTTTTCCACTAAGACCCAAAGGTTTCATGATACTAGTATCAAGCAGACAGTCTCATTTTACAGATTATCCACTGATTTAAAAACTGAAGGAAGTGAATAAAGAATCAGAAATGCCTCATGTTGCCTTTTAGCCATTGCAAAAGTTGCTATGGGATCTGATCTCCTATCTCCTCCTCCTTTCCCATCCTCCTGCCTTTTTGCACCTTCAATGCACAATGATCCCACGTGAGTCAGATTCAGATAACCTCTCATGGAGAATTTTAGATGTCTCCGCAAGTGAGGTCTCCACTGGTTTCAGTGAACCAACATGTGTAATAACAGGTATGAAAGAATGTCAGAAACCAGCCTCAGGCGAAGAAGACATCGTCATTCTCCACACTTAAGAAGAAAGGGGATAGATAGGAAAGAAATGGTGTCCTTTTATTACTCTGTGCCACCTGCTCACAGCAACACAGTGAAGAATAATTGACAACAAAGGGCTGCTAGTTCCCTCTCCATGCAAGGAAGATGGAAGTACAGACAGAGATTTTATTGCTTCCTGCTACACAATATCCAAGTTTTCTGCGCCTGTTCCAGAAGGTGTTATTGCAAGGAAACGCCTGCCTCTGGTTACTCCCTTGCTAGAAGCAACAAGCAGGTTGTGACTTCCTAAGCTTGTGTGTGTATAGCAAGACAAAGGAGCAGGTCATGAACACACTGATCCCTTTGAGCCATTTGCTTTCTGCCTATAATAATAGCTTTTAGCTAAGGTTTCACATGAGCTTAAAGGATCAAGTCTGTTTTTAGGAGCAGAAGAGCTGTTGATGGGCCTGGATCATAATTCATGCACTTAAATCCTCTGAAGGGGAGCCTGGGCACACACTGAGGAGCTGAGCATGCCTGGGGCTTCTCCTCTGCAAACCATGGTATCAGCCTCTTCATGCAGGCCTGCAGACATGGATGATCAGCAATGCTGGTCTGGAAGGAGGGCAGGGGTGACAGCTTAGCCGCTAGCGCATATATATATATATCCTGGGGTGTTGCCAAGCTCTTCATCTGCTCCTGCATGCATCACTCCTGAGCCAGAGTTTATGCCAAAGCTCTGACTGAGTCCTGAGACCAGGCGCTTAGGAAGAGCTCTGAGAAATTTATTTTTCCTGTGAATGAGGTAGTTCATTTTAGGACACTTCACAAGAAGGAAAATAATAATTTGAGAACAAAAGGCAGCTACAATAAAGGTATAGGGAATTATGAGTGGCAAAAAGGAAGGCCGAGAAAGTACTGCTGGTCAGCCTTTTTGGTAATAAAAAATAAATTGGTGGCCATTGAATGAAATCACAAAGCAACACATTGTGAGTGGGTGAAAGGTAATGTTGTTTACAAAAGGTGTAATTAAACCATGATATTCACTGCTCCAGAGATTGAGAGGGATGGCTCTCCAGGTTCAAGAAGTGATTCAGCATTTAGATAAATAAAAAGAACATCTGCAAGGACACTAGCTAAATATAATTACAAGGGCTATCAGTCCTCATGCTCCAGGGCATGGTTACCTGCTGAGGTCAGGAAGAAATTTCTTCATGGTAAAGCACTATAAAGTAAAATACATTATTGGTCATTGATGGGTATTGGATACCTTATTAGATGGTCCTTTAATCTGTTCTGCTATGCAATTCTTTTGTTCCTCCATATCACAAATCAGCGGAGCATTTAGGTGTGTGCTTAAATTCCATTTTGAAATCAATAGGACTTAAACATGTGCATAAATGTAAGTGCACAATTAAGTGCTTTCCAGAATAGATATATTAAGTAACTACTTAAAATTTTAGATGTACTGAAGTGGTTTTTAGTTCTGGACTGATGTTTCAGTGCCCAAATCACACACATAAAACCAGTAGAACTTATTGTATCTCATATATTATCAACTGACTTTGCAGAAACTCCATACAACAACGTGTTGTCAGTTCTAAAATACTTCAACGTTTCACCTCAAAAATCCATGAATTTGTGACTACAGCTTTAGAGTTCATTCATACAGATAATTCAATATGCATATAGGCATAATCACACTGGTCTAAAGTAGTTAGTGTCTTCATCTTTAGGCTTTCTTTGGTGTGAATAAAATGAGCTTTGCCATCTGCTATAGTCTTTTTCCTCGTATTTCTGTCTGTTCATCTGTATTTCTGTACTGGTTCATCTTGCAGTTCTAGGTAAGGCAGTAGCCAGGCATTGAAGATCTCTTTGAAGGTTTAAGTTTCCCTTTAAACTTTGAAGCCCATCTCTTTTTATCCTCCTTTCTTCTTAGACAAGATATCACTCAATTCTGACAGCCTTTCAGGGTCAGTAGCAGGGCTCTGAATACAGGGGAAATGCAGTGCCAGTCTGATCTCTCTACAGAGTCAGGACATAGTAGACACTCCCCATGTGGAAACAGGTTTCACCTGGAGAAGGTCATATGGAACAGAAGCTTGAGTGTTATTCGCAGTCCTTCTCAAACACTGCTGGCAGGTGGTTAAAGGGTTTGAAAGATACAGGAGACCAAGGCAACCGATGTGGCTGAAGGATAGATGTTACCAAAACCCCAGGTTCTTGAAGCCTATAGTGTTACTCAGTGAAAAGGCTATGTAAGATATTACCATAACAGTGGGAGAGGTTCCTCTCCTGTGGGTCTGCCTTCCCTGTTTTCCTCACTGAACCAATTGCTTCTTGCAGAGGGGCTGCGGTGGCTCACCAGGGGTGGCTGGGAGAGCTTCAGTGACGTGCAGCAGGCAGTAATTCTTCCTTCTGGATGCTGAGTGTTCAGCCTGAGCAGCGCTCATAGGGACCTACACACTGAGATCAAGGGAACATTTCCAAAGACTTATGGAGGAGCTGGAACTAGGCCTTTATGGAATACTAAATAATTAAATCAGACCTCATGTAGAGGTGAAATAGATCTCTAACACTTAAGAATCAGCACTTAATAGCACTCAGAAAGGCATCATTTTCAGTCTGTATAGGTAGATATTATAGATCTGTGCTAATAAGGAAAACCATAAATTGAGGGATTTTTCTTAAACAGCTCTTTTCTTCCCTTCATCATTAAACATAAAAGTAAAGATGTTCTCTGGTGTAGTCAGACATATGTCTTGAATTGCTATTTGCTTCCAGCTTCATTTAAGATAAAATTTAAACTGCTTAGTTTAAATGCACAATCTTAGATACCTATAAAAGACTGACTTGCAGGATGTGTTAAGCAGATGCTCTCTGCAAATCCGTTCTACCTAAGTCATTTCTAGTTCAGTGTTCAGAAGGTACCCAACCTGGTGCCTGACCAACCTGATAAACTTCTTTGATGAGACAACTGGCTTCCTAGATGAGGAGGAGTAGTGGGTATTGTCTACCTAGACTTCAGTATGGCCTTCAACACTGTCTCCTATAAGATCCTCATAGACAAGCCATTAAAGTATGGGCTGGATGAGTAGTCAGTGAGGTGGATTGAAAAATGGCTGAATGGCTGACCTCAAATGGTGCTGATCAGTGGCACAAAGTCTAACTGGAGGCCAGTAACTAGTGCTGTACCCCAGAGGTCAGTACTGGGTCTGATCCTGTTTAAGATCTTCATTAATGCTCTGGATGATGGGGCAGACTGTACCCTCAGCAAGTTTTCAGGTGACACAAAACTGGGAGGAGTGGCTGGTACACCAGAGGGACCTCGACAGGCTGGAGAAATGGTCTGATGGGAGCCTCATGAATTTCTACAAGGGACCCCATGCACCAGTAAATGCTGGGGGCAGCTTGGCTGGAAAGCAGCATGGCAGAACAGGACCTGGGGGTCCTGGTGGGCATCAAGTTGAAGTAAGCCAGCAATGTGTCCTTGCAGCAAATAAGGCTAGTTGTACCTTGGGCTGCATTAGGAGGAATGTTGCCAGCAGGTCAACGGAGGTGATCCTTCCACTCAGCACTAGTGAGGCCACACCTGGAGTATTGGGTCCAGTTCTGGGCTCCTCAGTACAAGAGAAACATGGATACACTGGAGAGAGTCCAGTGAAGTCTACAAAGGTGATTAAGGTACTGGAGCACCTCACATACGAGGAAACGCTGAGACAGCTGGGACTGTTCAACCTGGAGAAGAGAAGGCTCATGGGGGATCTCATCAATGCATATAAATACCTGAAGGGAGGGTGCAAAGAAAATGGAGCCAGTGACACAACAAGGGCCAATGGGCACTGGGCACTAACTGAAACACAGGAGGGTCCCTCTGAACATAAGAAAGCACTTTTCTACAGTGAGGGTGACCAAGCACTGGCACAGGTTGCCCAAGGAGACTGTGAAGTCTTCATCCTTGGAGATATTCAAAAGCCATCTGGATATGGTGCTGGGGAACCTGCTCTAGGTGGCCCTGCTTGAACAGGGGTATTGGACAAGATGACCTCCAGAAGTCACTTCCAATCTCAGCCGTTCTGTGATTCTGTGACAACCAAAACCCTTGGCACAATCACATGTCTTATCCTAGGCTTTTTTGTTTTATCCACCAAAGAGGGGGTTAAAACTGTTCTAACAAAGTTTCCATGTCCTAGATGACTCTCTATCCTCTGGGAAGCTCTAGTAATAGTATTCTGGGAGCTCCCTTGCACATGTAATGTTTTTTATAGTCTTAGCAATGTATTTTGGCACAACATTTCCTGAACTTCTAAACCACTGGCATTTCCTATAGGATAGTATGTACACTTATGATTTCCTTTTACTATGTGATTTATAAAGAGAGTATCAAAAAGTGTACCCAGTGTTTCTACAGCATTCATGTTTCTGCATCTCCACTCTGCTACCATCAGACAGAGATCTACACCCCTTTCCTCCTCAGCTCTCATTTTGTGAGAGGGCTGTGGAAGTTCAGCACTCTCTGGGTTAACGCTCAACACAAGTGAAAATCTTTATCTCACAGTGTGTGGGACAAATTGGATTTGAAATGGCTACAGAGGGTCATCAATTCTTCAAATGGACGTAGCATGAGTCTCCCCTAAACTGAAAAATAGCCAGTCCTACACAGATTCATCTGGAGAGATTATTAGGGAACTGGGGGTGTTTTTAAATGCAGGGATGTAATTTATCATGACTAGGTTTTGTTAGCAAGGAATTTAGACAGTTTCTGTTACTGCAACCTAATAAGTCATTTTATCAGCATATTTATTTTTCTGGCTGCTGACACCTCGGTAACCCTCATACCCTCTTAGTACCACATGGCAGGAGAACAACTGACAAATAAAGAGAAATCATTGGTTGTGAACTCAAGGAAATTTAATATTCCATCTAGGAAGCTTGGATAATGCAGTTCAGTAATATAGCAGAGTCCATTAAAGGTACTCAGGCCTCTTGCTCTCTCTCTGTGTCTCAGCTTATATTGTATATAGAAGGAAGAATCTGTAACCAAGGGAATACATAATGAAATCCTACCCAGCTGCCTAGCCATAGGGGAAACTGGCAGCAGTGTTTCTGGATACAGAATAGGCAAGGGTCCTAAGAGGAAGCCCAGGGTAAATGATAGCAGAGGTGAGCCTCCCTGTTTTACTCTCCTCAAACATTGGAAGACTTGCACAGATATCTACCTTACCCTAGTTAGACCTCTAGACTGCCACATAACCTGGGGTGGCAAGCAGCTGCTTGCTCCCCTTAGCAAAATCAGCTCCAATTAGGTCTTGCAAGATCCGTTTCTCCTGGTTCAGTTCATCTCTGCTACTGCTAAATAATTAACCACTTATTTCACAAGTAGTTTATATCTTTTCCCGGCCCTGCATCTCCAACCACACACATACAAACAGAAGGGCAGTTAAAAGTGCATTTACCTGCAACCTCAGGGATTTCCACATGCTGTGAGAGTCAATATATTTTGCTCTATTAGACCAGCAGAGAAGCAAATTCCAGGGTTTAAGAGCACCAAGGAAAAGTAACATGCAGCCAGAATAGCCAGATCTCCAACCTGGACAGTATATGAAGAAAAGCCTAACCTTTTTTTCAATTGTTATAATGAACAAAACCAGTCTTAGGAAGGGAAACCACAGCCCACAGCTGGAAGGGCTTTGTAAATCAGAGACAAGTTCTCAAATTGTGCCTAAAAGCTATGAGGAAACTGCACAAGTACAGAAGGGATCTTCCATTTCCACTGACAACCACAACAGAGTTAGCAGTTAGCAGGCAGCCATGCCCTATCCCAGACTGAAACAGCTTGGCAGGACAGCCACGAGGGCAGAAGAGGAAGAATACCTGGAATAAGAACAGGGCCAAATTTAGTTGGATGTGTAAGGAGGTGGTACCAGGCCATGTGGTGGACAGCCATCCTTCCCACCCCTCTCATCACTGTCCACATGATGCAGGCCCTGTCTGCGGACAACAGCTCTTGTAGGACCAAATGAAAATTTTCCACTTAAATATTTTTGTACTGGAAAAATCACTGTTTGGGTTGGTTTGGTTTATTTTAATGAAACAAAGAGAGTGGGTAGAAAGTGAATGCTTTCCTTGAGTTTTACATTTAATAGGTCAATCAAACTCCAGGAAAATGGAAAGGTTGGCAAGGAAGGAATTAGTGAACTGGGGGAGATAATTTTGTAATTCTGATTACTGAAATGGAAAGGAAAATACTGCCAAGGGGAAGAAGAAATATTTTTTTTGTAAGTTCCTAGGAAAATCCTCATTTCTGGAAAACTTGTCTTTGGAAAGACAATTAGAGGTACATCTACAGCCAGCACATCTGCACCACAGCTGTCTCATGTTCTCTCTGATCACATATGCAAACAGCAAGAGGGACAAGACTGGACAGCTGGGGAATACCCCTGAAGGTCATTGACACAAATGATCAACTGCCTGAACCTTTCTTTAGTGATTATTAGCAAAGAACGAAGGGAACTACTGAAGGACAGTTCCTGCCCATTCTTGTCAGGATCAGTCAGGACAGAGCAGCAACAAGGTCTCAGCAAATCAGTATAGAGAAATGATCTGCCACCTTTATTAAGAGGCTCTAAATCAAACAAACCAGTGAGGTCTCAAGTACTGAAAGTTATTTTGCAATGGATGAAAGATTTGCAGAGCCCCAAAGAGCACCCCAGTCTCTCTCTTCCACCTCTTCATTCATCTTTCCCACAGACCAAAATTCAAGGGCTGAGGGGTATGAATGTGACTTCAGTATATACACACTGTGAACAGCCTAATCTGCAGGCTACATCACTTTCCTAATGTCTAAAAACTTAAAAAGAAAAGCCAGGAGGAAACTCAGCCTGTAGAAGACACGACATCTTTCTGCTCTTGCAGAGGCATCCCTTTCATCCCCACTCTGAGGCTACTTGTTCAAAGACTAGAACAGTATTAGAAAGGTACCTGTTTATTACAAGGAGCACCTTGGATTTAACAGCAACTTAAGTATTTCCACTGGTCAAAGCCTCACAGTGATTATGGCCCTCAAGGAGAAAAGCTCTTAGCCTTGAAGCAGCCAAAGCAGAATATTTCCAAACATTGCACCCAATCCTTTCTTCTTGGTCTGAACATTGCTCTGTGAAATGCAATGAATAGCTGAAGTCCTGAAAGAAACCCCTCTGGGTGGCAGACCCTCTGTGAGGCTGGGTCAGTTGGAGGGATTCTGGTTCAACACTGGACTTTTAACTTGTTTAACTTTGTGGAATTCAATGAAGTTACTGCTGGTTTTACACCAGCAAAAGCAGAGTTGGAGGCAGTGTGAAAGAAATCACCAATAATGGGAAGTGATTGCTCAATATGCCATTCAGGGCCTTCTGCCAACCAATGACAGTTGTGTGCACAGGAATGTTCTAATACAGTTAACAAAGCCATTTACTACTAATCATACAGTACTAGTTATACTGTAATATTAGGTATTTATAAATAAGCAATTATTTCTTACTGTGCTTTGCAAAAAGCTTCTTGCTTTTCTTTCCAGGTTGAAAGCTGACTTGTCAGAAATCTTTGTTTCTCATCATTAGCCTCTATCTGACACCCTTGGTGTCATTTCAGTTTTAAGGAAAGCATCTGTGCTGAGCTACCTTGCTCCGGCTACAGGATGGTCAGAGAGAAGAGCGTGAAACAAGAGGACTGTGTAGGTTATATCCACCTGCCAATGTAAAAACTAACCCTAAGCCAGCCTTATTTGTCTCTTCAAACCACTTCATGTCAGCGAGTAGGACTCATGTCAGAGCACAAGACCCCTGCAAGGAACGAACAGGAGAATTAATGTTCTCCATGTGGCAGGGATGGGAAAGGGTGGTGTGGCATTTGTGACAGCTTCCCTCAGCCCTGGGAATTCACAGCACAGCTTTATATCAGTTCAAAGTGAAAACTAAGAACAGTAGGAGAGGCAGAGCTAGAAAGAAGCCTTGGCTTTGGGTGCCCATATCTGAAGCCAGGATATTGTCCTCGCAGAATATTTACCATGTACATAATTAAACCCCTAAGTGCCA
The DNA here is from genome assembly GCF_949628215.1 of Phalacrocorax aristotelis. NCBI lineage: Eukaryota > Metazoa > Chordata > Aves > Suliformes > Phalacrocoracidae > Phalacrocorax > Phalacrocorax aristotelis. The sequence goes on along the minus strand of NC_134276.1, from coordinate 159,739,274 downwards.
GCTGAACTGGAAATCATGCTGTGTGGTGCCTCTCCTACTGTCTGAATGACTGTTAGACAGTTGGCTCTGTTTTGACACAAAAATGCGGTCCATCATAGGCCCATTCATCTGTCATCTGTTGCCTGCTTGTCTCTTTTCCCATTTAGTTGCGTACAAGATGAAATGTTTTCCTCCTGCTGCTTGTCTGGTTTTTTTGCCCTTCATTTTCTTCGCTGTTTTTTATATACCCACAATGAAATAGCCACATAGAGTCACATTGCCAGCCATAATTGTGGACTGAAACTATATTGGTTTAAGAAATAAACAGCCACCTTCATATTTTTCCTTTCTCTTCCTCATTACAAGGCTGAAATGAACATATGATTAATTATACTTCAGTCTCTGCTCCCCTCCCTTCACTCTAAATAACTAGTAGAAGAGCAGGTAAGAGTTACCAGGCATTGTTACACATTCATTACGGTGACATATTAAGCAGAGAGCCAAAGTAATGATAGAGTAATGCAGCCAAAGAAAACTACCTGTATTATATTGTCATAGGTGATTGAGACACAGTCGGTTACATGTATACAAAACACAGGAATTGTTTAAAGAGCAAGTAATTATGATGCCAGGGGATGTTTTAGATAAATACTCTGGTGAATTATTTACTGTAGAGAGTGTGGAAGGGATTTTTTCCTGAAAACAATTGCAAAAAGTAGCCACAAATCAGGCTATTTGCTGAGCTGGTCTAAAGTAATGAATAAGTATGCATACATTCCTGTGCTGGACTGTGTCAGAACTGTCTGAACCACTTTGGCAATGACAGAAGTTCTCATTTTGTCTTTTTTTACTCCTCAGTGCTGAAAAAATTTTATCCAGGAATTTAACCCCTATGTGACCCTCTTGACTTGTAAGGACAAAAAAATCCCAAACCTTGGAATATTGCCTTCTGCCCTCCTGGTGTGTGTTTACATACCACATGACAGCTCCTGAAGCCTGTCTCTTCCTATAAAACTTTCTTCTTTTCAGACAGTGAAAATGACGAAGAAACTTTTGAGATCTCCTACAGTACTCATGATTCATCATGAGTCATGATGCCTTAATTTTGGAGTGCCCTAAACATGAAGGTTAAACTCATCTTTTGTTTCTTTAAGAAAATAGCTGGGACTAGCTTTGCAAATATTTTTAGCATCAGAAGATTCAAGAAAATGCTTAACATGGTTTTTAAAAGTTCTTGATGTGGTTAGGCACAGGATTCATATCTCAGACACATAAAAATTAGGCACCTAATTTAAGCACATCCTCCAGTTCATTCCGTCATCGATGGAACCAGAGGGCTTCCTCCAGAGGAAAATTCAGTCCACTAAAAGGTGAGAAGAACATTCATGTCTCTCCAATAACTGGAGATGCCCATGTTTCTCTGAGGTTTACTGGCCAGCTCCTCTGGGAAAATCTGCCCCTCAGCCACTCGCTGGCCACAGCAGCTCTGAAGCAGGGGTGCCTCCACCCAGCTGTAAACCAGGCCCATGGACTCATCCTGCACTACCACATATCACCCTATGTGGGATCAGTTTTGGAAAGAAAGAGGAAACTCCCAGATAATGTGCTTTATGGGCTGTCCTTCCTTTAAAATGTCTCAGCATACTTCCCATGCCTCCAGGGCCCAGGCACAGCTGCAGTAGTGTCAGCGTGCAGCTCCCATCTGGGTCATGGCTGAAGCCAGTCCTAAGCAAAATATTTCTGCATAAACCATCTTTGCCATCTCTGCTTTCCTCCCCACCCCACAACCAGTGGCATTAGAGGCCTCTATAACCATGCCTGGGTGGTACCTGACCAGGCAGACCTGCGGCAGGCTTCAGTGGGCATCCTGATGGACACCTCCTCTCCTGACAGTCAGTCAGACATCCCTGGTGTCATGCTCGTCACGGCACATACTCTCTTCCTTCCAGTGTCTCTATCTGCTGGTGAAATCACTCTTCTGCAAAATAACCCAAGTATCCTCTGGACAAAAAAAAAGTAACTCAGTAAAAAGGGAAATAATTAGGACCAGGCACAAGCAACTCCTTCATGCTCATTGTGTTATTGGCACTATGATATGGGCACTGATTTTCTGGGGGAGATCTGTGTATAAAGATGAAGATGCTATCTCTTAGAAATACTCTGACACAAGGTTCATCAAAGCTTGAAAAGCCACTATAATGCTACCAAAATTTATCAGACTGCATGCCAAACTTACACTGGCTGTCACCCAGATTCCAAGCTACCTGAAGAATTATTAGTGTAAAAGCTTCTTTAGATCTTGTCAGCTGCATCTAGCTCACCATGTATGTAGATAAGAGTCACACTTCCTGACAAAGCAGATGGGTCTGACTCCAGAGTTCCCCATCCTCTATTAATAATGCAAATAGTTAATGGCTATAATGAGGGTTGGTCAGGGGTTTTTTTTTGCTATTAAAAATATGGAACTGAAAATTATCAGAAAACATTTTTTATACTTGTAATGAAAGATGCAAATTAAAAAAAAATTATTCAGGAATTTTTCAGTGAAGGTGTAGTGTCACAATACCAGGGCTACATAAGAGATAAGGCAGTCAAAAAAAAATTATTAAAGTGAAATATTTCTCTTTCACTTGAACTAGTTTTTGTGTATGGGGAGGGTTTCTTGCTATGAACAGCTTTAAGAGGTTGATTTCTCTGTTTTGCTTAGTTTAGGAAAAATCTGAAACTTCAAACAATATTATGGGATTTCAAGTGTTTCCCACTCACATCATTAAAGACAAAAAAATAACTGATTTACTCATATGTAATTTGAGCAACATAAACTTCAGGTATCTCTGCCTTCACTGACCAGAACACCAACATGGTGTTTTTACCTGTTCTGTTTATTATACAGTTAACTTTTCCCGAATTGGTATTTAATGTTCTACATGGGACCTTGCTAATGGTCTTGATTAACTGTCCTCTGAGAGTTCCTTGCATTCACATTGACAATATTGGTGATATGACATTTCAGGCAGCCAAAATATGTCTTTATGAAACAGCAAAAAGACAAATCTGTGACTGTGTGAAAGAACAACAAGCTTTTAACTTTCACAGATTATGAAAAAAATAAAAAAGAAAAATCTCTCTAGGGTTTGTCTAACAAGCCTAATTCAACAGATAAAACAAGTGTTCTACAAAAAGAGAGCTGTGTTCATTACAGTGTTAGTTCATTAGAGGTGAGGTGGCAACACTTCTGCCTCACGCAGCTGAATCACACCCCACAGCCTCCATGGATATCAGGCAATTGCTCACTCGTCTGCCTCTTCACTGATGAAGCGGACGTGCTGACATTTGAGCCTGAGCATCCATTTACGCCAAGCAGGGCAGCTCTGCTCCACTTTGGGGTGCTGAGCCTCCCTGCAGGTTGTCTCCTTTTGCCGTCCCACTCCTCCCCTGCCTGGCTCACCCGCCATGTTGGGTTATCCTGCTCCTGTGTTTCTGTTGTAGCTCAGACCAGATCACCCGATGGTCCACAACCTCCTGGGCCCGTGGTACCTCACAAGGGCCACCTGGATGATTGCACAGACGTTGAGCTGGAGCAAACTGGCGTGGTCCCACTTATTCTGCTCCTGACTGCAAAGCTTTCACAGAGGAGCTGAGTTGCTTAAGCACTCTAGTCCATTAGGGAGGCTGGAAGTGGAGGGTCAAATTTCTGTTTCTTTCCCAATTTCTGATATTTTGCAAGCAACATTAGAAACATCACTTACCAGGGTTTCCTGACACTTCCCTTTATAAGTCTCTATTTTCAACTTTTACTCAAGCTTCACCTGCACAGACATTTCCCATGTGGGATTTTTACCTTAGAATAAGCATATGCACTTTTAAAGTTCTAATAAAAATGGTCGAAAAATTCCCCAAAATGAGACTAGGGGAAGAGACAGCACTATTTTGCCATGACAGCAAGTAGGAAAAACTTTATTATAGAAACTGCAGTGCTCCTACTCTTCGGAGGATGGATGTAATATTTGGTAGGGGTGGCCTTTCCCCCTTCTACTGTTGCTACGGAAATCTGTTTGCACTTGGCAAGGTTGAGCATTTGAAACATTTTATTTGTGCTCATTACAGCCTTGTTAGAGCTTGGTTGTTAAATGTTTGAGACGGTTGTAGGGGCCAGCTTGGCTCTGTAAGCATTGCCCTTGAGGAAGACCTGGAGGGGCTCCCTTCAGGGCAGGAAGGGCTGAGCGGTGCTCCAGGCAGATAAGCAGGAAAGCAGAGGGCTGGAAGCCTGGTTTTCTGGCCTTCCCAGCACGGAGACTCCTCCAGCAAGGAGAAGGAGAGAGCAGCCTGGCATAGTGTGCAGTTTATGGGGCTCTAGGGGGAATAAATGCACGGACAGAGGAGTCTGAAAGCCAGAGAGGGGAGGGAAGTGGGGAAAGAAAAGGGGAAAGGGAGGTGGTTATCTTTTTCTGAGAGAAACCTCCCTGGCTCTCTTCTAGCTACCAAGAATGCTGTTGTTTTTTCTAAATGCGTTATGCTTTTCTTTAGGTTGTGGAGGAAAAGTTCCAAAATAGCATGAGGTAAGGTCAAACACTTGCTTCAGAATAACAGTAATATCAAAAACATATGCTGAGTTGTCTTCTCACCAATTAGGAATTGCTTCCTCTGTGGCAAATGGTCTCTGAATCACCATACTTCCTGGGTAAGGAATACGTAGAGAGTAATTGTGAGTTACGTACATCTGAAGTGTTTATGTAAATGCTTATTGTTAATAATAACAACAACAATAATGACAATAGAGAATCCCCTGTTTTGCATGGTTGTGGTTGCTCAGAACAGATGTTTTAATGAGACATCTGCCAGTAAAACAATTTAGCCTGAGGATAATGAATAACTGTTACTTAACTGAGACAGTATTAGCATAAACTCTGCTTAATGGGGACACATTTGGCCAGTGAATAGTGATTTCTTGATACTTATCTAGGTGTTTAATAGTGAAAATTACAAGCTTGTGCCAAAAATAAATGAATAAATGGTCATATAGTATATACTGCGAATTTTCTGGTTGCTTTAGTTTGAAATACCTTAAAGGGATCTTGTCAGAGAGTGAATTATTCAAAACTTAGGGAACTTTGTGGTGGGTGCTTGGAAACGCTGATGATCACTGAGAGTCTTGGCCTTCCTCTTTTACTACATAAATCATTAAAATATGAAGGCACAATCATGTGTATCCCTATTTTATGGCATTATTTTATCTCATCTGAATCTTTCCATATATCCATTATGCAGGTATACATGCATGTGCATGTTTAACACACCTTACTCTGGATTGTTTCAAAGTTGGGTAAACCAAACATCCAGACTGTCATTTCAGGTAGGGAATCCTGTTCAGAAAGACTCTGCTCAGCAGAATTTCCAAATTTTTCTAGTTCCTATATAGATGTGTTTCCAAATGCTGAGACAACTGCATAACAACTTTATGCTGTGATGGGTAAGCATGGTGGTATGTTGTGATCAAAGTTATGGACATGATTTTTGTAGACAACTGACTGCACATGCAAGAAGTAAAAGCTTTCTTGCAAGTGATAACGCTATTTGCTTTCAAGGGAGATGGACTCTCTCTGTGCTGGCTGTTATCCCCCGGCTTTAGAAAAATGCTAGCAAAGACTATGTTCTTTATGAAATAAACTAGAATAATGAGGTTAAATGAGGGAGCAGTGCAGTGTGATTAAATTTATTTGGTCAGACCTATGAATGAAATTAATATGAACCATGGGACCTTTGAACATTGTGAAAAGCAATCTGCTATTTCTCTTGAGGAAACTAAATTAATCCTTTCTCTGTTAAGATAAGAGAGGCTGTTATCATATTAGTAAAAGAATTTACCAGATTTAGAAGAATGCCAGATAGTCCTTCCTCTCATATTTACAGCCATCTTTTCCTGGATATAAAAAATGCAGCTCCTGTCATGTGGCAACCCTAAAGGTAGAAGAGAGCCCTTGGGATCTGGAAGATGAAGGAGACTTTGGTCACCTGTGACTGATGTCTGGAGCTCTCCAGAGAAATATACAGCATTTGGTGGGCAATCCTGACATCTGCCTTCATTCTGGAACCCAGAAATTATGAAATTCCCATCTGGGAAATGTTAAGAAAAATTGACAATTATTTTGAATGTATTGAAATATCTTGTTTCATTATAATGATTACTTGATATATTGATATAGCAGCATATATGTAGCATTCCTATAGTGGATCTAGTGGTGAGAAATGTGTGGTGAGAGTCATCCATAATAGAGACATATATGTTTGAGCAAGGCACATAGACTCCCCTTTAAGCAGGAATTGTAGCCTGTGATTCATTTGACCTATTTTAGACACCTACACTAAGACAAGATGAATCTGGAGAAGTGAATCATACCCATCGTGTCTATACTGCTCTGGACTCTTGTTGAAACTGCAGCAGAGTTTCTGGGGGTTGCTCTAATCTCCTTAAGTTAGAGCACCCCCGTAAGATTCTCCAAAAAGTAACAAGAATCAGAGCCACCTTTGGAGTTTACTAGCACAGCTATGTTGCTTAAAAAGGGAAAGAGGATTGCTGCTCATGGCTTTTCAGACAGCAGTCCTAAACTCTGTTATATTGGCAGTTTAGTGGGACAGCGACATTGATTTTAGAAAGTAAGACAAGCCTTTCTTGTGTACACTTAGGGTCCATCGTGAGTAGGGAACTACTACTCATTTCAGCACCTGAGATAGGACTGAGGAAGCTTTGAAATCTACAGGAAAGAGACACTTTTGTCTGGCTGAATGTAGGTGACTGCTGTTCACCCAAAAGCTGAGATCAGCACTCACAGAGGATAGTGTCCCCACTCCACGGCACTCCACCTCTCATCAAACATTAGTGCAAATGAGCTGGGGCAACAATCTTTGGTGGCCTGGCCACCTCTACCCTAGCTCTAATGAATCAAGGCAGCCTGCTTTTAATTTCACTTTGCATCATGCTCATCATCATGCCTGGCCTCGGAAAAATCACAGAACAGTTTAGATTGGAAGGGATTTCAGTAGGCCGTCTGGTCCAACCCTCTTGCTGTAAACCAATTTCAAATTTACATCAAGTTTCTCTAGGCCTTGCCCAACCAAGTTTTCACTGTATCTGTGGATGGAGATTTCAAGCAACAGCCCTATTCAGTGTAGAGACTGCAAACTTTGCTTACCTCTGTGCAGTCACAGGCTGATTTCAAGTAAAGGGCTGCTTTGTGGCCTGGTGCAAAATCACAGATGAAATATGCCAATGAACATTTAGCATGTTACAAAGCACCAGCAAAATGATATATAACTAAAAGGTCCAAGAACAAACAAAGAGAAGTTTTTGTCCTGTATAGAGAAAGCATTAGGGGAACCTGCACAGCACAGCTATTTGGGGAACTGGCACTGAATTGAACTCTTACTTCCTCCACCTTCACAGACTTACTCTGGGCCAGATATCTAAACCATTTGGCTCAATAGCATTCCAGAAACAGCCACATTTTCAAAGTGATGCGACAGGGAAATAAATTACCTCTATTATGTGAAAAGCAATGAGTGTGCAGTCTCTGAGAAGAAGGAATTTTGTGAGCAAGAGGCTGAATTTGTCCTGAAAAATTCAGATACCGATAAATACAAGTGATTGTGCATGCACTAATTATACACACAGGCTTGAGCACAGTTATACCCAGACCACATGAGTATTTCATTATGGATTGAGGACTCTTTGGATGCCTTTGAGTATCTTGCTGGAATTTAAAAACTAGTGCTGTGTCTGGCTGTCTCAAAGGACAGCAAGTCAGACATAAGTTGTCAGGGTTGGCATGAAATATTTTAGCCTTAGTTATTTTAAGAACTAACTAAAAATTTTTGGTTTATTGTTTCTCTCTTGGCTAACCCCCCACAGCTCCTCTGCACCCTTCAGAAACATTGAAGAGAACTGATCTAATACAGGATGTGGTATTTCCTTTGTCATGTCCTAAGCTACATGTGCTTGAATCAGAGGGTTCATACTAATGGCTTTCACTGTCCTTGCTCTTGGGGGAACACCAAACTTTTGTGTATGCTTGTGTACATGAAGACTCTACAAGCGAGGCTGTATTCTCAGAACTGAGCTCCCACCCACAAACCTCTTGCTCCAGTCACAGAAAGATCACACAGCTGGTGAAATTGCTTTAGCCCTCCCAACCTCTGGCTGATACAAGCTTATGTACTATGACCACAAACACTATTGAAGTCCATTAATGGCCTGCTTTTATTACATTCTTTCTCATCCATAGAAGTAATTACCAGAGATGTGTACTTTCTCTGTGACTCTTCCCACTTGACCTCTCTCCAGAACCAGAAGGACAGTGAATGTTCATATTGAGGAATTAGGATCAACCCTTCACCCTCACACTGCATTTTCACAAGCATTTTTGGACATAACAGGGATGAACCTTCTTAATAAATTAAAAAAAAAAAAAACAAAAAAAAAAAACAACGAACCTTTAGTGAGGGGTCAATAGTTTATTACTCTGTGTCCAGCCAAGGAGTGTACTTATTGTGTGACCCTTTGTCAACTAGAAACAATTTTTGGTCTGATGATTGCTCTGTGTACTCTCATGAAGAGCTGTAAGATCTCCTACTAGGGGGCACTGTGGGATTATTTGTCCTATTGCTGACAAAATGGGGTTCTGATCTAGGAGTGGGGTTATCAAGTGTGCTCATGTTACTGCTAAAAACAATAAGTAATCTACAAGGATTGCTGGAGGTGCCTTAAAGGAGCTCTCTTTTGACACCTCTGTTTATGAGAAGAAGAGCTTCCTTTTCTAGATGCACACACACAATTTGGGGAGCATTTTCTCTTTCTTTTTTCCTTCTTTTCCCTCTGATTGAAGTAACCTTTCCACTACGTGTGTATTCTATAAGTCAACAATCTTTCTGCTGCAGGAGCTCAATTCATTGCTTAAGGGAAGAATAAAACAGAAACACTCACTGGATCAAAAAGAAGGGAGACTGCAGGACCGAGAGAGACCTGCCCTTGGCATTTCCTCTTGCCCTGCTCCCACAGGAATGGAAGACTATAGGGGCCCTCCGTCAGTCTTATAAAATACATTTCATCTGAAGTAAATGTTACTCTAGTCCAAAGACACCATAGAGAAAAAATATTGGTCTGTTAAAGTTTAAAGGAGTGATCTCTATCATGGAAAGGGCAGTGGCAAGTTTGGGGAGGCTTTGCTTGACCTCTCTTCATCTGGACTTGGCTGATAAATGCATATAAAGTGGCCCAACAAAGAACCCAATTATAAAGTGATTAAGAATGGTGAAACTGACAGTCCACTTGACTGCCCAAATGTGTGTGCCCTGCCTGTGTGAAACAGAGGGGCTCCTGCTCACGCTGTGCTGCAGGTGAATGTAAAACAAGATTTTGGGGACTTCAGCTTCCACTTGGGCAAACAAAAGGTTTCTGGCAAGAGTTGTGGCCATTGTACATACAGTTAGTCCATCACTCAAAGGAATCGATTTCAGGGATGAGTTTTAAACATGTCAACGAATTATAGCACTGATATATTTTTTTGACATTGCTTCACCAGTTTTTCAGATGCTATACATTGTCACTACAGAGCATTTTATGAGAATGGCAAATCAGAATTGAATACACAGCACTGCTTCTCCAGCGAGTCAGGCTCCATCTGTTTGAGCTAAAGGAAAACCTGCGTAAACTACCAGAGTCAGAGAACTTTAACGTACGTATGATCATCTTTAGTTCTGCCCACTGTTCAATAAAGAGTGCGGACAATACACTAGAAAATAAGTGAGCTTTTTCAAAGTTACCTGTTTTAGCCCACTCACTATTTACGCGCAAAAGCAAATCACTAACAGGAGCCCTCAAACCCAAGTTGACTGTTGTAAAAGTATTTTTAATGCAAAACACTTTTTTACTTTTAGCTTTTTTTTTTTTTCCTCAGAAATATGTATTTTGGCAAGCAAACTTAATAAAATACATTCCTGAATCTTCTTGAGCATCCTAACCTGGGCATTAGTGACCCAAAATTCCTCAGGCCTGGGGTGCTGACACCTTTAAGACTTTTCAGAAAGGGCAACAGAGACTTGGAGAATAAGGAGAGCTCTGAAAACTCTCTCCTGGCTGTCTCTCCACAACAGAAACAGTGGGAAGAAAAGCTTCAGAGAAAATAGCTCTGTCTTTTTTCTACCCTCCCACAGGTCATCATTGTATTGGAAGGCCCCCCTATTCCAAAGGCAAATATCTCTGGAAGGCAAAATATTGCAGAAATTCCAGGTTTTAATGGAAAAGACGCCAGATTCCCATGTGTTAGTCAGCAACACAGCTCTGAAGTCCCATAAAGGTTGCAAGAGATCTCCAAAGCTGTATGTCAGAGCAGCCAGGACTCCAGTTATGTACCAAGTACCCCAGCTGCTTTGTGAATGTTAATCCTGCCACTGCCCTGGAGCATGCAGGCTGACAGAAGATTTTTTGTGGAGACCCACCTGGAGGTGACTGCCACAATCAGGATGTGAAAGAAACAGGCTTAAACTAATCTGGGGAAGCATGTTCTGTTGATGGCTAAGTCCACAGTTATGAAACAAAAGATGCAATAAGCAAGAGAGATACCCCCGCGCTTCCATTGCTCAGGAACAGAAGAGGCAGCTCTGCTTGCCAGAGAAGCTTACAGAAGCAATAGAGGCTTGCTGGCTTTCAAGGAGATGTTTAATGTAGTATCAACATCAGTATCCTGGGGCAGGAGTGACGCAGGAACTGTCAGTGAGATCCTTCCACAGGTAGAGGGATCAGTGCATGAAAACAAAGTGGTAGTGCTCAAGAATGCCAGATTTCATTTGGAAAGGAATCTTATTGTGTGCTTTCCATGGCATTATTGCTATTCCAGCTAAAGGAAAAATATTCTAAATTGATAGCACCCTTTTAATCCCATATCTTAATTGGTTGAGAGGAGTAATCTGCCAGTGCAGAGAGGAGCAACAGGCTTTTAGCGTAAAAATGAAATTACCTGCCCCTACTGCACTTTTCCTCAGTAGATCTCAAAACACTTTACTAGAGGAAGTCAACTTCAGTATTTCTATTTTATAGAAATAGTTCGTGCAGTTGATATTATACTCTCCTGTTATGCCTTCATACAGTAGGAAAGGATTTTCTGATGGAACAAACTGTCTTTTGTAATTGGTAAATCACTAGTATTTAATTAAGCTAGCAATGGGATGATGCTCATCAGCAGTTTTAAAATATCCCTGATTCCATAACTTTGGGAATAACACTTTTATAGTCAAATAAGAAAATACACAAAACATAAGATTTGTATAGGAGCTTTATTCTCTCTTTTATTTCCATAACTACCACTAAAGTCTTTCCTCCTGCACATGGGAGAATAAATATCTTCAATGCAGAATGGGCAAGCGTTCAGTGAAGTGGCAGAATTATCTAACGGCTAATTTAGGGATGCACATAACCAAAGCAAAGAGGTGGCAGTTCTTTATACTAGCTGCAGTTGCATTTCCTGAATTCCTCTTCAGAAGCACAGTGTGTGTCTTTCATCACGGCACTTCTCTGAATCTCTGATTCGGTTGAGACAATGATCTGTTAAAAGTCTGAAACTTTCAAACACAGAAGAAAAGCACCTTGTTGCTGCTATTGCAAGTATTATCCTGATTTGAGAATGTGGGCTTGATATTTTATGTGTGCATGATACTGTGCAGCATGTATGGGCACTCAGAGAATTTACTGATCCTGAGGTGGATTTCTTGGTTTTCAGAGAGTACATTTACAAGGGGTGTCTGGTATACTGAATAGGTATCTTTCTTCTTGTAGGATGGCAGAAGCTTCCTCTTTCAGTTCATAGCTGTTCAACATGAAAAAAACAAAACCAAAACCCAAAGCAGATACCTTCAGAAATCATCTCTGCTTTATTGTAAAATACTCTCCGTTTGACCTTTCTAACATTGTAGTCTTGTAACTAAGAAATCTCCTGACATAAACTTTTATGTAAACTGCAGGTAAAAGCATACTGAAGGTTATCCTGCAAGTAGTCACAGGCTCATCCACAGGCTTTCCAAACACAGCATGTGATCATATGTTCTTTCCCTAATCCCCACGATTAATTCATCAAAACAGAAAGAGTTTGCTTCCTTAATTCATATTGTTAATAAATAATGCATTTTAAAACATCAAAATTTAGTCTTCTCCTCTTTTGAATGCACTATTTCTCCCACTTACTGAGTCCTGTTGTCTCAGAGCATGATTTGCTCCACTGGAGGGGTAGGATTTCATACAGGCATACCCATGCTAGCTTTGGACTCTACCTCTCCAATACTCACGGCAGTACAGAACTCAGCCCAGAATAAATATTTGAGCATGTAGTATCTCAGACCAGTTTTACTGTCTGCTCTAGACTTAGCACTACTATTGCTACACTGATAGACATTTCAGTGGGTCTATATGAGCTGTAGTTAGAGCTGTGACAACGGTTTAGTAAACCCTTGTTTTTATTTTTTCTCAGAACTGGTTTTCATCCAGATACTTAGTTTCCCTTGACCAGGTTTTTATTTATTTCCCTGTAATATTGGGGCAGAAGCAGAGCACAACCGCACTACAAACCTATATGATGTACCTTCTAGAAGAGTGTATTCTGTAATCGCTGGTGCCACTGCATCTTGGTGACTTCCTACGCAAGTCCATTAGTCGTCGGTGATACTGCTGGGAAAGAAGCTCCAGAAGAAGGTGGCACAGAGTAGCAAGCAGGGAGGACAGGCAAAGGGGGGCTGTTTGGGCAGTGAGGTAGCTCTCTTACTCCTCTAACGTATCTGCTAAGCCAGGAAACTAATTCTTTTGGCATTGACAGTAACCTCTCAAATCCCAAGAGAGCACACAGAAGCTGTTCCACAGCACCCTATGCCTGCCAGCCCAGAGAAATGTGTGATGGGATATGGGATCATGAGTCCAGGGTGAGAAACCGCAAGGATGTATCATTCATTACCACCACCCACAGCATGCCTGCAGATGTGGGACCTAAGAACAGCGTGCTAGTGCAGAGAATGTCAGGATGCTGAAGCGTGGTAGGCTGCCGTATGTTGGCAAGTGCAAGATTACCTAACCCATGGTTAGCGTGCAGTGTAGGCAGGTTTTATTAGCAAAGTTCAGACCATGATGTGCTAATTAAAGAAGAGGTTGTCCTAGTTGCTAGGGAAATGAATGCTTTCTGTATTGCTGCTTCTACCCCAGCAAAGCACATTCTCAGCTGTCCCTCCAGTTGCATTTGCCAGAAAGAGGGGTCAGGGCTTGATGCTGTTGCTTCTGTGCTTACAGTGCTCCTGAGAGCTGATTTTCACGTCAACAGTCATAGGTGAAAGGGATGCCAGGGAAAAGTGGTTTAAAACACTCCTTTATTGGGTACCTGTCTAGTGACAAGCTCCACTTAAAACTAGTGGTTTCAGGGTATATTGTTTTGTTTTTTAAGCTCAGTTCTGCTTCCTTAGGGAAAGATGCAGTCCCGACTAGGAGGTCTGTATGCTTTAAAATTGGTCTAACTGTCAGCTCTTTTGTAAGGCAGAGGCTGACTGAGTGTTGGAGACAGTCCTAGAATGAAGGAGATGTAATGGTTTGAATTTTTTATTAGTAGAGAAGCTGGCTACCACCAGACAGGCATCTTGCTTCGCTTAGTCTCATGAGAAAGCATTCTCTGATTCATTAGTCCTTTACCATAATACATACAGTGTATAGGCAGCTGCTAGCAACATAAGGGTGCATCAACATCAACAGGACTGAAAACTGCATATTCTGAAGTTAATGTGTAAGCGAAAAACTGTCTTCATGGTGTGGTCCATTGCTGGCTGCTAGTCCCACAGCAACTCTGTCATCCTTCATTCTCAGTGTGAGATTTACGTCAGTCCCAGCTTGAAACTTAAATGATTGTGTACGGCATCTTCAAAGCATTTTTTTTCTTTCCCCTCCGCATCCTCCACAGAAAACTTGTCACCAGCACTACAAACCTTTCTCCTCTGTCACTCCCTGGAGCAATGGTTGGCTGTAACTTTGCCTCTGTGAGAACCCAGAGCCATGATTCTCCTGTGTCATGGAGATGAGCAACAATAATAAAATTCTCATTAAGAGAAAATTATCTCTGTCTTTGGGAGACAATAGAGCTCCACATTAACCTCCAGGTCCCAGTATGCTGGACTGCTGTATTTTTTTCTTCTTATGCTTTTATTTCCTGAAGTAAAATTCCTCTAGCTGTCTATTATACTGCAACACGTTCCCTTTACTTCGTCTGCTCCCCTCCTACCTCAATGCAGACGTGGTAGCATCTGGCATCACCCCTCCCTACCAGCTGGTTCGTTGCTGCATTCTCTGAGGAATAAGCTACCATTTTCCAAAGTCCCTTGAAGTCACAGAGTTCCTCTTCTAACTTTTATCTCTGAGGGCTCTAACCCCAATGCGACATTTATTTCTCTTTCTCTCAAAAATGCTCTCTCTGCAATTTTATCTGGTATAATTTTGCATTGCAGACTCTGCAATATCCTTTTTTTAATTCAAATGTTTCATCTGCATTGCATTCTCCAGAAAGGGGCTGTGAAACTCTCATAACACAAAAATCTTTAGCTGAACTTCAAATTGAACTTGACAAATGAGCAGGAACGTCTTGCTGCCCCAGACTCACAGCAGAGACTGGAACCTGCCAGAATCTCCTGCTGCCTGCTGGAGGCAGAAGTGGACTGTTAGACTTCGAATATTTGGGAAAAAGTTCCGGGAGAAGGAAAGCCAGCAACAGCTGAGCCTAAGTTCTTGCCCTGAGTTATTTTGCTTTGGTGTTTTGGTTGTTGATGTGGTTGGTTTCTTTTTTGAACAATCTTTCTGTTAATAAAGGTGGAAGCAGAAAGGATGAGACCATGGTGCTATGATGAAGGCCGCATTTTCATTTGCATTTTGGCGGGAGATTCATCAGTTTACCGGGAGGGACAAAAGCAGCTGTGAATATTCTGAGTATCTGTTGTGTGAAGAATTGTGAGTGCTCATGTGGGAGAAACATTTGCCATAATTAGGTATTATTAGTCTCAGTGGTCAATGTTCATCAGAGGTTCATCCCATCTAACATAGCCTTGGTCTGTGATGATGCCTAGTGCTTCAGTCCTTGCCAAATTAACAGCAAACCAAGATAGAGAGACATTTCTAAAGACCTTTGCTGCATATAAAATGTACCAACCATTTAAAAAATCTCTTGAACAATCTCCTTGGATAAGATGTTAATGCATTTATTGGAGATGCTGCATTCCATACACGAATTTACTTTCAGCATGATCCATATTGGATAATAAAAGGGGGCAGGAGTCCTTGAAAGATGTAGGGAACTCTTAAAAAATTAGGGATTGTTTTCTACACTGTATTTATAAACCAAATATATCAGTTCTTCCTTAAATTCATTTGTACTCAGAGTGGATATTGATAAAACGCCCTCTCCCTTTTATAAGAGATCAGATCAGGGATAGGCTCAGCCCTTTTGTCTTAACTTTTGCTTTGGTCTGTAACATTTGGAGACCAACTGACTGCACCTCTTTAGTGCACAAGCTCAGACTGGGCAAGAGCCAAAATAGCTGTTTTGTCCTTCCCATTTAACCTCTATAGGATTATCATTATTTTACTCATTAATGTACCACTGCCTGTCATCACATTCACTGGTCTCTCCGTTCAAGTTGGCTACTGATGGGACAGTTGGACTCAATGGTTAATTATTCATCAAATTAATCACTACTTCCACTTGTGAGGCACATCTTTAGTGGTATAGAAAGTGTACTGCATTTCCAGTGAGGAGGTTACAAAATTAACTAAAGGTATTTTGAATGTTACACAAATTGGATTAGGTTTGTTGAGCTAGCCATTCAGTGCACTGGGAGATCTGTGGGCTGCAATTCAGATTTTAGTCTTCCCTGCTTCTTCTCTATGATTTTCTCCCAGATTTCATTTTAATTACTTCCTTCAGTCCTCTGAAACAGCATAGTCTCTTTTTCCTTCATCCTTTGCATTTATTTTTGCATAGGTTTCTGGCTCCATTATCCACCTCCACCTTTTCTTTCACCATGCTGCAGTACCTTCTCCCTGCCATACCCCTCTCCCCTGCCCTCCATTTTTTTTTTCCCCTCACACATTCTTAATGCTTATTTTTATTTACTCACTTGTGGGGATTTGCATTCAAAGATCATCTTCCTGCTCAGAAATTCCCAACCTCCTCTGGAGGCCAGTGTTCCTAACCTTCCACCAACCCATCCCTGCTTACAGATGGAGCGCTGGCTTCTTGACATAGCGGTAGAGGAAGGTACAACAGTGACTCTTACTGTTGGCCGCCATCCTTCTTTCCCTCGCATGTGCTCCTTCTCATCTAGCAATACCCATCGGTTCTGGACAACCCATGAAAAAGTCATCAGGCCGGAAATTTTGTGTTTTCCCACTTGCTGTTACTACCAGTATCTGAGGAGTTGAGTTCCGAGTTAGACACCAAAGATACGAAAAACGTATTAAAGATTACATAATGTTCTAATCAGGTTGTGTCTTTTTGCTAAAGGAAAAGATCCTCTTACAGGCATTCCCTATGCTTTTTGTAGAATAGCAGTGTAAAAAAGTGTTGCTAAATTTCAGTGCCTACAACAGTATGAGCATTTAAACGCATATATTCCCAGACGAGAATCAGTATTAACAGTGAGTTAAAGCTTTTAGACTGTAAATCTCACCAATGCAAGCCACAAAGGGAAAAAGAAAAAAACAAGAAATAAGCAAAAAAGTTCTTCAGTACCTTGACTGTGCATCCACAATTGTTCTTCGTCCTGGTTACCTTTTACTCCCTCCCGCTGCCCACGTGTTTCTACTTCCACCCCTGAATTACTGCTTTAACAGATCAAGGGAATCTGGAAACATATGAAATGAATAGATCACAAATTCAGAAAAGAGGTTCTTGTAACTACGAAAGTAGAGAAATCAGGCTGATTTGTTTTTCCCCTCTGAAAAGAACATGCATCAAACCGAAAAACTAATTCTGTATCACAGATTACTACTTAGGAACTTATTTCCCAAAGCAATGTTTTCATAACACCAGTAGCAGATTCCACCTAACTAGTTCTTCTTTACTACTGCATCTTTTGGTTCTCTCTGAAACAATTACTTTTGTGATAATTGATTCAGGATGTTTAATTTTTTTTGTTTTTCAAATAAAGGAACTGGGAAGGGTAGGGGAATAGAGCAGATTCTTGCCAAAATCAGTGGAGAGATTCAGTGCCTCATGAGACGTATAGACCCTGCAATTCTAGGAGGGGATTCTGCATCATTCATTCACCAAATCTCACAGTTTAGAACATAGGGAGACCCTTATTTTGTGTGTAAGTGAATGTGAGATAAGGTTTTAAACAATTTATGGATCTGTGTACTTCGGAGGGAGGGTTGTTTTGACTGTTGCTTTTAGAAAGGTGGTTAGTTTAGTTGTATGGAATGTGAATAGCACTGTATGAAATTACTTATCTCTCACCCAGAACTACTGAGAGTAATACCTTTAGGTAGCATTTCTTGATAGAGAAAAATGTAGTAGGCTTTCCCTAGAATTAAAAAAAAAAGCATTTAGGTGTTCAAATATACGTAGCGATCCTACCTAGTAATCTCTAATGATGATAAATGGTTCATGCACATTTGATTTTCACTCGCCTTCTGTTCCCGTGTTGTCCCAGACTGGGTCACCTTCCACCATTCAAAAACTCTTAAGAAGCTGCGTTTTTTGTTGTTCATTTGTCAAAACCTCCCAAAGAGGTAAACAGGGCACACCAACTTTTATAACTAATTCAGAGGGGTTTTCTGGTATACACGTAAGCCCCAGTCCTGCAACGCAGTGCCATCTCAACACTTCTCACAACACATGCAAAACGCAATGTTTCTGCCTCAAAGCAGGGTGACTAAGGATGGGGCTGCTGTTGCTATGGGAAAAGAAATGGAGGGAGACAGGCTGCTGCATACCTTCAGCAACTCTGAATGGGTGGGTAGCCTGTTGCTGGAGACAGCACTGCTGGAGAGGCCTCTAAAATGCAGCGGTGGACATAACACCAGACAACCTGCCTGTTCCCTGGGTGGTGACAACTGCAGTCACAGCAGCCAACCTGGTTTTCCATGGCCCTGGCATAGACAAAGCAGCTTGCTGGACCACAGCTTACCTAGTCCACACCTCGGGCTGGTCTGCTGCAAAGGTTTACATGTTCCTATAAAAGCCTTCTTGATTTCTCTGGGATAATGGGCAGCATGCAGTGTTTAGCATGTCTGTACAGTTTTTTCATAGTTGTGGTCTCAGCACCCATAGTTGTTGGTGACTCATTGAGGCTAGAGATGGGATCTTCAATCATGTCCCAAAGAGCCTCAGACCTCCACCGAGCCACAGCACTTGCAACAAGCTCTGGAAAATTCCTGAGCTCCTGCAGCTTGACATCACAGAAACACATAAATATAAAGAACTTATTTGAGATAATTTGCAGCGACTGCTAAAATTCACTTGTAATTTCCTCTCCCTCTGAGCCCTGTTTATTTGGACTCCTGTTATACAGCATGTTCAGAATCTTATCTAATGTCCACTTGTTTGGGGCATAGTTTTTAACATGCATGCCAATTAGAAGCTATGTAATTTTTCTCATTAACAGACTTAACCAGTCAAAAAGATATTTGTGCCCACATTTCCACCAGTTACATTCCAGCCTGGTGTACTGGCGTGTTCATTTCACCTAAACTTTGTAAGTCCATGATCCACTCTTTGGTTCCTTCCTCTTTGCTCACTGCCCCCTCCAAGTCTACTCTGTAACATTATTTATGGTGTCTGGTTTGCTTTGACACTGTCTTCCCCAGGTTTAAAGAGCCAGTGTACTGCTGATGTGGTTCATCATGAACGAATGTCTAGGTCTCAGGAAAGCAATAGGTTTGAGCAGCAGTACTGGAGGCAGAGCTGGTAACAGCCATAGTAGCTACAGGAAGAGGCTAAGGAATGAAGTGTACGCTCTACCCACCTGCAGAATGGTTTGCTCTGCTACCCAGCTTAGCCTTGTCAGTCTGACAACATTGTGCAAGGTCCCCAGGCAATTCTTGTGATTGCCCTCAAGTAGCACTGAGAGTATTTGGGATTTTGACACTTAAGCTGGCAGCCTGGTGTCGGATGGATCCTTCAGAAATATGGTAAAGTTTCAGCACTGTCTGCTGACATCTGCCAGCTGAAGATTTGGTGCTCAGTACCCAGGAGACAGATGAAGTTTCAAAAGCTGGAGATGGAAATTTCTTTTTTCTCTTTCCCGCTCAGAGGGGAGTACGTGTAATTTAAACTGGTGGGGACGGTTTACTTTTAATTAAAAGAGACAGGATATTTTTAGTATTGTATTTCTAAGTAATTTCTATTAACTACTTGTCCTCCTGCATTTACTCTTCCCACTTCATGCAATTTTAGAAAATAGGTCCATATCTTTCTATCCCTGGTGAAATGACACACACCTAATGGAAGCATGGATATTGCTTTCAGACTCCTAGAGATAGCAGCCTGCTAAGAAGCTAATACATCATTTTGAGATAACCATCTTCAGTCTCCAGAGAAAGGCAGATGCCCCAGGGTCTCCAAACATTCTGATTTTTAGACCTTTGTTTTCAAAAATAAGGGAAGAGGAAAATACAAAAACATAAAAGGTATCTATATTTTTGCATCAAAATTAATTGGGAAGTAGAGAGTTGTGGGGCTAATGACCATGTGTAATCCTGTCATTCAAAGGATGTTAATCAGTCCAATATATGCTAAGATTCTAGGGTAGAAATTGCCACTTTCTCCCTAGACTTGGTGCAGAACTGCACAACTACTCTGTGGACAGGCTGGATGCTGGGTCTACTGAAATTTCCTGCAAAGGATGCCTTCAAAGTACCATGTTAAGCGTCAGTTATACCAGAGACATACACTATGCTGAAACTCCGTTGCCCTGCATATCTGAGGCGCATTTGTGAAATCTCAGGCTCTCTGTCCAATGCAAACATTTTGTGACAACTGGTTTCAAGCATGTCCTTCTTCTGAGACTATTCTTTGCAGCAGAGGAAACTGAAAATTAGTATTTTCCCAAAGGCTACCTCCCTTCCTAGCAGAAGGAACACAGGTCTAGAAAAATCGACTGGAACATAATATTAATTCAGCTGGTGCAATTCCTTTTTCAAATCAGCCTTTTAATGTCTTAAGACAGTATGCTCTGCTTGCACCTCTGCTGGATTTGACATTTTATCACCTGAAGTTAGTTAAATAAACATTCTGCTACAAGTTACTGCAGGAAGGGTAGGCTACAACTTTCTCTGTTGTGAGTGTAAATCTGCTCAACAGTAGTGAGAGAGATTATCAAAAGAATCATGTGCATGTGATTACTAGTATATAGAACAATTGATCTACTGAGGTAATGGGGCAGATGGATGGAAATCAAGCAATGACAGCTGTATCTTCTATCACCCAATTTGTCATGCAGGTGTCACTTGCATCTAAGCCTTTACCATGTGCATGCTGGTGGATACAATCGTCTTCCTGTTCGTGCCCTGTTACACTGATGCTGTCAGAAAATTCTTCAAAAAATGTAATTCATTAGTGCCTCAGTTTCTTAAAAAATGCCCAGAAGGGAGAATACCTGTTGTGAGCATTATTTCAGGGAGCAAACCGCAAATCTGATGGCAGAATCCTATTCTAAATGTAGGCGACACAAACATAAATGTTTTGGGGTGTCAACGTTCTGAGACCTTCAATTGCATAAAACACATCTGGGCATCTAACTCTTATTTGTGCCTATTAGTGTTTTTTTTTCTATAAATGCCATCACTAGAAGGAAACTAGGAAGAAAAGCTTCCTGTTCATATAGGTACTTGTGAGTAATGCAGTCAGTATAAGCTTGAAGCAACAAGAACTTCATTAAGACCCCATCTTCTCCATTCTTTTTCTGTAATACCCAGCCTTACACGCAAAAATACATTAATAGAACATCACTGTGGTTGCAAACTGAACTACACAGTTAGGAAATGACAACTAAATTCTCATCTGCAAAAAGAATTTGATACACCTTTTTTTTTCAGATTATGATACAATTCCTAATTACATGATCAGAGAGTGGTTTCTGCCAGACCCTTACTTTTGCAAAAAGGTCAGGTGCAGACTTCACAGCACTCTTCAGTATCCTCACCTCTCTTCGCAACATCTGATCTCTTCATCCAGACAATCCTGGTTTTCATCTTGTATCCCAACTCCCCATCAAATCTCTTTTGTTCTCTTTCTGTCTCCTGTGGAGGAAATAAACTCACCATTGCTAATTCCAGTATCCATCCCCACCTGAGCTTGAGTAGAAAGGGGTAACCAGTTTAGAAAAACTCCATTTTGCTCCTGCAGTGAAGGATAGAAAAGAAGAAGAAAATAATAAAAAAAACCTCCAAAATTTATGTCAGGGATCAGCAGGTGCAAAGCCTGGTAACAATTCCAAGGAGAGTGAGCTTTCTTAGCTGCTGTGTTAGACTGGTCAAGGAAGAAGAGGTCTGAGCTCACCTCATGGATAGAGTTTCTTTCAGGATGCAGCTCTTCCCTTTTAGCAACTCTCTACTAAGCACATATGGAGTTTTTAAAGGCTTACATAAGTAAAATCCATTTTTTTTAATGCTCACAGACTGGTGGCATTGTTTCCTAGCAGAATTCTGAGAGGATTTCTTAATCCATCACTAGTTTCGAGGCTCCAGTCGCTGACCACCCAGTAATATGTGACCTCTCAAACTTGTCACAGATTATCCTGCAGAAAGAGGACTTGCAACTAGTGCTTCCTTTCAATGAGCTAATCCATAAAAACAGGGTAGGACTCCTATACTACAGCCTAGTAATTGCCATAGCAAAGCTACCACTGTATTTGGCAAATTCCATTCTCAAGGAGTTGTATCTTTTTCACCTTGATCTGGGAGAAGGTAAGGAAACACAACATATCCTGCCGATGGTCACTTGTCTTGGCTGCATCTATTTTGTGTTTGGTTATGCTGAGTGGAAGAAGGTGGGAAAAAGTTTCAAAAAGCCATCGGCATCGAGTCTGGTACTGGAAAAATCTCTCAAGTTATTACCTCTCATTGGAACTGCTGTAATATCAAGCTGGCACAGAAACAATAAGGCAGCACGCTCTGAAATATTGTCAACATGGGCAAAGGGCACCACGCCAGTATAATTTCCGATTCCAGCACTGAGATCTTGTGTGTTAGTTGAAGAAATTATGTTTAAAATTATTTTCTCTCTCTGTAGATAAAGTCCTTCTTTTAACGGACTTAAACACGTACTGATTTTACTGGAAACTTCGCTTGGTCTGGTCATTTAGGTGCTGCAGGAACTGTGCATTCTGATGCCATCCAAGGTAGTAAAAGCTTATTCCTTTCCTTAGTACACAATCTGATACAGAATGCAATTTTAGAGTAAGTAGCAATGCCAGCACCTGTGTGGCTGCCAAGCTCAGAAATGCAAATGCACACACAGAGTGTAAAACACCTAATGAATTGGTTGGGCTTTCTTGTATCTGTTCCTGGATTCCTTCAATGTCACCTTCAGACTTTGAAGGACTGTCCTTTTTCTGGGTCTGGCCTTATCTGCTAGACCTCTAGTATGTCTGATAGCTTTAGTTGCACCTAAGAATCAATGGAAAAAAATCCTACCATGTCAAGATACAGTCTAAATCACAGAATATTGAAGTGTTAAAGTACTTCTCTGAAAAAGAGGTGTTTAATGTTGACAGGTGTGTTGGCACTAGTATTGGTCTTGCCTTGTTGCTTGACCTTAACATCAGCTTCCCTGTAACTGCTGTTGAGGCTGAGGAGGATTATCCTTTTGTTACTGACAGTTTCACTGCTGAGATGGGTTGACCTTTCCTATTCTTTTGCCAATGTATCAAGCCCAGATCATAGCTCACAACTTCTCAAATGCCAGCAAGAACACAGAAACTTTCTTTAGCATTGACAGTCTTGGCCAGAGAGCTGATGCAGCTCACAGTCGCATCTCAGCCCCAGCAAAGGAACATTTTATTTTATTCACTGTACACTTCTGAGATGCACAATCACTTGTGGCCACTAAATGAGTTCATGTTTGTATGCTTGGCTGTTCATACTGTGCTCCTTGTTTATATTCAGAAGCCTGCACATATATTTCCATTGTGCTTTTGTCTGACAAG
The DNA here is from genome assembly GCF_949628215.1 of Phalacrocorax aristotelis. Classification (NCBI taxonomy): domain Eukaryota; kingdom Metazoa; phylum Chordata; class Aves; order Suliformes; family Phalacrocoracidae; genus Phalacrocorax; species Phalacrocorax aristotelis. The sequence continues at coordinate 159,716,084 of NC_134276.1, read as the reverse complement.
GACATGAAAGTGGACTTTGTCAATGTTGTTAGACTGACAGAAAAGATTCATATTGGGCAGTCTTACTGTTGCGATGGTCAAAAAGCAAATAAGCCCAAGTCACTAGGCAGGATCTGTGTTTCATTTTACCCTCCCTTCATTGGATAGTAGCAGCTATAACACGTTTCTGATTTCTAGAGAAATCCTCTAGGAAATATCTAAAAGAATAGCCCTCATTGGGCAAAATATGGAAGTTCTAAGATCTGACTGACAATTATGGTAATTTAATTTTGCTCAAAAATATTCCTATTTGACTCATTAGGTAGTGATTCTTACAAGTAAGTTTGGGGTAACTTTCCTTCCCACAGTGCCTATTTTTAACTCAGGTTTTTTTAATACAGATTCTAAAGGCCTGACTGTTGATATAAACTTAAAATTATTTTAACAAGTCTTGATATCATGCATTAACTTGTAATAGGATCTATGTTTTTATCGCTCATCTGCCTGTTTTAATTTTGTTTACATTTTATATTTACACTTACCCTTTAGTCCTGTGTAGATTTTTTCGGTCAGACTTGAAAGAGCTTTAATACAAAATCAGCATAAATGTGACAAAGGCCAGATGTGTTACTACTGACACTCTGGCTGCCTCAGGAAGCAATCCAAGCATTCACACTGGACCCTCCAAATATGCCTATACCCACTGACTTAGGGATGTTGGAGCCGACAGATGATGCTGGCCGTAAAGGACATTGCTTGGACTGCATGGAACTTCATAGACATCTTAACATTGTTTACTTAATCCTTATTAGGGTTACTGTCTTCAGTTGTCTGAAGAGGCTATTTGACTGTGGGAATAACTCATTTGTCACAGGTATTCTCTGAGTTCATATAACTGGCAGTTATTACTACTTTGTGGCAGAAACACTCTGTCAATGATTGAATGAGCCTTCCCGCTCTCTTAAAGAAGATGCAATTCTTCAACTACTGTAAGGCGAGTTTTCCTTCTAATTAGTATCCTGGCTCTGGGGAGGCCTGTATTGGTAACACTTTCAGAACTTAATGAAGCTATTCTGAAAACAATTAAACCTTCTATGTATAAGACAGGTGCTTCTAATGGAAATAAAAGGTCTTGTTTTGATCAGGTAGAGTATCCTCTTTTTCACCAGAGTAGTGAAAGGTGTCCTTAGATGAATTAAAACTAAGTGTGTAAGGCTAATAGAGGAGAAGTGATACATCCTGTGCTTTAATACTTCCAGAAAGGATAGCAGATATTAATTATAAGGTCTACAATTCATTTAAAGCTTTTCATAGTCTTATTTAGCATTCATACTGCAGGGCAATAAATGGAGAACTATAACGAACAGAGTAACGAGAGAGAGACACTATATCCTCTATTTGCTTGGGAGTGAGGTGAAGCAGTCAAATAGAAACAATTACTAAAAGAGAACTTCATAAAATTGTGTGTGTATGTATATACGTGTGTGTATATATATTCCTGGAACATAAAGGATAGTTTAGATTGAATACCACTGAGATCAGTGCAGTTGCTCCACTGAATTCAACATACCTGGATTTAGGCTTAAGACTACCTGGGTCAGTTTCACCTTCATAGACACTGAGGTTTAAAATTATTTTAAAGTTTGTCCAATGCTGCTTTTCTTTCCCAGAAGATTCTGTAAAGGGAATGATACATATTAATACTGAATTGTTATGCTACTGTATATTATCCAGAATTTCACTGCAAACAGCATAGGTGTGAAGATTCCTTTGTAAAACAAACAAACAAAAAAAGAAACTTCAAACAGAGCACTTGTTACTTTTTTTTTTAGCATGCAGTTATGAATTACTAAGAGCTCTGGAAACACCGGCATTGACTTTAAAGGGTATGAAAGAAAGTCTTTTCTGAGATAGATAAGTCATTTTAGCAAAACAGTAATAAACTATTTCTGTAAGTAGAAATACAGGATTGACTTGACCATGGTAGGTCCAAACTTAAAGTACTATCAACTTGAAATCAGGTTAACTTCATAAAATTAAAGTTGCACCATATTCTTCTGCATATCTTCACGAGTTTTTATGGTTTTAAAAGCGCTATTCATTTAAAAAGACCAACCAAAGAACCAACCAAACAAAAAACCCCCAACTATTCTCTAAATGACTGAGTCACAACAAATGGAAAGCAGTAATGGGCAGCAATGAAAAAAAACCACCCACTGAAAGGTCTGTCAGAGATATAAAACAAACAAATAGGAAAAACCTCTGTCCTTCAAGTTTTCTTTGAAATATGGCATAACACTGTCTAAGACTCTAGGATGTTTACCTTTTTGCATCTAGAAGCACAACTGAATTCTGGGACAAACCCATATGAAAATCAAAATAAGTTAACACAGAACAATCAGTTTATTGTCTGAAATGTATTTTGGCATAAAAGAGAAATAATTTATGTTTTAATAACTTAATTTCCTTTGCATTCTGAAGTTTAAGGTTTTCATGGCGTGTTCCGGTTATTTAAAAGCTTTCAGTTTACCAGTCTTCATTTTTTCCCGTTCCTATAACCCCAGGGAATCTGGATCTTGCTCTGACTTTCTTGGGTTTTCTTGATTTTTCTTCTTTCTGTTACATGCACAGGGAAATCACCATTAAATTTTAATTTACTCCCTTTGTGGACAGAATATATAACAGAGCTTCCACTTTACACTCAAGAACTGGGAATTTATTTTTCCAGAGGAGATTAAATTTCACTTATTTCTTGTCTGAAAGCCTTTTACTCCTGTTCTGCAGTAGTCCTGTATTCACTGCAGTGGCAGATAACAAGAATATCAAGGGTTAGGACTTGCTTCAGACTTTTGGTCTTGCTCTTCATGCTCTGATAGTACTAACAGTTGTGCAATTTAGTACCTAGAAGTTAAGAGTGGCAATTTATAAAGAGTCACAAGCTTCTGTGTTGAAGTGGATCAGTTAACACAATCCAGCCAGCCTGCTGAATCAGATTTGAATTTCTGTTCCCCATGGGAACATCCTGAATGGTTGATTTTATGAAAAGTAGCTGTTTCACCAACTCCACACAAAAGCAGGTCATGGAGAACTTGGCTTTGTCCATGCATATCCTGTATCTTGAGCATGACACAGCAGCATCAGCCTCACTAGGTATTTAAAATGCTGATTAACCACAGGAGTGTGTGTGGAGCAGTGGGGACAGAACATCTTCCTGGTTTTCGGGAATGTTTTAGCTTCTATTGCAGCTGGCACAAAATGCACTATTAGAGTAGTAAAGCACTTTTCAGTCACCCCCTGAACAAAGCACTGTCTTTTTCCTCAAAAGACCTCAGAGTGGTTGAATTCAGCTAGACCAATGAAGCAACTGTAAGAATGTGAAAATGACTTCACTGGTGTTAAATGGGAGATGAACTTCCTGCACTTTTATAAGTTAAAATACTATGGGCCTTATACCTCCCTTTCATGTAAAATGGTTCTATTGGGCATAATTTTGTTCATCAAAACCCAGGTAAACCGCAAGTGTTTGGGGTCTTACAAACAGCCTTGAGCCTATTTTCATAGAATCATAGAATGTCCTGAGCTGGAAGGGACCTCCAAGGATCACCGAGTCCAACTCCTGTCCCTGCACAGGACAACTCCAAAACTCACACCATGTGTCTGAGGGCATTGTCCAAATGCCTCTTGAATATCATTAGGCTTGGTGCTATTGCTGCTCCCCTGGGGAGCCTGTCCCAGTGCTCCACCACCCTCTGGGTAAAGAATTTTTTCCTAATATCCAACCTCATCCTCCTCTGGCACATCTTCCTGCCAATCCTCAGGTCCTATCTTTGGTTGCCAGAGAGAAGAGATCAACATCTGCCCCTCCTCCTCCCCTTGTGAGGAAGCTGCAGACCACAATAAGGTCCCCCCTCACTCTCTTCTCTAGGCTGAACAAACCAAGGGACTTTAGCTGCTCCTCATATGGCTTCCCCTCAAAACCCTTCACCAACTTTGTGGCCCTCCTCTGGACACTCTCTAGTAGCTTTATACCCTTAATAAACTCTGGCACCCAAAACTGTACACAGTACTCAAGGTGAGGCCGCACCAGTGTAGAGCAGAGCAGGACAATCACCTCCCTCGACTGCCTAGAAATACAGAGCTTGATGCACCCCAGGACACGGTTGGCCCTCTTGGCTGCCAGGGCACACTGTTGGCTCATGCTCAACTTGCTGTTGACCAGAACCCCTAGGTCTCTCTCCGCAGGGCTGCTCTCCAGCCTCTTGTTCCCCAGTCTGTATGTACATCCAGGGTTGCCATGCTCCAGGTGCAAAATCTGGAACTTGTCCTTGTTCAACTTCACACAGTTGGTAATTGCCCAGCTCTCTAATTTGCCTAGATTTCTCTGCAGGGCCTCTCTGCCCTTGAGAGTGTCAACAGCTCCTCCCAATTTTGTGTCATCAGCAAACTTAATTGGTATTCCTTCCAGTCCTGCATCCAAGTCATGGATGAAGAGATTAAAGAGTACCAGCCCCATAATGGATCCCTGCAGAACCCCGCTAGTGAATGGCTGCCAGCTGGATGTAACCCCATTTACTACAACCCTTTGAGCTTGACCCATCAGCCAGTTGCTCACCCATTGCATTAGGTGTTTATCCAGCTGTACGCTGGACGTTTTGTCCAGGAGGATACTGTGAGAGACAGTATCGAAAGCTTTACTGAAATCAGGAAAGCTTACATCAACTGGCTTCCCTTGGTCAACTAGGTGGGTAACCTTGTCATAGAAAGAAATTAAGTTTGTTGAGCAGGACTTTCCCCTCACGAACCTGTGCTGGCTGGGACCAATGACTGCATTTTCTGTCAGGTGTTTTTCAGTGACTCCCAGAATAATCTTCTCCATAATTTTGCCAGGCACAGAAGTGAGACTGACAGGCCTGTAGTTACCAGGGTCATCCCTGTTGCCCTTCTTGAAGATTTGGACAATGTTTGCCAGTTTCCAATCAACTGGGACCTCTCCAGATTCCCAAGAGCATTGAAAAAGTAATTGAGAGAGGTCTCGTGATGACATCAGCCAGCTCTTTAATTACTCTCAGACGAACCTCATCAGGCCCCATTGGCTTACAGGGATCCAGCTGGTGCAGCAAGTCCCACACAAGTTCAGCGTTGACTGGGAGTTTGTCATTCCTATAGTCACGGTTCTCTAGCCCACGGCCCAGAGGGTCCTCAGACCAGAGGGTCTCAGGTGGTCCCAGAGCCCATCATCACTGTTGAAGACCAAGGCAAAGAAAGCATTAAATGTCTCTGCTTTGTCTATGTCCCTATTTGTGAGATGACCATTTTCATCAAGCAATGAGGCAACGTTATTTCTGGCCTGCCTTTCGCCATTAACATACGTTAAAAAGCCCTTCCTACTGTCCCTCACAGTATTGGCCAGCTTCAACTCTAATCGAGCTTTGGCCTCACAAATTTCCTCCCTATGCTGGCGAACAGCCTGTCCACAGCCCTGCACCCTGTAGTGCTGTCCATGTTGCCAGACCTTGCTTCCACTGGCCATATACTTACTCTTTTCACCTTATTGCTAGAAGAAGATCCCTGCTCAGCCAAGCCAGCCTTCTGCTTTGCCTGCTTGACTTCCTACCTTTTGGAATTGCCTGCTCCTGCACTTAGGAGGTGGTACTTAAAAAGTGACCAGCACTGATGGACCCCGGCACCTTCGGAAGCTTTTCCCCCAGCGACCTTACTAAGTAGCTCCTTGAGCAACCTGAAATCTGCTCTCCTCATACCCAGGGCTGAGGTTCTTGCTGGCTGTCAGTTCTCCTCCTGTTACCATAGATTTTAGACTTGACTGCTTCATGGTCGCTGTGGCCAAGGCAGCCACCAATCTCCACTCCACCCACAAGACCCTCTCTGTTAATAAGCAACAAATCGAGGAAGGCACCTTTCTTGGTTGGTTCCCTTAGTACCTGTACCAAGAACTTTTCTTCCAGATGGTTTAGGAATCTTCTGGACCTGTTTGTCCCAGCTGTGTGGTATTCCCAGTTGACACCTGGCAGGTTGAAGTCCCCCATTTTATTTGCTGATGTTCTGGTGCAGTGAAAGTACCATAACCTGGTTGAAGGTGTGTATTGTTACACCTTTATCTCTTGTTCCAGTAAGGAAAAAAACATGAAACCAAACACTCATGTGATAATTTCACATCAGTATAACTTGATCAGATAACGCTGTCTCAAAACTGACATGTTTCTATTAAAAAAAAGTTCTAGCTTACAAAATTTTTTAACAATGGGACTATTAAAGCGTTCAGATTTTCAACCATATATAACAGCCAATTTTTTTTTTAAACTACATACTTGACATTACTATAGGTTTTGCTTTTTTTTTGTTTTTTAAATGTAAATAGACATCTCACTCCAGAATCTGTGTAGCTTCTGGAGAAAGCTTCCTTCTGGCTGAATGAAATCTGAAGTGCAAATATTTGCATCTAATTTCTTCTACCTGTCCTTGGCATAAGGATCCTTCTGCATTGCTTGTTTACTCTATGTCCAAAGCAATTGCCACTTCAGGATTTTCAAGGACAAAGACTGATGGAGCAATTTTACGATGAATATGAACAGATTACTTGCGTATAAACACAATTTCTGAAAAGCTCTATCTTCACAGGTAGTCATTCCTCCTGTCCCTGTTAGTTTTTGTAACCTAGTGGTAATCATTCTTAGGCAGAGCCTCTGACAAATGCTGCTCTGGGTTTGGACAACTGTTGTCCATTTTGTGAGTAAGTCACCAACCAGACAGATGCAGAGTAATTTTAAGTAAGACATTTTGCTTCAGTATGAAGTGCCATTATTTTTCATGTATGGTGGTACATTAGGTAATCCTGATAATCCGTGCCACTCTTAAAACCTAAGAATTTTTGTGGGTGCGGAGACCTGCCTGTTCTAATAGCCAATAAGAACATTAAGAACCTGCAGAAATTTTTCAATATTTTGTAGGGTCAGACTGACAGTTTACTAGTCTTTAAGACATAGCATGAGACTAAAAAAAGTGAAACTGCTGAGAATTGCAGTAACAGGCAGTAGACAACCTGGCTTTATTAATGATGAAGCCGTATACGCAATCTCGTTTCCACCTCCATACATCCCCAGCAATTCGTTCGTTGTGACTGTCACCAAAGCAGTTACAATCCTTCATCAGTGCAAGAAAACATTATTACATGAAGGCTAATCCTTTAGCTTCACTTAGGGGAATGGACAGATAAGTCACTTCAGTACAGCCCATTTCTGACTTTGATTTGCTCATGAAAATAACTAGCACAATAGATAACAATCTGCATGTTACTGTAGCTTCCCCAGAAAATTGTTCATATCAGAATTATTTTTACAGATATGCAGGGTTTTTTTTCCCCAAAATGTTTTCCTAGTTGTCATAATATTTCAAAATTTGCAGTTAGTAACGCTTATGTGATATTACTGGCATGTTCAACTTCATGATTTACTTCAATTCATCTGATACCACTCGTGACTAAAGCACCAGGAAGTGGGTGCTGCTGGCGGCAGAATGCTAAGCTTGATGGACCGATGCCTTTATAAAGTCTGGCAAACACTATCTTGCCATGAATAATAACCTGTTCCAGAGTTCAGAATATTTTGGTACAGCATACTGCAAAACATAATTCCTGTCCACAACAAAGCAACTTCTGAATAAGTTATAGCAATCAAGCAGTTGATGTAAGAAGAGAAAGTAGCATCTGTGGTATCTTTTAGAGAACAATGTTTTTCTCTTAAACTACTCCCTTACCGTTCTGGAAGAAGAAAACAGTAAGTACTGAATAGTGTCCCTATTATTTCTACTTCTGATTATTTACATTGTTACTCAAAGCACGCGTGTACTTTCCTTCCTCCTGCATTCTAAGAATGGATCAATGCCTTTTTAAAATCGTAGTGTACGCACATTTGCTCCCCTCCTCTCACTTCTGTTCTCCTTGCACTCCCCTCGAAATTTCAGGCACCCTCTCCACCCATACACAGTTTATCACGTAGGTCCTCGTAGTATGCTAACGTATTGCAACCATCCATTTTACACCGCTAATGAAGTGAAAGAAAGATGAATAAAAATAACAAAAAAAAAAAAAAAAAAAAAGCGTGGATGGTTGTTCTATGCCCACGGCAAGAGGGGAAAAAAAAAAAAAAAATGTGCATTTATCACTTCACTCTCAGCAGTCACCAGCGCGCAGGGGAACAACACAGGGACACGCTCCGCCGCACTGAAGCGACAAGATGTGGCACTCGCTCGGGACGTGTGCCGGTACAGAGTTGGGTCTTCCACCGCCGAGCGCGCACGTCCGAGGGCTGGGCTCCCCTTCGCCCCGTCACGGGCAGCCCGCCACCGCCGCCGCCGCCTGAGGCGAGGACCGGGCCGGGCGCCCCTCGCTCTCCCCTCACTTACCCCAGCGCTCCGGCCACTCGCCGGCCGGGACGGCGCGCTCAGGTGCGGCGCTTGGGACGGCCGTTCGGAGGGCGATGGCCGGCGGCTGGGACGGCCCTCAGGCAGGCGTCCGCCTGCCTGGAGGCACCCCGCCCCGCCGCCTTTCCCCACAGCCCCCTCCCGCGGGACGGTGTCGCTGTCACGGCCCGGCCCCCCTCCGCCTGGGCCCAGGTGTAGCGGCCCCGGGCGCGGCGCGGCGCTGCGCCGGCGGGCGGGCGGCGGTGTGGGCCGCCGCTGGTTGGGCGCTCGGCGCCTGTCGCTGGGCGGTGTGTCAGCGGGCTGGCTCCGCCTCGGCCCCGCGCCTCCGCCCGCCCATGCACAGACATGACACAGACACACAGTCACTGCAGCTGCCGCTGAGCCCGGGGCAGAGCGGCGGCGGGCACCCCGCTCCCGGCACCCGCGGAACGGGCAGCGGCGGCCGCCCTCGGCCCGCCGGGCGTAGCGCCGGCGGCGGGCAGCCTCGGCACCGAGACCCGCAGGGGGCAGCCTGGCACCGGAGGGACCCGGCGGGGGAAGGCTGGCAGCGGGGAAGGGGCGGGAGGCGAGGAAGGAAGGAAGGGGGCAGCCTGGCACTCGGACTCGGAGGCGGCCGCCGGGCACCGGCACGGAGCGAGCCCGGGCGGAGCGCGGCACCCAGCGGCCGCTGAGGCTGGGCCGGCAGCCGTAGCAACGGCGGCGGCGGTGCCGGAGGGAGCCTCTCCGTGCTCGGCTCCGCGGTGCCGGTGACCTTCCCGGGGCTGCTCGCCGCCCGCCAGGCCGGGGCAGGGCCTCCTCTCCCGGCGGAGAGTGTGCGCCAGGCCCCGGGGAGAGGAGAGGAGGCCGGGCCGGAATCCCCCGTCGCCCCCGGGTCCTTCTGGCCGCCGGCGGGGCCTGTGCGCCGCGCGGCTCGCCGCCGGGGAAGGGGGCGGGGGAAGGCGAGCGGGACGGACGGACGGACGGGGCCGGGCAGCACCTCCGGACAGCACGAAGCAGGGAGCGGGCAGGCCCTGGAACGAGAGCTGGGTGGAGGAAGAGGTAGCCGCCTCGGCGGCGCATCCCGGGAAGAGTGGGGACCTCCCCGCCGCCCTCCTCCTCCTCCTCCCACCGCCAGCAGTTCCTCGTCCCGCGGAGAGTGGAGCCCGCCGGTGCCGCTCCGGCCGGGACCCGCCGGCTGACACCTCCAGAGCGCCGGGCTGCGGGGACGGAGCTGGAGCTTGCCCGCTTGGGGCGAAGGAGGGGGAAGCACCGCTTGGCTGCGCGGGGAGGCGGGCGCTGAGCGCCCGTCCCGGCCGCCCGGGAGCCACCCGGGGAAGGTAAGTGCGTCGTCGGGTCGCTGCAGCTTTTAGAGGCGAGGGGCGGGGGAGGGCGAGGAACAATCGGTGAGTGTCTCCCTTCCAGCAGCCCGGGGGAGGGGGCATCCGAGTCCGGTAGGGCCGGGTGGTGGCTTCATCTCCAGATTTTTAATCCCCACCAGACCCGGAGTTGAAGAGACGCTCAGGCGGAGGCAGGCTTGTCGCTCCCCTGCCACAAAGGGGCACGTCCCCCAGCCGGGGGAGGTTACCCCCCTGGCTCGCACTCCGTTCCCCTCGTGAGTCCCCACGGGTGCCTGTTTACACCGCGCCCCACGCCCCTTTCCTCCGTCCGGGACGCGTTCCCGCTGCGCGGGGGGCTCCAGCCGTGGGGCGGAGGGTGGGGGGACGGGGCCGCCGTCCCGCCCGCCGGGTACCGCCGGCTGCGAGGGGGAGCCGGGTGGGGCCGGGGGCTCGGTGGGTGCCGCCGTGCGGGTGGGAGGGTGTCACGCCGCGGGCCGTGAGCGCCTGGCCCCGCGGCGTGCCCGCCCGCCTGAGCGGGACCAGCCCGCCGGCTCGGGGCGAAGCTGCAGTTTGGCTGGGACGCTGGGGCGGGGAGGGTGGTTTCCCCATCCCCCTCCAGCCTCCCCAGCAAGCCTTCAGCCCCGGGGAGCTCCCTTTTGGGCAGGCTTCTACTATCACCTCCTATCCGAGAACTGTGTCATTTCGATCATTAATCCCTGCTCACCGGGAGGGGGGAAAAATAGCAACTTGCGGCCTCTGTGGAGGTGACACGAAGTTTGACAATGCCTTATGTAACACTTTTTGGAGAGATTCCTCGCTCTTCCGCTGTGCCCAGTTTTGTTTTTAGAAAGCAAGTGATTTCTCTTCTTCGTAGAGCATCAGACAAGAGATCTTTATTTGTGTTTTCACCTGAGTACAGCGTCTTCTGCTTCGTTCAACTTGCAACAGGGGTATTGCTAGACAGCAAATAAAGCCTACTTTTTTCCAACGTTCATTTCTTTTTTAAACTGAAAATTAGCCCGAAGGAGGCATCTGAACAGATGTTACAAGGTCTTACCTTTTTGTGTATTTATTATACTTGGTTTTTATAGCACTCTTAAAATTACTACAGGAAACATTTTCACAGCACTGATTGTCATTTAAGTATTCTGGAAGGTACGGATGCCAGGATGGAAGTGACAATGAATCAAATGTCTTTTAAACATCGTTAGCTTTTTTTATACAATTTCAGTGCTAGAAGGAACAGGAAGCACTGGGCGAAACAAAGTGCTACGTTAAAACCAAACCTGGCAATTGCCAACAGGTCAGCACATTTTATTTAATGAAATCTTCTGGATACAGATTAATCTTCTTTGTACAACATTTTTTTTTCCACTTGTTCAGAAATAGAAACAGAGGGAAATTAGATAAGTGGACTGAAAGGTTGCCTAGATTCCCTGCAGTTTCTGTAAGTGTCTATGTCTTCTACTAAAAAAAAAACCCAACAAAGCTAGTTTCACACATAAAGAAAGACAGGGTAGTGATTTGCCACATATTCTTTAGACTCCTACTGCAAAGGTACACTAGGGGGACTAGTTTGGGTTGTTTTTTTTCCCCCCATTCAGTGGTGAAAATGCACAGACTATTGTAATAAAACCTATGAAATGAAGGCTTTTTTCCTCACTTTATAGAACTCCATTATTATACTGTTTATACTATAAGCTTAGAGGAAAAATTGCATGTTTAAACTCAGGCGGGGAGATCAGGGCAGGGGGAATCTTCTAACAAAGTCATTCTTCTCCCTGCTGCAAATAGAGCTAGGTTATCACAGGTTAGTTTACTTATAAGATCAGAACACGTTAATAAACAGTAAAATGCAAACCCGGAATGTCCTCACTGTCTTGCAGTTTTTTAAAATAGAAAAATGACCAAGGTGGAACAGGTATCTGTAGGCTTTTTGAAAACTGCAAATTGCTGATAGTTATTCCAAGTTTGAAATGTGAAATTCTTATTACTTAGGTGTCCTGTGACAGCACTTGATCAGCAAGGCTGCAAGTCATGTAGAAGCCGCAGTAACTGCAGAGTCTCTGATGGATAATTGGATTGGTAGGTTGTTTTTTATTTTTTTTCTTGTTTTTGTCTTTTAATTGCCCACTGTGGTGGCAGGTTTCTTTTCGCTGTCCTGTTGGTGTTTAATTCTCACAATTTGATTTATGTTGTGTGTTGCATCTTTCCTGTTCAAAGTACATACCCCCTTCTCAGTTGCTGGTAAAGAAAGCATAGCTTGGAGGTATTTGGGTATCAGTAGGTAGCAAGGTTTTTGTGTATATATATCTGAAATATGCATGACAACTTTTTTTCTGCTCTGTTTAGATGACAGAGATTATAAGTTCTCTCAGGTCTGGAGAAATATGCACTGGTTTTGTTTGAAGGAGCACGGAAAATAGTATTACTAATGTGTTGAATTCCCTGTGCCAGCTCTTCAGTCTATAGGAATTTCAGAGTAATGTCTTCAGAAAGCCAAAGTGCAGAGCAGTGGTGAATGACTGCATGTCTGTTGACAGCAATAAGATCTGTTAGAGGCTTGATCTGAAATTTCAGTGTGTAGGACTTAATATTAGCAAAAGTAGTATTCCTTCTGAATGAATTATTTTAGAAAACTGGTAAAACTAGGCATCTCCCACATGCAGTTAAACTGCTGAACTGAAATGTTCTTAAGTGTAATGATTTTGAAGAAACAATCCTCCAAACTATTACTTGTGTGGCTGTTTCTTGCTCAAATGTGTATTTTTTTTTGTTTTGCCTGGAATAAACAATCAGTTGTCAATAGACTCTTACTGGAATACTCTCCTCTTTCATCCTCTGCCTGATTTCCTTTTTGTATGTGTGCCTTTATAAAAGCAATCGTAAAAAACCAAACACACATGTACACAAAACCAACAAAACCCAAGCCATTTTCCCGGATGTTTATAAACTGTTTATAAAGGCTGATAATGGGTAAAATTCATAACCTGACTACAAAGTCTTTGCACTATATGCTAAACTTGTTCTATGTGCAAACCGCTGTCTATGTTGATGGGAGCGCTTGTCTAGATCCAAAACAGGATTCTTTTTTTTTTTTTCTGGCTTGTATGAAAGCCTATGTTAATGAGCTCTTGCCAGCTTTGATTGAAGACCTTTCATTATCTGCATTGGAGTAAATAAAAAAAAAATTCCATTTTAAGGATATGAGATCTCTGGTGTATCGATTTTTCCTATAACCTATATGTGCTGATAACATTAAGATAAAGATGTGCATGAGAAGAGAACTTAGTGGCCAATACAAGTTGGCAGTTGGTTATTCTTCATGAGTTTGTCTCCATTCTCTCCAGAGTTAGCTGTATTGGTTATTTGCCTAATTCTGTGGCTAAAGAACTTTCTGAAAAGTAGTTTTGTGTAAGGAAACATACACACATGAGCACATGCACTATTTTTGCTCTGTTAGTTGTCTGGATTTCTTTTTGTAGTGAATGCTAAATTTTAAAATCAATCATTGTTCATTATCCCACACTTGGCATAATTTAAGAGCTGGAGAGTCAAAACTACCATGAAGGAAGGTAATTTTACTTTTCCTTTTTATTTTTGCTCTTTTGTTGAATCACTAATTTTCCTTGTGCTACAGCCACCTGAAGATAAGGGTTAAGAAATGAGCTTTGTACCTTGTAGGGATTCTGACTCTCTTTGGTGTCACTTGACTCAGTATTTGAAGGTCTATCCCATGTCTTGTCAAAGCTTGTTCAATGCTTGACTGTAGAAGGGGAGTAGTAGAAAATACAAATTCTATTTTATGCGGAAGTTGGTGGCTCAAAAATCAAGGAGAAAATTGCTAGAAAGGATTATCCTGGCCTTGGCACTGACTTTGAAGCAAAACTGCCAAGGCTGGAATCCTTGCTTAAGTGCCATCTGTGTCAGAATTAGAAGCAAACTGTGTAAAATAGTTTCAGTTCCTGTTTTAATTTGCGGATCAGACCAGGTCTGATCTGACAACGGTTATAGTAGTATCCACATCACTGTTCTTTCTGGGATATAGCTGCTATTGCCACAACAATGGAGTTAACTGGGTAGAAGCTGCACTTGAAATTGGCAAGAAGAACCCCAGCAATGTCTATCCAATGCTATAGCAAAAAGCCAGACCTAATCACATAAACCTGATGATGGAGGAAGCTGGAAATCTCAGACGGTGCAGGCAGAATGCAGTTTTCCTCACTAACTTCCACATAAGATAGGTATGCTTGAAAATAATAAAAAAGAAATAGATGTCGTCTTTTAAAGATAGAGTTCACTGTCCTTACGCCTCTCATCTCTTGACCAGTGTTATGAGGAGAGAGATGCCACCACTGCTTTACTGTTCTCCAATGCATTTTTGAGTATTGATGAGTCACTTCCGTTACTCCATGTCTATGCCAATTTTCTATCCTCAGGGAATAGTTGCACACGTTGCTCCCTGAGGGGCAGCTAGTCACGGGCCGTATCAGCTAACGGCGGTGGGCTTTGTTTACCCACGTATCTGTGAAAATTACAGAAATCGTAACAATTTTTGCTCTGATGTTGTTTGGCAAAGCTGGAAGTAGTAGTGCAGAACCATAGCTTTCTGAAATTGGAAGGACAACACCCATATCAGTTTAAACCTGCTTTCACGTTTTGGCACTGATACACTTTTACAAGAGAACTTAAGTTCAGTAAAATTCTTTTTAATCACCCCCCGCTTCCTTCACCAGAAATTTTCTGTGGCTTAAAACTTCCAGTGAAGCTGAGTTGTCACTTTCAGTTGCAGCTTTCAATAGTTCCTCTAAAGTTTATCCCAGAATGTGATACATGCAAAATGCCATCATTTTAGTTGTATGATTAGCTTGTGGATTTTATCTCCTGGTAGGCATTTGATAGCTAAGACTTAGGACTGGGAGAAAACTATGTTATTGAGCAATCTGCATTTAAATGCACAGAAGAAGAATGAAGGATTTTGGTGGGGGGGGGGGGGGAGGAAAAGGAGAGAAAGGGCAAAGAAGGCAAGGAATTGTGGAATTTGATTTAAGGTTTTGGTTTTTTTAAAATATGAAACTCTCTATTTTCTTACAATTTACAGATAGACTTTTGTACCTGTTTAGGGACTTGGAAATGAATTTGTCTATTTGGAGAAAAGAGTGCTCCTCATCCTGGAATAAAAGGTGTTATTGAGTGGCAAAATGGGGGTAGCAAGAAGAATTGTGAACTGTTCAAATGAGAAGTTGTTTCCAGCTGATATTCAGGCTTCTCAGCCCAGCTCCTCCTGGCTAGGTTTCACTTTCCTCCTTTCCCTGATTCCCCTGCTGTGCCCCTGAACCTCAGTCACGTCAGTACTAAATTCCCTTGGTGATTGTTTTCCATTCTGTCTTCAGTTAATGCTGCTGCTAATCAATACTGCAAATGGAATTTTATGTTCAGAAATTACTGGACTTCAATGTATGAATCTGCTTAATTTAATATTTTTCAGGCCGAAGGTACTAGAAAGGTGTGTGCTATTGGATAGAAATAACAAATGAAAACCAATCATTCTAGCATTATTAAATCCCCAACTATATGTTCTTTAGAACATGTTGTTCTAAAGAAAGAATATTAGCTTTCATTTGTTTTCCCACAGAAGGGAGTCCTAGGCTTCCTGTTTTTTTTTTTTTTTTTTTTTTTAATTTTTTAGAAAATGAACTAACATTAACTCTGAGGCTCTGCAAACAGCAGTTAAGTTCTGTATTTCTGTAGTCTCATCTTTTTTCAATCCTAAGACTGGTTCTAGAGTGTGACTCATTTAAACATAGGGAGGTTATCATTCATGTAAGACAAGTCTTCTAAGATAAAATATTGGCTGGTGTGCTTGAGAATTCTTAAATAAGATAAAGATCGTTCCTACTGCTTTAAAATGGTAAGTTGTCTGTATTTTTTGATTTTTCAATGTTGAGTGTACTATACAACTAGATGCTGTTTTTTATCAAAGTAGAGAATTGGAGCATTGAAGAATGAGCTCCCTGTAAAGGTGGACAATTTTTGTTATTATTATTGGAATACTTTATAATTTATGTCCTTGATCTTGGTCTTCCAGGTTAATATCAACTACATTTATGAGAGATCTGTTCCTCTTCAGTTACTCTTCCAAGCAATTGAAATCAGTAGGTGATGATGTTGTAAACAATTTTTAGTACTAGAAAAGTTGCATGTTGACATTAACTTCCATGAAGCAAAAAAATTATCAGTTTAAAGAAATGGTAGAAGCTTTTAGTTTGTTACGTCTTCCTTCGTTGAGATTTATGTTGACAAAATACAGGATGCTACAAATGGAGAAAGGGTGGGGGAATCAATACTGATATTGACTCCACTGGGAGATAGGGCCTACTAGTAACTAAAACAAGCCATTTGGTGATGGGCAGGAAAGAGAGGCTTTTTTACTTGATGTTCGTGATTTGATACCAAGTTTTTCAGGCTACTATCCAGAATGCAACTAGACCAATAATTTGGTCTCTACTATTACCTCAGAGAACAACAATAAGATGTACAAGCTGAGAATGTTTGAGATGGAGCTGTCCTCAACTCATTATCCAGCAACCGTCTTACAGTTTAGATGACTTTAAGAAATAAGCAATGTGTATGAGAATGAATCCACATCCTTCCTTCCATAGTTGCTCTCAGACCTCAGGTGTGAAGCGGAGAGTATACCAACAGTGGCTTAAGTTACCATATTTCTTCCAAACACTGCAGGCTGTCTCCCTTTTCTCTTGTAAATTACAATGCAAGTGCAGCTTCAAGGCTGCTAGACTAAAATAGCGGCTTCTAGCAAACTTCTGGGGTCATTCAAACTTATTTGTTTAGATAAGTGATGCAGATGCTTCTATCATTGGAACACTGCCTTTCCATATGAAGGCATTCCTTTGGGAATGATTCCTCCATGGCCAAAATCA
The DNA here is from genome assembly GCF_949628215.1 of Phalacrocorax aristotelis. NCBI lineage: Eukaryota > Metazoa > Chordata > Aves > Suliformes > Phalacrocoracidae > Phalacrocorax > Phalacrocorax aristotelis. The sequence goes on along the minus strand of NC_134276.1, from coordinate 159,699,412 downwards.
GATCAGTTTCCAGCTGGTTTGGACAGTGGAGAACCGTGCACAGTACTGCCTTGCAATGTGGTTATCAATCTTGGAATTTACATCTCTACTGTTGGTACCCAGACCCTTGCCCCTTGCTTTTGCGTACCTTGCTGGGGCAGTGGGACATAAAAGCTCAACTTGTTCATACTGCCAGTGGCCACTGCTCTCACACCAGTGCTCATACCTGGCACCTGAGGTTTATCAAACTGCATCATATACTGGAAACATCTGAAATACTGTTCAGTAAGGTTAGAACTTCATTTATGTTACAGCTGCCATGTGAATAACCATGCACAGTTGGTGAATGGGCTGAGAAAAAAGATGTTCCTAACATTTTCTTCTTTATCAAGATGAGCAAAAATAGTAATATTGTGTCACTAGTTTGTAAGGAATTGAAAATGATGGCGGTATTTTGCATATGCAGAATAACTTTGCCAATTCTTTAGTCTTAGGCATGTTGTGATAATAAATCCATAGGTTTTTGAATGCTTTACAGAGCAGGTTAGAGTGAGGAAAATGACACTGTAGAAAGATAAACTGCTGCACTGCAGGTGAAGTAATTTGAGCAAAGTAGCCCAAGTGGTTAGTCAAAAAGCAAAGAGCAGAACTCTGGTTTCTTAAGAGTCACTGTCCTGTGCTTTAAGCATGTGAAAACACCACTGACTTTAGCAAGAACTATTGCATAATATAGTTATGCCTTAGATGATAAAACCAAGTCCCTGAGGATACTTGGCGTATAACAATTATTTGTATGCAAATATATAGAATATATGTGCATCTTAAAACAAACAAACAAACAAAGTTAATTGGCAACTGGATAAATGCCAAAATAAACCCTCATAGTAAAATTTACAGATACTCTTTATTGATTTAGAGGCAGTGCTGTGACCAAAGGAAGAAAGGAGTGTGTTTTACTTCTCAAAACCAGAAAAGAGAACAACACTTAAAGGAGAAGAAAATAGGAGAATGCTTGAAGGAGTAAATAAATATATCTTGGTTTTTAAAGGTTGTAGGTTAGTGTTCTTTAAATATATGGAGTTTTATCTATGGCCAGGTGGTGCTAACTGCCTCTAGAGGGAAACTGGCACAGCCACTGCCATTTAGCAGAAGTCACCATAAATGAACATTAAGGAGACCAGTCTCCACTGAATTATTGACACATGCCAACTGGGTTAAAAATGTGGCACTTTTATTGAGGACATAATTTTTTATCAGTTTTGACCAGTGATAAGCAGGGGCAGGCACAGAAGCTGTCTGAAGAGGTGGCCACTGCCGTGTTTGTATGGCATGTATCCCTTGGTGCTGCTGGGCAAATTTCTTAAGGGTGAAGGGACAGAGAGAAATGAAGGAGAGAGAAACAGTGATGAGATAAATCCATATTCAACATGTGTCTGAAGGTGGTGTAGTGTGATACAGAACAAATTTTTTGGAAGACCTGTTTGTCCTAAAGCTCTTCAAATTTTTCATAGGTGAGGTTCTTCCCTTCTTGTTCTCAGACTAAAAAATATTGTATTATAGGTCAGTAATAAAGATTTCTGGACCTGCAGTTAGTATTAAGAATTCTCTGAAGTAATTAATTTTGCAGCATATTTTTTTTAATTAAAAATGTAAACATGGCACTTTGGGACATGGTAAAGGAGGCATGGTGGTGTTGGGTTGACGGTTGGACTTGATCATCTTAGAGGTCTTTTCCAACCTTAATGATTCTATGATATTTCATTTTCTGTGCTTGCGTTTTGTTCCTCAGTTTCATTCATCCTGCAATTGGACATTGGTATATTGAGAAAGGCCTGAGTTTGGTTTTTTCTAAATTTTTTTTTCTTCTTTGTTTTTCTTCTTTCTTTTCCTTTCTCCTAGGCTTTCATATTTTAAGTTGCTATATATGAAGGCAATATGATTTGGGAAAACATCTTGACTTTTCTGGTTGCAATAGTGGAATTACGAATGTAGCATAGAAAGCGGTTATTTCTTCATGTTACTAAAATGCCTAGAAGCTTTGGTTGAGAGAGGGCTCCCCTCATGCTGGGTAGAGCACAAATACACAGGCACTGTGTTTATGGAATAGGAAGGCTGGTATAAAACAGCAATATAAATACTGGTGTGTGGCTGGAAATTTTCAGACACAGCAGTGCTTTCAGAGAATCACAGAATGGTTGAGGTTGGAAGGGAGCTCTAGAGGTCATCTGTTCCACCTCCCTTGCTCAAGCAGAGCCACCTAGAGAAGGTTCTGCAAAACTATGTCCAGATGGCTTTTGAATATCTCCAAAGCGGGAGACTCCACAACCTCTCTGGACAACCTGCGCCATTGCTCAGTTACCCTCGCAGTAAAAAAAGCGTTTCCTGAAGTTCAGAGGGAACCTCCTGTGTGTCAGTTTGTGCCCACTGTCTCTTCTCCTGTCACTGAACACCGCTGAGAAGGATCTGGCTCCATCTTCTTTACACTTGCTTTCTGATGCTTATTTTTGACAACCCTCACCAGTTTCAGCTCCAGGTGGGCTCTGGCTTTCCTGACTGCGTTTCTGCATGCTCAGGCAGCGTGTCTGTATTCTTCCCAGGTTACCGGTCCCTGCTTCCACCTTTTGTATACTTTATTTTTGTGTTTGAGTTTTGCCAGGATCTCCTTGTTCATCCATGCAGGCTTCCTGGCATTTTTGCCTGACTTCCTGCTCATTGGGATGAATGGTTCTTGAGCTTGGACGAGGTGATCTGTGAGTTTCAACCAGCTTTCTTGGACCCCTCTTCCCTCCAGGGCCCTGTCCCATGGGACTCTTTCAATCAGATCCCTGGGGAGTCCAAAATCTGCTATCCTGAAGTCCAGGGCTGTGATCTTGTTCTTTGCCCTGCTCTCTCCTGTCAGGATCCTGAACGTCACCATAGTCACTGCAACTTAAGGCTGCCTTTGACCATCATATCCCCAAGGAGCCTTTCCTTGTCTGTTAGTGTAAGGTACAGCACAGCACCTCTCATTGTTGGCTCCTCTTGTCACTTGGGTCAGGAATTTGTCATCAGTGCTCTCCAGGAACACTTATGCCTGGTTGTGTTTTCCTTCCTGTAGGTATCAGGGGCATTTAAATCCCCACTGAAGACCAGGGCCTGTCAGTGTGAGGTTGCCTCTACCTGTCTGTTCTTCTTGGTCAGGTGGCCTGTAGCGGATGCCCACTACAATGTCACCCATACTGGTCTGCTCTTTAATCCTTACCCATAAGCTCTCAGTTAGCTCATCATCCGTGCCCAGGCAAAGCTCTGTGCATTCCAGCTGCTGTCTCACATAAAGGGTGACTCCACCTCCTTGTGTTTCTGACACATTCTTCCTAAAGAGCCTGTATCCCTCCGTTGCAGCACTCTGGTCATGCAAGCCGTCCCACCATGTCTCTGTCATCCCAACAAGGTCATAGCCTTGAAACTTTGTGTTTATTCATGCAAAAAAAGAAAATTCCACAAATGATGGAAGAAATTCAGATAAAAGCACTGTTTTTGCCAGTATAACTGTGACTACTGTGGCAGCTTCTGCTAGCCAAGTTACGTCAATCAACAGTCACTTTTCACACCATCAACCAACATCGCTGGGGTGTCAGAAATTCCCAAAGTGAGAAACCATTCCTGCCCAAAAGAGCTTACAAAATACAGAAGTAAGAGTGTGCTGAAGTGTTTGAAAACTGAGAGTTAGTAAGTACTTTCCTTTTTAAAATTTTTTTTTTAGATTGTACTTTTAATCTCAATAATTTGTTATTTGAATAATACTGGCTTATTTGTTGATGGTATTGTTTGTTAAATGTCTTTGGTAAAAATAAAATCTGTATTCCTATGTTGTGATCTACTGGAAGCAGCAACATGGGACAGTTCTGAAAAAAATCCACTGTAGTCCTGGGTCATAACTGATTTTCTCTGTCAGGTTACATTGTTTTTTAATTGCTGTGGTATTCTAAGTACATTTTTATATTTGACTTGTACAATTTTATTTTAGCCCTTCCAATAGTATATAACAATTTTTTTAGACTAACCAAACAGAAATCTTTAGCAGAATGGAGACAGATCCCAGTGTACCTGTCACGTGATGGTAATTTATGAAGGTGAAATCCATCTAACGTGGCAGAAACAGTCATTCATCACAGATAGCAAAAAATCCAAGTTCTCTTGTGTTTTTGTCTCTTTTTCTTTACCTGTATTCATCATCCATATTTGAGTTTGTGATACAACTTTTTTGATCCCCAAGAACTTGTTCTATTTGGTCTGTTTTGAGTCAGGTATAGCTATCATTTTTTAGGACTTAATATCTTTGATTAATCAGAGCAAAATGGAATTTCTGGTGAAGTGTTAGCAGATTGAGCATTGGTATTCTAGCAGGCCAGATGTAACATTATTAAGATTGAGAAGCATTTTCAGGAGCTGTTTGGAATGCCAACTTCAGCCTTTGTTGTGAGAAATCACTCTTTAATTGTTCAGGTTGTCTCGGGGCCATTTTCAAATCCTCTCTGCTTTTAGCCAAGGATATTGTTAGATGATACCCTTAATGTTTTCAGTTAGATACTCCTGTCAAATGCCAACCTGGCAGCCAACTTCCATGCTTTTTTTTGCTGACTGAAACTCCTATCTGAGTTGACTGTGGTAACCTAGTGCAAATTCCCACTAGAAACCAAGCCTGCTAAATTAGGCTGAACAATGGGAGGACATGAAACCTGTGCTCCTTGCTCTTAACTAGATTCTATTCTTTTCTCTATCAAGTTCAAGCCCCTAATTTTTCAAGGCCCTACTTGAAACCCCAGTGGGCATGTTTCTGCCAGGTTCGCAGGGCTTCAAGCGAGGCCCTTAATGAGCTGAACATTAAATACCGAAGTAAAAAACTTTGCCATTCTTGCTTTCCTTTCCTGTGAGCTGTCTCACTGAAGTCAGTGCTACTAATAGTGTAGAGTGAGGAACTAACCAATACAGATGAGGATCTGTTAGAGTCCTGCTCTTTGAGATGGGCTCTCCATCCGTCAGTTACCAGTGTTTGCCGTGGTGGAATACTGGCAAGCATACAGTGATGCTTCTGGATGGCATCGAGTTCTCAGTAGAGATCCCAACATTGATCTACATTAGTAGTATTAGACACCCCAAATGAATGTGAATGTAGCAGATTATGCTTTGTGGTGAATCCTTTTGCATAAGTCTTTCCTGTTAGCTCTGGCTAAAGAGCCACAAAGCACCCTAAAAAAAAGAAAATGGAATTGAGCAGGCCGTGTAATGGACAAACTTGAACAAATTACAGCTTTGTACTTTGTATTTAGCATCCTGACTGTGCTGGGCATATGTGCCTTTGGAAATGCAGTGATGGGAACTGCAAAGGAAAAAAACTTTATTCTCAATAGGATATCAAAGCTTTTCTTATGGTGGTATAGAATAAAAAAAAATTGCAGTCTTAATTTAAGAAAAGCAAGAGGAATTTCAGTTGGAAAAGTATTAGTATTGAAAGTAACCCAGGTCTACCAGGATCTCTCAGTATACAGCAATGTAGTATTCCATTGCTGTTCTAGTACTGCGGAACCTATTTTGATGCGTCACTAAGATGGAAACGAAACCACAGTATACAAAACTGAAGTATCAGCCAGCCATCCGTCCATTTTGATACCAAATTCTGCATCCTCTTTCCTTGCTTTCTTTCACTGAAACAATGATTCTTTTATACCTTGGCACGTTAATATTTGCAAAGTGTTTTTGAAAGATGAAATGCACCAGAAAGGTGCTAAGTATTCTTGCTTTCATTTAGAACTAATTTTCATTCAAGATGTTCTTGTCATGGCTTATACTTGGTGTGAAAACTGGAGGGGATGCTGTGATTTTAAGAATTTTGGGCTTACTTGTTTTGCTGGCAGAACACAAATATAGATATGCAAGGTTTTTACTCTAATTCTGTGGCTCAGGAGTAGCTTTTTGATGTAGATGAGGATCTGTATTCTAGAAGCTGCTTTTCTAAGGGCTGGCAGAGAAGTGTATCTGAGATTACTTGTTATATCTAGAATGCAGATTGGGATGTGCTCAGTGCATTTAATTCACCTCTCTAAGCATCAATGAAAGCCCAAAGTGCTGTCATACTTGCAGGGTTTTTTCTTTCCTCTCCCTGCATGCCTGTAGCTAACAGGTAGACTGAAGTTTTGGATTCTTAGATCTTTCTTTAAAAACACTGAATATTCAAATAAAGGAGAGATTCTCTATGTGGGCTTGGCACAGTTAGTGCAAAATTTCTTGCCATTGTTAAACTATAGATGGGAGGAAGAAGTTCTGGAAGAACCTAATTAAAACACTGACATGTCTAACTCTCTGTACTATGTTTATATATAATAAACCAAAAATTAGTGGATGCTCTGGATCTATTAGGAAAAACTTACTTTGAGGTAAATAAAAGTATGGAATGTTACATAGCCAAAATTCTCATCTTTAAGGTTATTAACTCCTATGAAATTTATTTAGAACAAATGGTGATCCGTAGACAATTTCTAAGGTTCTTGGCTCTTGATTAACTCGGACATGCAGACTCATATGTTATTTTTCCATCTGCATGTGCATCGGTAAAATGTTCAGGGGTTCACAAACTGAAACCACTGGTTTGAAACAAAGTATTAACTGATACAACTTAGGAAATTGTATTAGGCATATTGCAGCGCTATTGATGCTTGTTCCAACTGTATAGGAATGTAATGGCATGACACCTGTTGACTTGAATTTTGGAACAGGACTTGAATGCATGACCCTAAAAAGCTCCAAGAGTTGTTTTCTTTGGCTCTGAGTGGTATTCATTACCTCTTGAGTTTTGCCTTCAATAGTTGTCTTTATTCAAGTGCATATTTACTTACAATAAGAATTGATGGCTTGCTTCACAGGACAAATGAAAGACTTGGATGGTATTATATCTCCATGCATCTTTTCAGTATTATGGGAAATTTCATGTCACAAGAAGCACATTTCCCCCTGTATAAATGTGAAATTGTGTTGTAAATGAAATCTCTCAGCTTTGCTAAGATTTTTACTTGAGTCAGCAACTGCCGTGCTGAAAAGTACCATAATTTTGAAGCAGAAATTTAGGACTGAAGATTTTAAACCATTTTCTTTCTTCCTCATCATTAAGAGAATAGTGGCTTAGCAGTCAGGAAGAAGAGCATTCTGGTTTTATAAGCAGTACTCAAGTTCTTGTATTAGTTGATTAGAACACCATGTTCATGTTTCTCTGCCACCTCCTCACTGGCTCTCTCACTTCTGGTTTTGTTTCTAGTTTTTGGACCCCACCTTTCATTTTGGAGCTGCAAAACTAATCCAGTTTTGATCTGCATTTTGGATCAAATGTGTGCATGTGGCTCTGGGAAAGAAGGGTTGCCTTGAGACCAAAAACTTGCAGTTGCTGACTGCAAAAAAAAAAAAAGTTGATGGTAAGCTAGGTGTTTGGGGATTTTTTATTTATTTATGCATAAGAGTGTATTCTGAAAAGTGTTCTTAGAAGTTGAGAAATGTGCACGTGTCTGTAATTTCAACAGAGATGAGGTGGCATGATGACCTGTATAAGATTTGTGGGCTACTTGGTCTTTCAGTTGCCTGTTTAGGGTTGGACAGAGCATCTATTTCTCATTTGTCATTCTGATTGAGCTGAAGATGTCCCTGCTCACTGCAGGGGTTTGTAATAGATGACCTCTAAAAGCCACTTCCAACCCAAACCATTCTATGATTCTATGGAGCAGTCTGTTCCTGAAGGACTGCACCTTGTGGAAGGGATCCACATTGGAGCAGTTAATGGAGAACTGCAGCCCTTGGGAAGGTCTTATGTTGGAGAAGTTTGTGGAGGACTGTCTCCTGTGGGAGGGACCCCATGCTGGCGCAGGGGAAGAGTGTGAGGAGTCCTCCCCCTGAGGAGGAAGCAGTGGCAGAGACAACATGTGATGAACTGAACACAACAGAAAGAAGGGAGAGGTGAAGGAAAGGTGTTTCAAGATTTAGTTTTTATTTTCTCATTGCCTTATTCTGATTTGATTGGTAATAATTTAAATTAATTTCCCAAGTCAAGTCTGTTGTGCCTGTGACAGTGATCTCTCCCTGTCTTTATCTTGACCCATGAGCCTTTTGTTATATTTTCTCTCCCCTGTCCAGCTGAGGAAGGGGAATGATAGAGTGGCTTTGGTTGGCACCTGGTATCCAACCAGGGTCAACCCACCAGATAAATGCAATTTTCATTTTTACTATGTATAAGTTGAGTGATTTTCCTTAACTCTAGTCTTCATTTTGAGTTAGACTGCGAGATGCTTATGCACTGTAATTGTTAGTGAAACCGGTGGTGTTATTTGAGAGTGATTACTCCCTTGTATTCCCAAATGTGTGGTGACTGCTGATTGCTGTACTTGCCCTGTTTCCCCAACATTCAGCTATATTTCCCTGTTTTGGCCGCTTGTTTTCCTTAATCGTGCCTTTGGGTTGTGCGAGTACCTTAGGACAGGCATAATTTCTTTGTTCGGTATTTGCACCGTGGTTAGCACAGCAAAGCCATGGGTCTTGGTGGTGCCTGGCAACCACAGTCTGTAATGCCCTGTATAGTGCTCAATAATTAAAGTATTACACAGTTGGACAAGACTGGCAGGACTCGTTAAAAACATACTCTTATCCTAAGGTTACCGAATGCACCTTTAAAACATACCCTACATTCTCTCTTACCAAGTGAGAGGGCTTTTCTCTTTGCCGTTCATAACTACAGGGGACTCTAGTCTTCAGATAGCACTGGTAATAATAGCTACAATATTAAAACGAAGATGGAGGTACTAAAAGCAGAGACGGAGGATGCAAAAACCATTCTGTAATCCTCTGGGATAATGGCCTTAAGCCACATGTCCTTGTGATTTATGCACTTGTTTTTATTTGTCCTCTTCGACAGAAAGCTTTGTCACTGAAGAGATTTTATAATAGCCTGTTCAGTATGATTGTAGTCTCTTGTATTCATGTAATAAAGCAAATAATTTTGGACCATTTGTGGGTTTAGTCATTCTTGCTGTATGCATTTCACCTCCAATTTCACCTTCAATAGCTTAGATGGAGCTAGATAGGATTTTCTGTTTGCTTAGTTCTGTCCCATGGTGATACTACATAGAAATGCCTTCCATTTTGTAAGTAAGAAAGATACGCATGTGTTGTACCTGCAGTGTATACATGTGTAGTTGGCGTATGTGAATATAGGTTGGTAGAATTTGCAGCATTGTGTACTTTCAACAAATATTGCAACCAGTAAAGGCCTATATTAAGATAAGCAACCTGAAGCAGAGGAAAAAATTGGAAAACTAGAATTTATTTCTTTAACTTGTAAACTTTACTGCAGCCTCAGTTTTACAGTAGTAAATGTTGCAGTGACAGGATCTATAAAGGATGGCAGTGAGTTTCAGATCGCAGCTTATTCCAAGAGCCAGGTACTCGAGTAGCTGAAGAGAGCATATGTGGAAGAAAGGTAACATGCTGGAGCAGGGAACTAAGAGATTAAGCTATTGGTCATCTGTTTTGCTGCTTTTGAGGTGGAAAATCTATCTGAGAGGAATTTTTTTGGCAAGAAATTTCTTTGGGAAAGAAATGCAAATAGTGCTTTTACCTTGCTGCTTCTGTGACTGTGCATCTTCTCGCTACATTAAAATGTTACCTTTGTTTTTTATCCATAACCTCGTAATGAAAAAAGTTGTTCCAGAGCTAGTCTTTTATGTCCTCTAAACTGAGTTGGCTTCCCTGCTGTGACTTCAATAATGCATCATCTCGTAAGTTCAGTGGTTTTAATGCATTTCAGGTGAATTTGTGAGTTGTCGTTAGGTGGTTAAAAGGAAAATAGCTATAATGGATTGGATGTAAAGCCACTTCCCCAGCTTCTTTCCCATCCCGCCCACTAATATGCAGAAGCATCTGTCTCTCATCTCCTCTTTGCCTGGTGCTATGCGTGAGTGCATTTTGACAAACATTTTATGAACAGAGATCTGTGGAAAACCTATGAGACAAAATAACAGTGGTGAGAAATGCAAGTAGTTCTGTCTTACTAGATAGCTGCTTGTGCAATAGAGGGAGATGCTATAGCAAATAAAAATATTTATGTAGTAAAAGTTACCACAGTAAATGAACCTGTCTTCTGTAGCTCTACTGAAATACAGCATCTCTACATTTGTAACAGTTACTTACAACTTCAAAAGGTGGATTTTGGCCTATATTCTTCTTAGAAGTTACATGCTTATGCTTTTGTTTTTGTAAGGTTTAATGAATATATATTCTGTCTTTTGAGTTATCTGAATACTATGTAAACGAGGAATTTTTTCAGTTAAGACACTTTCAAGATTATGATCATGTTGTGACAACTCAAATGTCTTTACTTTTAAAGTTTCAGACTTTGTGTATTTGCAGATAGGAATTATGACTGAAATCTTTTCCGTATCTAGAGGCCAGATTGGGTGTACAGAAATTCCAAGTAACTTAGAGTAGTTTTCCAAGTATGCATGATACATGTGTTGCTTCCCTTCTAGGAACACATGTGTATGTGGTGCTTCCAACATGCGAGGATAAAAGGCGTTTGAACCCCTACATTTTATTTTATGTGAACTTGCTGCAGTGATTTTACTTGTTACCTACTCACCTGGTGTAAGCAGTGTTTTAGGTAACATTTATGACTGGAAAGAATGAAACAGTGTGCTCTTTGTAGTCTTTTATAAGTTATACTACAATTTATAGCATAGATGAAGCCTTAAATGATTTCGCTAACATCACGCAATTGGAGGATTGTACTCATTTGAATTGGATCCAATAGCTGTTTGTGTCTAGTAAGGAACTGGCAAAGAGGAGAGCCAAGCAGTATTGGGGAATTCTGGAATAATATCCAAGACATAACTACATCGGCTCTTGGGTGCTTAGTTTATGGATATTTTGGTGTGAGATGTATTCCTGGCCTAATAGGGTAAACCGGTATGAATTCTTACTGGTTTCTTCTGTATCCACTTGGTTTCCCTATATCTGTCCAGATTTTCATATTTTCAGCAGCTTATAAGCAAGAAGTTAGTAAAGCTGAAGTGAGATGAGGATGCTGGGGACATAGAATCTTTGATATAGGGTATGAATATGCTCTGCAAGTTGCATGCTGCTGGCTTCAGAAGGTTTTTTTGAGCATGGAAAATAGTAAAACAGTCGGAGAATGCAGCTGTGAAGAACCAAGTGATTTTTATCGTTCCTCGATGACTGTCCTTTTGCATTTATATACCAGAAGTATGTTATTACTCTATTTGTATTTTAAATCAACTCTTTGCTTCTTTGTACTGTTATAACGCACCTTGAGGTTGGAAAATGGTGCTATGTAAATTCAATCACACTTAAAACGAACCAAACAGAAAGTTGATAGCAATAAAACTCATTCTTTGTCAGGTACCTGGTAGACCTGTTTATTGTGAGAACTGTGTTAACTTCTTGGGAAGGTTCTTTCTGCACCAGAACCCTCCATTCAGTCTGTTTCAATCGCAGTAAGCAGTATTGTTCCTAGCCACACAGCTCCAGTGGAACTAAAAGGGGTGCAAACAGATAAGCTGAGCTACTCAGAGCCCAAGCATGTTATGTGACTCTCTAGGAGATCTGACTTTCAAATTTAAAGGACTTCATTTACAAATCTGTCCAAACGCCCTGTAACTTAATAAAATAACTCCTTCGTGTTTCAGTGACAGGCTTGCAAAGTTTGTTAGCATACAGGTGATTGCTGGTAAGAAGAAATCTTGCCATCCTGCTGAAGCCTGGGGAAGACATTTTGTGGACTTCTCTAGAATGCTGTAATAGTAGTTTGGTTTAATTGACTTCATACTTCTGTGTTAAAAAAAGTAGTTGTCTGAAGGTTTGACCACATTAACGTGATTAGACTTGGATTGTTTGAGGGAAAGAGTTTTGTAAGCTTCGTTGTTGATTTGTGATTTTTATTTTTTGCAAATGCTCTTCTTTACTATTGTGTTCATGTAAGATGCTTTTTGTTTTTATTAATTTATTTTTATATATTTTTTCATTCAGTATTATTTAAATTGATCCACTTCTGTTTTTCTGCTTCTTAATAATATTGAAACTGACTGTTGTCCAGAGAATATTTCCTTTGTATTGTCCATCTTTCAAAATGTTAGCCTGACAATAAATTGTGCAGTGTTTTGTTTTCCCCCTAGGGGTAGTTGCAGAGATTAGCAGGACAATGAAATAGTAGGGGAAAGCATCTGGAAGGTAAGACTTTCCAGATGGATATTCTGTTGAGTTATAACAGGGGACGTGGTTGGTATTTTTGTTTTGTTTTGTTTTTCAAGAGAGTAAGGTGCAAAAATTCCGCTCTTAAATTCTTAGCCTTTTCATTTTTCTTTTTTCATAATGAGAATTGGCTTGGTAATGCCAGAGGAATTAATCTGATTGTCTAGCCTCATGGAATCAGGCTGTAGAATTCCAGCAGCTATTACGGGCTCCAGGAGTTAGGAGTCTATAAATAATGGTTAAGCTATACCTAAAACTGAGATTTTCAATCTTTATTTTTAAGATTTTGAGTCATAAAGAAGTGTATCACATTTCATGGTTTAACCCACTGATTGTTTCATCTTTTATTGTCAGTTGTTTCCCGGTTTCTTCCCCAGGTATTCCTGTAGGAAGCCAGTTGATCAGTACGAACTAAAACCACAGACCGTTCAGAAAATATAGTGCACAAGTGCCCAGCTGACCTTGATATTATATTTAAAGAGCATAAAACAAAAAAAAAAAATTGTGTAAGCTCAAAAGACTGGATAGCTATACATCTACTGAAGTTAGTAGTAGCAAATATTTAATGGCACAAATGATCACAATCTTTCAAAGAAGCTTAAGAATATGGTAGCACATTTTATTAGTAGCTCTCTGAATACAGTAGGTCAGTGGAATAAGAAAAGACTTCACATTTCTCAACAAAACAAAAGACAACTATATCCAATAGAAGTTCAAAGAGTGGGAGCCAGCTAAAAGTTTCAAATTAACTTTTCTAGCAAGATTAAAAACTGTACGCTACTTGGAATTCCTTTTTCCCCTCCTGCACTTCTAAAATTCCTTGTTGCTTTTCACTGGTCCAAGATTTAATATTACCAGTAAAAGAACATTATCTTTCCTCGAGATGACTTATAATTGAAGGAAGAGCACAGGTGATGATTCAATAAGAGTTCTTAAAATCTTTTTACTGAGATTTAAACTAACCTGTCCTATCTCTGGATATAAGCAAATTCCTTTTCCCTGTAAGACTAACCCTTTTCTTCTCTAACCCAAGCAATATCCTGATATTTTTCTGAACAAAGTAAAAGTCAATAACTGATCTTGGACAGTCTGCTCCCTTGACAACTGCAGAGTCTACTTGCATTGACAGCATTAAGCTTCAGTACAGATCCTTTTCTGGTTATAATAGAAGATCCTTTATAATTTCAAATGAGTTTTCAGGGAGATTGTATGATAATTGGTCACTTCATCTGTATGGTTGCCTGCATGATTTCTACAGGAGCATGAGATAAATGAGGGGAGAGGAGAAAGAAGGAAGACTACAAGACTGGCTAGATCCCAAAGCACCTCAGACTTAAGTGTTCTGTTTTTGGGGTAGGCATCTGACTAGAGCCACCCCCAGCTGACATCTGTGGAGTGTGTGATCAGCTTTCAGCTATCCCTGAAACTCACTACTGAAGCACCGATCTCAGTCAGCATCAATCTCAGATGATCAGTACTCATCGGTTAACCCTCAAGAGATTTATTAGTAGGTAAAACTGCATTGAGGCATGTTTCTGTGGAATTCTCTTTAGATCCACCGATGCCATTAACTACTTCCTAGCAGTGTTAAAAACTTTAAAACATAGAGGATTTAAAAAACCCACAAGTTCTTCCTTGAGCTTTTCATGGAGTGGTCTATTATGCAAGTCTTCTCCCTGTCCATCTTCCTGGCACACACATGATTTTTGGTACTATTTGGGAGTCTTCAAACAGGCTGTGTGAGTGTTTTCTAGGAATGGCAGTGGGTGATAGCCTCTAATGGAGTTTTTTTATTTTTAAAACCAAAACTGATCTCCTTCTGATCTAAACAGTTGCACTGTCCATGTCGTAAAAAATTGTATTGAGTTCTGTCTCCATGTGAATGGAAAACATTGAGCTGGTTTTTGGTTTGTGTTTAAAACTCTGAAGGACCAACGAAGAAATAAGTTTGTTTCAGAAGTGGAATAACTCCTGGACAAAGCTAAAAATATTCCTTGGCATATCTTCTATTTTCATATATGGTGTGCTAGAGCAATTCCATGTATTGTCTCTGTCATGAGAGATGGTGCACTAACTTAAAGAATAAGGATTATTTTGCATCTTCTCTATTAAATTTGCAAACGCAAATGAGGGAGTAGCGGGGGAGATTAGTTGCTTCATCTTAAAAGGAGTTTAGATCCTCAGTGGCTGTAAATTACTGCTTTTTTTTTTTTTTTCTTTTCTTTTTTCTTCTTTTAACCTGATGTAGGCTTAAAAATATTTACTTAGTCCAGACTTGTGAATTCAAGAAGAGACTGCTGCATTAGTGTGTTCGGCCATGTTTTGCTTTCTCTGCCAAGAATTGTTTTTCTGTCTATTAATTGGAGCTGTCACTGTGCATGCTGAAGTAATAGTGATTTTTACATGCAGAACCAGCATACCAATCAGTAATTAGCCACAAGTTCAAACTTCTGCTCCCTAGTGTATTGGTAAAGGTTCATGACTAAAGTACTGCCTTCATCTCATGGACTATTTCCATTTCAAGTTGATAGTAGAAGTGGGAGATAATTCATTACTATAAGTTGCCTGGCAAGTGGATATTAGACCCAAGTTAATAAGTACCATACCTTAAAGGAAAGTGGTCTGCTGGGGTGTCAGCTGCCCTGGACATTGGGTGAGTAAATGTTCCTTGTGTTTCTGAGTGGGAACTTCTAAAGGATTATTGTAAAATAGAAAAGAAATTATATTTTTGCTTAATCGTGCATTTTTTCAGCTATTGATAATAGAAATTTAATCAAGTTGATACCTGGTGCTATTGATTTGTAGATTGAGTAAATTCTATAATCTTGCTTGAATGACTGAAGTGTTGTCCTCTTGGACAAGGTATCCAAGGACTAGTTTACTCAAAACACCGCGACTGCTGCAGGGGAAGAGCAACAGTTTGCACATGTATTTGTGCCCAGTGGAAATCTGAGGACAAAACAAAGTGGTTAGTGACTTTTTACAAATTAGATTATATTAGAGTGCCTTTATGACGATTTCAGGATTATTAAAACCTCAGATCCATCTGTCAAGACTGATAAGTATCAGCGCATGTCCAGAGGTGTTAGATAACAGCACTCTTAGACACACTTGGCCACTGCTGGTGTGGAAGTGGAGATCTGTGAAAGAAATACTAAGATTTTATAAATGCAGTATGGGTGGAAATGCATGTGTGTGTAAGCACCAGAAGAAACAGCGGAACAAAGGAAAACAGTTAAAAGCATGGCCTGTATTGATAACAAAAACACCATTCCCAGGACAACATTCCCAGCAGTAAAATTCAGGAATGTGGTTTTCAAGGCCAAAAGACCTGCACTTTGATAAAGCCAACACACAGATGGCTTGTCAGCAGAAAATCCTCCATCCTAGCAAAAGGAAGGTGGAAAAAGGCTTTGACATACCATGTATAACATTCCTCTTCCTGTTAGGTCACAAGGAAAACAGACACATATTCCAAGTGAGGGAAAAAACACACAGTGGGTAGCAACTGGCCTAAGATTTTGGAAATTTAATTTAGCAAGACATTGAGACTGAGAACCACCTCATAACAGCTGATGATGTCGAAGTGGTATGAAAGAATCTGTCTGAAAACTGGTTTGTTGGTGGAGAGGAGCCCCAGAGACATGGTACGGACTCAAAAGCTATGATTTTTTTGTCTTCTCTTTGTAGACTACTTGGGCACATATATCTGCCTTGATGCTTGTGAGAATGTAGGCTTGAGCATGTAAATGAATTAAATCTATGGGAGAATGAGTGTTAGTGTGTAAACCCGATTTATTTAGGGGCTTTGTTAAAAAAAACAAAACCGCCTTCCCCCTTCATGAGTTCTTGTATTTTGCAGCAATTTCTCTATATAGAATATATGGCTTATCTCTCAAAATTTCCATCATTACAGTGGTTGTTTCATATTGGTTTATTAGCTAAGATGTTGTGATAATTTCCAAGGAGGTAGCCTGTGCCAACAGAAGAAGAAAAATCGGGAACTTGACGTTGCTAAAATTGAGCTACATTTGATAAGACTGAATTGTTATTTTTCAGACACAGAAACAACCTATTTCTGTGGGTACTATTGTCTTGAAATTCGCTTTAGAAGTTTTTGCTGATTTCAGTAGAAATTAAAGTTAATTTCCTTTTCTTTTAGAGACATTTAAGTTTTTGTTTGTTTCCTTGTTCTTGATCGTTGTAATCAATCCAACTGTTTGTGAACTCTTTACCATCCATAGTATGCAAGCCAGAAAATATGGCAGACAAGGGCTTGTGACAAATAGCTTGCTTTTGTAAATTTTGTGTGTGCCACTCAACATTTTTATCTAATCTTTGGACTTTTTGTACTGCCTGTCACTGTCATAGGTAAACATTCTTGAGGGTGATACATCTGTTTAATGAAGTCCATAACAGTCTTACTGGAATTTTTGTGCCTTGACCCTTCCTTGGTTGAAGAAAGGGTTTTTTTTGTTGGGTTTCTTTCTTTTGGCTTTTGTATGTGTGGTTTTACATGTACAGCTCCTTTTCAGGCATCTTTAGAAATGTTATAAATGATATGGATCCTAATGGTGTGGGGTAAAGGCAAAATCAGTGCAATCTCCTTTGCATGGCTAGCACACAGCAGATTCCCATGAATCCCATGAATTCCCATTAATGTTTTATTCCTGGCTGTTGCTACCTAGGGTCTCTGTTTGAAATTTCCATTGGTTGGAGGAAATTGGTAGACCATGACCAGCTCAAGGATGATGAAACAGTCACTGGTGGAACTGTGTTTGCCCCATTGACAGTCCTGCCAGGACCTTGAGGAAGCAGCAGAGGCATGTCTGGGGGACTCAGGGAGATTCCCTTGCACATGGGATGTGAACTCACAGTAAGCAGGTCTCTTGCAGGCAGAAAGGCTGCTGTGTTCTGCCAATCTGGAATAGAGATTTTGGAGAAATTGCTTCCATTTTCTGACCTAATTACAGTTAATTATGATAATTTTGCCTGGAAGTGATTGATGCAGGGATCAACATGATGTGGCCATGTTCTCATCTGGGAGAAAAGGCTGGCTGATGTTTCTTAACATGCTAGAGGTTGTATAAAAGGTTTCTGACTGCTTGTGTGTTTCACTGGTATGTTCTTTAGAAACTTTTACCCTTTCAGAATGTGAGACCCACTGCTCTAGATTATAGGCATTTTGCTAAATCTCTTCACACTTTCCAGTAGTTCCACAGCATGTACTGTCTGAGTTTTCTTAGTTTATTCCTTCAGAAATGCAGTTACAAATGGTGGAAACGTACACCTAGAGCAATTCTTTCCTTTAGGTATTGTAAGAGAGGGCACCGTTTGAGCCATGGGGATAAATGCAGCTCCAGGATCTCTGTTCCCTTGTGTTTCTTGTTAGGTGACAGTGACGCACCCCCATGATGCAGGAGAAAATGTGTGCTCCTCAGCTTTGTATAGCAACTTTGATTCTCTCTACATTTCCACACAGGACACACAGAACGTGAGACATAATGTAGGTCCATTTTATGGACCTCTGAGATTCCAACACTGTGGCTGACAGTCTGAGCCAGAGTTGTGCTCTACTGGTAGAAACTGCCATTGAAAAAGCATACTGATGTCAAGCTATGAGAGAGGAAAAAGTCAGTTAAGTGGAAGAGGGAAATCAGTGTTGAAATTTCTTGGATATTTTTGTGTTCTGTGATTTTGTTATTAATATGTATTGAAATTTATACAAAATAGAGAGTAAAAATGACAGTCCTCTCTGTCCTGGAGGGTTTGTGTCAAGTTTAGCGTGGTGAAATACTCATCTTTATTGGAACACTTTGGTGTCACTAAAAGAAAATTAATGAAACAATAAACATACATATTTAGGAATCTAGTAGTAATAGAGGTACTGGATCTTAACTGTTGAACTGTGAAGTTCCTCAAAGATGCATCACACAGAAAACGTGCAAGACCATAAGATTAAAAACTAAGCATTCCAAGAAATGCCAGAATTAAGGTTGCCTAGGCAGCTGTTAGTTAAACCTGTTGTGCAGGCATTTCCTGGAGGAGATAGTAAGCAGATATTTTACCTTACAATATGATTTGACAGCTTGAAACTTTAATGGAACACACTGTTCTGAAGAATATTTTGACACTTCAGAACCAATTTCTATGGTCCTTCTCAATTGGAAATGTAATTTTCTATTTTACAGACCGAAATGTTTCATTTTGGACATTTGGGTAGCTGTGACCCTAATCCATGCCTTTCCTTAAAACATCCTGAGACACTTGAAAGAAAGGCATGTTGATTGACCTTATTGGTTAAGTTGCGTGTTGTGTGATGTGAAGTGGTCGTACAAATGCTTGTTGCTCAGTGATTCGTGACAGGAGATGTATAAAACTCAGCCAGTAGCAATGAAATTATGCAAGTGATCTCCTTGTGCTAGATTTCAAATTGCAATGCATGGTGTAACAATTTGAGCAAAATCAACGTGCAGGGAGGCAGACAGCATAGAAAACCCCTCAGACTTGGGGGCTTTGGCAGGGGTATAAATGAGTGGAAACAGGACCTTGTGTTAAAGGTTTTGCGATACTTTCCAACCTAAGAGTTATCATGTGTGCTCTTTATAATTAGATAAAGAAGCTTTTATTGCTGTCTTTTGAAAAAAAAAAATTTACTGTATTTGTCACGTTTTCTCTTCTTTATCATTATTTTAAATACTGTTTAGATACATAATTAGAGTACTAGCTGGTCCTGACTGATCAGTCCAGGCCGAAGCATCTTCATGGGTCTGGCATAGTAGGAGAGTTTATCTTCCTGCTAATTATACCAAGCTGTCTCAATGAACGGTAACAGAGTGCAGAATATATTGCTAACACTGGGAAAGAGATAAGTAACCAGCTTGGTGATTCCTACATCAAATTTTCTCTTCTGTCAGAGATATATAAAAGTTGTTCATAACTAAACTGAAATTTTTTTTCTTTGATGATGGTGGTGGTAGGGTGAATGGGAAGGAAAGGAATAATGGAAGTGGTAAAATAAAAGTCAAAGTAGCTGTTTAGGGCAGGCTAAAGCTTGTGATCACCTTGATCCACAGGGCTGCATTCTCAAGGGCTGATGTGTTTGCAGTATTAAATACACTGTAGCATTTTGAGTTGTCCTGGAAGACGCATGGGTGACAGTGGGAGCCCATTTAGAGAGGAAAAGTTGAGTCCACTAGCTCCCTGTATTCATGCAATTCAAAAGTATAAATGTAAATACTTGTAAGTGCCACCTTGAAAATAAATTTTCCCATGTTAAAAATTTGCTTGGCTTTTTTTCGAGAAGTCTGGGATGATACCCATTTCTCTAGAGATGTTTTTCAAGATTTTGCCCATAGTTTAAGACTGTAAAACTTCAGTGCACAGCTGGGGAAAAAATGGGCCCAAAACATGTACAACTTCTCAAGTTCTTGGGGCTGTATACAAGGGGTTTCTATCAGCCATGTCAGTATCTAAGTGCATGATACCAAAAAGTGAGTTCTGTTGCCAGCCTTTGTGCTTTTCCCGTTCATAAGAATCAGTAGGCACCACACCATCTTTTTTCCTAGGCAGTCTTAAGAGGAATTCTTTGCAGCTCCTGACAGTGTTTCTCATAATGAAAGAATGCACCAAAAGGTTTTAGCTTACTTCCTGGAGTAGGCAGGAATGCTTCCTACTTCTCCAGCAGACTATTAAAGAATTACTGTCATCATTACTGCCAGTTTGCCCATTTTCTGGTGGGTGATAATTGTGTTTAGTGAATAATAAACACTTCAAGTTGTGAATTTTTTTTTACTGCCCCTAACACTCTCAGTGGACAGCTGCCAACTTCATCTATCCTTAAAGTAAGCAAAGAGAATATGTAAGCTTTAAAATGAGCCCTGATGTAAGTGCTGTAAAAGAAGCTGTTTTCCTTAAAATAAGAAGTAAAAAAGCCCATAGAATTGTAAAAAAATTGTGATGGTGAGAAACTTTTCAGAGGATGACGATATTGTTATTGCCTGAAACCTAAACACTGCCACACTGACGATACGAAAGTTAATCTGACTTGACTGAGTTTCATTATCCACCTTCAGAGAGGAGCAAAGAACAAGAAATGGACTTTTAAGATACTTAAAAAAAAATATCTATCTTATGAATTGGCCTTAGATTAATACATTTGTTTGCAATGGATGAGGAAGTCAACCTCATAATTTTAGTTAGACAAACAAGTCAGTAGTAATGCTGATTCTGTTGTTCCTTTGTGGCTTCCTGAATATAAACACAGAAATGCTGCTCTTAAAAATGTGAGAAAGAAACTATATTCTACAATTTTGTATCACGTTTGAATATACTAACCATGACCCACATTTCCACTGTCTTTCCTGACAACTGGTTTTCATGGGTTGAGGGGTATAGGCATATGTACCTCTCTTCCCTTTCTTGTCTCAAAAGTTCAATCCAATGTCTTTACCTTTGGTGGAATTTCAAAATCCCCCTGAGTCTTAGCTCTGGGCTACAGTACCTCTGGTATTATTCCTTCTTAACCACTGGGTTGAGCCTATACTTTGATTCTTTTCTTCAGAAATATGTGACCAGTAGTGTATGTAATGTTTTCTTAAACAGTTTTAAGTACAGAACAAAAGTACGAGGCAAAAAGTATTTTTAAAGTAACTAGTAGTCTGCAAGCCTATTTGGTGTTCTTAAGCATCTCATGTCTAGATAGATACAGCTTTATCCACCAAGCTATATGTATCTTTCTGTCAGCCTGGTGGGACTCCTGGAAGAGCTTCCCAAAACTGCCTAGTGTTCCCTTCCTCCTGCAAAAGCATTTTGAAATTGCTGTAGAAGTGTTGTCTTG